>NC_137819.1:28965616-29565616 GCF_963921795.1 Nannobrachium achirus
TGTTTTGTTACTTTGTGTGTGTGTGTGTGTGTGTGTGCGTGCGTGCGTGCGTGCGTGCGTGCGTGCGTGAGTGACTGAGTGACTGAGTGACTGAGTGACTGACTGTGTGTGTATGTGTGACAGTCCATTGAACTCAGGATCTCAAAGCGATTCCCAATGCTGAGTAAGACAGTCATCCTTAGTGAAATAATCCAGTATGTCTGGTGAGTGTCCCAGTGTCTGCTCGCTGGTGCCTGAGGCTGGTAGGAACACTGTTTAAGTGTGCACCTCGACCAACTGCATCCCACTTCTGACACCAATGTAATGACCGATGGATTTCTTACTCTTTTTACTGTTTACCTTGTGTGTCTTTGTGTCTCCAAACAACTCAATTAAAAGCCCAGGAGGGAGGGGGTGCTGCCTGTAATTTTCCCTCTCACTCAAGGTGACTTCCAAAACAACACATAAAATAAACTATAACTGAACATAACCCAAGGACAAAAAACACATAAATACCAGTCGCCCCAACGTGTTCGCAAAGCAAACAACTTTTGCAACACAATGACAGAATACACAACGTGTGTATAGGCCCAGAGGCATGCTGACACATCCCTCATCTGTCCAGAGCATACACTGGAACACTACAATATGGACATAGCCGTTGTACAGGATGTTCTGGACAAGCGGATCTCCATATATGACTATATATGTCCGTATCATTCTGAATCGGTGGTTCTGGACAACCGCCTATCCGACCGACGCGATGATGGACACCGCACTCCCTCAGGGTCGTTGACGATGTGCTTTGTATGTACTAGGTCAGACGGTTCCCTAGACAACTACAGACGTACACACAGGCGGACAAACGGACAGAAATTTCGCACATTTATAGGTGGAATGTCATTATTATTACTACAGATATGTTAACCTTCAGCAATGCTGTAAAAAAGTAAGGTCCTCCTAATCTATAAGCATCTACAGAAATATGATGCCTTTAATGAGAGAAACATGAACTCCTTATGAAATCCATGAGCTGTTAGCAAATGTAAATTAATGTAAATAGGGTTTATTTTAACTTACAAGTGGAACACATTGAGTCTGATTAACTGCCTGATTAAGCTTACAAGATACAACACTACTTTGATGTCAGACACACACGCGTACGTGCACACATACTCTTTCTTAGGCCTGATTGAGAGCAGACCGACTGTATGCATCTCACATAGAGGTTCATGGCTGTTCAAGATGGAAATCTAGTAAAGTGTAAGAGGTTCAAATCCACACATTCACCGCCAAACAGTCAATAATCGAATACAGAAATGCAAATGATCATGTTTCAAATCGTACAGAGGTCAAGGTCAGAGTATCAAGTCAAAGTTTATTTAGCCCTATTAGCCTATACATAGCATATCTCTAGCAATTGTGTCACAACTCACAACATTCACTTATCTATAGTTCTGTCAGTATTCACATTAACGTATACTGTAAACACTCCAAATACAGCGTAATACAAACAAACAAACATAATACAAACGGTGCTGGATGTTTGAAAAGATCACTCGACAAGTGAATCATGTCATGCAGAAAATCAAGAATAATCTTTACTCTGTTGCATTTTAGTCATGCAATAAAAAAGTAGTGTAAAAGTAAAAGTAAAACATAGCTGCAAATAGCGATAAGGGGGCCAAGCAGGAAAAAGAACATAAAAAAAAGAAAGGAAAGAAGAAGGTGGGCAAGTGGGAAAAGAGAGGTGTGTTGAGCATAGCAGCAGATGTGAACTGTGCGTGATATACTTGTGGAAGTTGTGCAAATTGTCAGTGCATGATTGAGGATGATTTTTGAGCGGTGGTGACGCCGCTCCTTAGAATGGCCGTGTGTGTATGTCTGTAGCCTGAGGTGTATGCAGGAGTGTGTATCCGTGTATGTGTCTGTAGCCTGATGTTGAGTCTAGCCTGAGCATCAATTGCAACAAACACGCACGCACACGCACACACGCACGCACGCACATACACACGCACGCACGGCCATGTGTGTATCAGTGTATGTATGTATGTATGTATGTATGTATGTATGTCTGTCTGTGGGTCTGTAGCCTGGAGTTAGTGGAGTAACACTGCTTGACCAAAGAGGGTGCTGTTGTGTCTCTCTCTCTCTCTCTCTCTCTCTCTCTCTCTCTCTCTCTCTCTCTCTCTCTCTCTCTCTCTCTCTCTCTCTCTCTCTCTCTCTCTCTCACACACACACACACAGGGAGGGGGGGGGGGGGGGAGGGTCACACACACACAGGGAGTAGAGCCCCATACAGGGAGGACACACACACACACGATGGATGGATGGTTGGATGGATGGATGGATGGATGGATACCAGAGAGGTGCTGTTGAGTCTAGTCTGCCCTGAGCATCAACTGCAATAGCACCATATTATTATAATTTGTATTATTATTATTTTTTAATAATAATATTATATATTATAATATTTACTTTTTTTTAATTATATATATATATATATATATATATATATATATATATATATTTGTTTTGCTGTTGCGCAGCCTCCACGACCACCGCTCAGTTCACACGGGTGTGATTTTTTAATTGACGAGTTACTTACTGGGACTCGGGAGTGTGCGTGAGGGGCTGAAGATAATCTATTCACAGACACGCAAACAAACGGACAAACAAACAGACAAACAGACAGACATAATCTCTGGCCTTTGGCAGTCCTGCCTGGCAGGGATAATAATAAGTAAAAAGAATACGAGGCTAGAATTGCATACACTTTATAGTAAGAAAAGGGACAAAAGCAGTTGAGAAGCTGATTTGGCAGTGTGTAATGGTTGAAATAAAGTGACGACAATAAGTGATTTGTCCTACAGCCATTTCATAGGACCTCTCACACATTTATTGCCTTAATAGAAAGCCTTTTATAAGACCAGCGCAAGTTGACCAGCAAAGGACATTTTTATTAGAAAGAGATTCCAGCAGTTCATATTTCAGTCGTTCTTTCCTTATGCTTTTATTCGGCCCATTATGTTCAATCGGCCGCTTTAATAATGAAATAGGTGGTTTTCCTTTTGTTGCTAATCTATCTTATTTGCTATGCAGCTACTTAAGGCCATTTCACCAGAGCTTATATTAGAATACTGGGCCCAGTGGGCATTAATATTGGATGAAATGGGAATATCATAAAGCGGGCTCCCTTGCCGGAGGCGAACGACTCTCATTGCCTTTGTCTTGCGCTCTGCAGTAATATATATGAAGGAATATTAATTACTGTCAAAGCGTTATGGTTATTATTAGGCCTCGTCATTATAAGGACTCCAGGGCACTACGTGGTGGGATGCTAAACAGGTAGGAGATACTTATGGAATGGAAGAAAATGAACAGGAATTAAGAGCAGAGAAAGAGAAAACAAAAACAAGCTTTGTAGATCTGCTAAAATGACTTTCTAAATCATTTTGATGTTTTTTCTTAAAGGGGCACTCCACCACTTTTCAACCTATGTTCATATAATTGGTCCTCACACAAAAATAGCTTTTTTTTTTTTTTTTTCTCAGAGGAGGGCTGTGGGCAGGTCAGAAACCCATCGTCTTGTGACATCATCGATTGCCAATCCAGCTTATAGAAACGGCAGGCTTTCTATTCCTGAAAAGTTGCAATTTTAAAGTGGAAGCCATTGTTCTCGCGATAATAAAAATCTAAATATTTTTTTCAAAAATATTGATTAAAATCTTTTTTTGGAAAATGATGATGTCACAAGACGATGGATTCTGAACTTCCCACAACTCTCCTAGGAGACTTGGACTGAGTAGAATTTTTTTTGATATTTTATCATGAACATTAGTGAGGACCTATTATATGAAGACAGGTTGAAAAGTGGTGAACTACTCCTTTAAGTGTTTCAATGAGTACCGGTAAGTGGTTAACTGCCAGCTGGTCCACGTCAGTCATTTCCCACGTCAGTCTCTCTATCCTATCCCAATGGTTCTCAACCTGTGGGTGGGAGCCCCCAGGGGGGTCCCAACATGATTTTGAGGGGGTCCCCAGATCAGATTCAGAACAGTGAAGTGACAATTTAAGAACTTTTAAGACCTTTTTTATTACCTCAAAGAAAGAAAGAAAAGAAAGAAAATACATAAGACCATTACTGCAAACTGCATAATAAAAACTGGTTAAACATTGACCAAATTGTCAAATAAAAACAGGCAAACATTTTGAAAATAGCCTATCTACAAGCTCAGAGATCTTTGATCTGCTATTTTCACAATATTTATCTGTGGAACTGAGTCAAACAAAAATGCAATGCCTACAAGTGCTTATCAGGGTGGGGGGGTCCCCACAGTTCAAATATGATTGTTTTTGGGGGGTCGCGGTCTCAAAAGGTTGAGAACCACTGCAGTCTATCCGGCACTCGCTCGCTCTCTGCGTTCACTGGCACAGGGGATCAGGGGGCTTTGGTTGATAAATACCTTGGACCAAGGGCTCACCAGCCACTGATTCGCAGCACTTTACGGTGTCACTTTGTGGCCGAGGCCTCATTAAAAAAGCATTAGCCTCCCCTTGGTCCCATGATGGAGGCCATGTCTGGCTCAGCGGCCGCCGCGGGGATCTATTTAAAAGTGGTGTCAGGCATCGACAAGGAACTGGGTGGGCGGGAGGCGGGTGGAGAGGAGCGAGCAGATTTGAGCGAGATAAGAAGGTGTGAAAAGGAAAAGGAAGAGAGAGAAATGTGGGTATTATGCCAGCCAAAAGTAAAAACGGAAAGAGGCCTCGTGAGAGATGAGACAGAGAGAGAGACAGAGATAAAGAGAAAGACCTGGCCACGTCACACAGAAGACAACGTTAGATAGGGGAGTGTGTGCGCGTGTGTCGCGGGGAGGTGGGGGTCACATGATATGAGGAACAGGCAGAGATATCGAGCTCCAGTTGAGCGGGCATGTCTGTTCCCTGGCGGTTTGAGGTGCTATCAGACTTTAATTGATATCCAGCAATTAAAGCCGCGCTGCCAACCCTGAGGGGGGGTCAGGACGAGAGGTGGAGTCAGGGAAAAAGGAGGGGCTGGGGAGGGGGGGTTGGTTGGTGTCAAGGGGTGGAGTGAGGGAGTATAAAAACACCAGAGTAAGCGCTTACTGCAGATCATTAGTAAGTTAGTAGCCTGTAGAAAAGTTGGGGGTGAGGTGAGGTGGTGATAGAGGAAGACTGCGTAGGCTTGAGCGTAATGTTGCTGTCAGTGGTGGAAAATGTACTGACATTTTTTACTTGAGTAAAAGTATCAATACTGCAATGTAGAAATACTCTGTTAGGGTGCCCTCACACCAAAATACCTATGAGAGTGGAATCCGCGTTCCACCAATGCATTTCAATGAGAGTGAAGCGGATTCATGCCAGCAGAGGATTTTGGCAAAACACGCTCCCTTATCATTGAAATGCGTTGGCGGAACGTGGATTCCACTCTCATAGGTATTTTGGTGTGAGGGCACCCTTATAAGTAAAAGTCCAGAATTCAAAATGTACTTGAGTAAAAGTACGAAAGCATTGGCATCAAAATGTACTTAAAGTACCAAAAATAAAAGTACAAAATGTTTGGAAATAGCAGATCTACAAGCTCACAACGCGTCGCATCGGCTATTTTCAAATAGCCTAGGTAAAAAAATAGGGCGAAAGTCGTTAATGTATGTTTTGTGATATTATAATTAAGACTGGGACTTTAACTGATTAATTGCGATTAATTAATTACAGAAAATTAACGCGATTAACACTTATGTTGCAATGATTTTTTCTCTTCAATGTCTCGCGTTGCCATGGTTACCATAGACTTCCATGTAATTGTGCAATTGTGTAAAAAGTGCACGCCCATGCCTAGATGATGCACCACGTGTGTAGATGCTGTTCACAGCTTTCAAACAAAAAAATCCGCTTGGAAATCCGTTCAGGCATTCATGATTTATGGGCCATTATGTTTTCTTCAGATGTAAACAAACATGGCTGCCATGTTTGAAAGAATGGGTTGGGTCTGGAGGTCCAAAAAAAAAATTTGAAAAAAAAGAAATTTGAAAAAAAAAGAAAAAATCTTTTTTCAAAAACGGCCCAAAGTCGGGAAACTCGGGGTTGGCACAGCGTTGGTATCAATACAAACTCGGGAAACTCGGGGTTGGCACCAGATGTGTTAAAAAAAATTACGCATTTTAATTGCACTTAGTTTTTGCACCACAGAAACCTTCAGTTTCAGGTCTCCCCAACAACACAGTCCAAGGAGCTTGTTCACTGATTAAGTCAGAGGTTTCTTCCAGGGAATAGGGGGAATTTGTGGTAGTGGGGCATGGTCTAGTCAAGAGGGAGGCAGGAGTGGCTCTGCTAACTCGCTGGTGCACCTGCAGCAAGTCAGGTAATTAAGAGGGGTGGTTAGGTGACCTAATCGTGTTGCACTTTCTGGGGTCCTGACACCAGTGCATTGATTGTACACGTAGGAGCAAGATACATTTATATTGGCAATCATTCTGTTTAGACAATGTCTGTCTTATTGTCACTCAGTGACTCATTTATTTTCTATCAATAAAGCTACTTTTTAAAGCTAGCTATCCTCCTTGTGCTCCTAATTCTGGGCTTTGTGACGCGTTGGTCACAGATCTATATAATTCTAACTCGAGGACATGGAATGTAGCTATCAGTCCAACCTGCTCGAATCTGGCGAGAGAGAGAGAAAGAGAGAGAGAGAGAGAGAGAGAGAGAGAGAGAGTGGGAGACGGAGAGGGAGAGAGAGCATGTCTAATGAATTCTGCATATGAGATAGAGATGGCCTTTTGCACAGCACTCAATGTGCAAGATTGTTCATAACTTCAGAGAAACCGGTGCTCCCGATAAACAATTATGAAAGGAACTACTACACCGCACATTACTTTGAAATATCAATCTGCAGCCTTTAGAACAGCAAACCAACTGAAAGGTAAACCATAATATAAGCACATTTCTACGGCTAAGATTACAGAAATGAGTTGACTTTAAAGGCAGAAACTGCTAGGTGTACAGTGTGTCACATAATTAGAAACCGCCAGAGGCCATAAAGCAGGGCTTTAATTTGCAAAGTATGGATCTGCAACCAAAATGCGCCACAAGCCTGTTTCCCTTGAGGTCTCTGCATGACAACAACAGTGACATGTTTTAATGAGCCCTGGGTCCCGCAGCAACAACACATTCAATCATGAATTATCTCACGATAAATTTAAAGACCGAACAATAAACGAAGTTCTAGATCCCCTGGCACATATTAGTCTTGTTTTTGGTGAAGTCTGTCTTTAATTTATTGCTTCTAAACTTTGGACGGTAAAAAGGAACAGAACGGGAGCTTGAACCATCTGGAGGAAGTTGCTGAAATAGCCTGACTGTAATGAGATGGTGAGAGCACCTCGATTTTGCTGACGTCCATAGAACTCCCCTAACCAATTAATAATAAAATTCCCCCTATATCCCTCCTTTGTCTCATCTCCCCTCTCTCTTTTTTTCAGATGAAACTGTGGTTAATTCTTGCTCTGAGGGCGCCGGGTTCCCATGAGGGAGAAACTACGCCCGGACAAAAGGTTGAGAGAGAGTTGAAAGGCCACGAACCCCAACCTTATTCACTCACTACTGATTTATTACCCATGTTTGCATACGATAAACCAGCCCAGGGATGTACTGTATGTGCCGAATTGGGAAAGGTGAAAAATATCATGATAGGATGATTGTTTACCTATTGAGTCAGTCAGTCAGTCAGTCAGTCAGTCAGTCTGTCTGTCTGTGGTGGGCAGGTGAACCACATGCCTAATAAAGAACAGCACTAGGAAAACATATTGTCTACATATAGTTATATCGGCTGAAGGATTGACAAGCAGAAAGGATGGGAGAGCCGACGCATTCTGACACAGGGTCAGTGAATGGTGTGTGTGTGTGTGTGTGTGTGTGTGTGTGTGTGTGTGTGTGTGTGTGTGTGTGTGTGTGTGTGTGGTTCATTTAGTATGGGCATTTGTAAGGACACACAGGAATGGCTGAAAGGGGTTAAGACACAAGGGTTGAGAAGAGGTCATACAGTACAGTGAACGGTAGGTTTGACAAATGGATGGTGAACCAGGTTATAGGTGGAAGGTTGCCTCCGACCAGCTCTTGGGCAGATGTATGACCTTCCACTCTCCATTGCTTTATAGAAATAGACCAAAGGTGGATTTGAACAGTGCAGAGGTGACAGGTGCCATCTGGAAGTCAATCAAGGGCTGCAGAACTCATATATGGCCCGTGTGGCCATAGCCCTACCAGAATTGAAAATGTTTTTGTAATACATTTTATTTTCTTAGTTTGCCTGCAAATGTCATTAACATAACCTATTAGTAATCATGTATCATAATGCTACCAATTAAATCCTAATTAGTTGACAGGGTTCCGCAGGGCTCTATACTAGGTCCTCAATTATTAAATAATTATTAAATAATTGATTGCTATCAATAGCAAAAGCTGTGGCAGAACTGGCCATGTGAAATCATGAAGAAGGCTGTTTTAATCAGATGGACATGGAAGTGGTCATGCAGTGACTTGGAACATCTGCTGTTTGGAGTTGCAAAGCAAGAGCCTGTAGCCTTACCTCGAAAAACAATGGAGACCAAATGAATGCACTTCACTTACACACATACAACTCACTAGGGCAATTCTCGCTATTTCTATGTGTCATTATTAAGGTTAGCATTTCACCAGGTTAACATTCACCCGTGTCGAACAAATGGAACGTTGAACAAATGTTATGTCGCAATTAGGGGTGGATATTGGCAAGAATCTCGCGATGCAATACATATCATGATGCAATAGTATCACGATATGTTGCGAATCTTTGCGATACGATACTATTGCGATACTATTGCGATATATCAGCTTTAAAATCTGAAGACGCTGCTCTAATGTTGTTGTTTTCGTTGTTCGCAGCCATTTTCTCGAGAGACCTCACTCACTGAACGGTGGGAAGGGGAAGTAGCTACTATAGTAAAGTGACATCTAGAGGCAGTGGAGTGTCAGGACTGGACTTCTACCAGGTTCCTATGCATGGGAACATATTTTATTCGCGATATCGACACGCTCCCAACTCACTATGTTTCTTGACCTGTGATCCATCGTGGATGCCATAAAACATGCCATAAAACCAAACAACAACCCAAAAACTCCTTCTAGCGGGGCAAAGAACTGTTTCATTTCTCTATACTGTACAGTACTTCACCATGCCGGTGCCAACAACCACCGCAGAGAGGTCTGTTTCATCCCTGCGTTGGATGAAGAACTATCTGTGATCCAGAATGACCCAGTAGAGGTTAAACTACCTGATGTATGGCCATAATGCCACAAAGAAAACCTGGCACAAATGGATATTACAGCGATTGGTGTGGTTTTTGCTCAAAGCACTGAAGGCTTTCTTTGGTGTGCCAACAGTGCATATATTCTTATGTACAGCATGTATTGTTCTTTCTGAAGGAAAGTTAAATTGTTGATTGATGGGTCCTGTGGAAAGTGTGCGTGGGATTCGAGAGGGAGACAGAAGTGAAAGTGATGCTGTACTATATGTTCTACTTAATGTTGGTCTGTGATTCATTCTCTCGTTAAAGTTATACCAATTATTATCCTCAACTCTGTGGTCTTAACAATACAAAATATACAGATAGATATTATAAAATGATCTGAAATAAAAGAGCTGTAATCATAACACAACAGATAAAAGAGAAACAGGAAGGTGATTATATTACCAACAACAAAGATATTGGCCCTAAAACTTTACATCCCGTTATGTGGTGCCTGGCTTCAACGATACAGTGGAGTTGCTGGCTGGAGCCGTACCTGACTGTAGCAGCCTGATGGGGGTTGATAGCTTCTCTAGCATCATTCTCTGCCACTGTAGGGGTGGTCTGGAAGGAGGGATTGGTTGTGTATTGATGGTACACACAAGAACACCTGAGAGAAAGAAAGAGAAGACGGTCCTAGATAAGTGAGGTGACACAGTGAACACACGGTGAAAAAGATTTGCTTCACAGTCGAAACCTCAGTGCAGTCTAAATAGATTTGTCACAGTAGTCATGTTTCCATAAACTTATTCGAAAATAGGAAGCGAATTATCAGAAATGTGCATTAAGACAAAGCGAATTTAGCCTGTTTCCATTTGCGGCTGTCATTCGAAAGTCGCATGAGCCAACTCGTGGGATATCGACACATCGCCACATACGCCTGGGTACGTCTGACCAACCTGCTGTAAATACTTCCCGCGCGGTTGCACACAGTGATTTTTTCAGACCGAATCCAAGACGTGAGCACTGCACGTCTGACTGCTGAGCCTGTGACTCGCTGCACACTCATCCTGCAGCGTCGCGGATGCGAGGTGTTGTGAGCTTTTGGCACGCAACACGTGTGATGATGAAGGGTTTACTTGGATGATGTGACGGACGAGGCTTGCACACAAGTGACACAACAGAGCCGTAAAATAAACATCCAATGCAAGGTACAGTAGTAGGGAACACGGCACTAACAAGTTGGTAGCTCCCTTCAGCCAAATCGATATCATGCAAGTTCAATGCATTTTCATTCAAAGCGTATTCGCTTTGTGTTTCCATTGCACTAATGCGCATTACGTTTTTTCGATAAAGCCTCAAAATCCACCTCCTCCAAGCGCATAAAGGTTTTTGCTGATAATGAAAATGTATTCGAATTTTGAAGTGTTTCCATAAAAAGATTTATACGAAAAAGCCTTAATGCGGCTTTATGGCTTCATGGAAACGCCACTAGAGACAGCATTTATGTGATTTACTGAACAAACTCAACTTTTACTGATGTTAACAGACCAACCATGTTCTAAAGAGGGTAAAGAGACTGATTTCTGGAGCCGCATACAAACATACAGTATTTACCTTCACGTTAAGATAGGCAGCATGTCCACAGCTACGATTACACACTCACGCACAAAAAAAAACAATACCCTCACACTCATTAATTCAATAACTTGCAGCATGTGTCCATTTTATATAAATATTAACTACATTGATTGACATGGTTAATCTTTTCTATTTTAAACTCACTTAAACTGCACAATTTATTTTTTTTAAATTAAAAATTGTGCAGCATTGAAAACAATAATTACCAAAAAAACTGATCCATCTGCCGCTTGTCAACATTGATTTGTTTCCTTATTTTCTAGAATCTAAGCTCATAATCCACTCCCTGCCCATCTTTACAAACAGGGCACTAACAATGGTTGTTTTTGTAGCCAGGACTGCAATCGGGGATAAGGCATCCATTATCCCCCCACTCTGCAAATACCTTCATGTATGTAGCTCCCTTTCCCACTCCTCACTTTCTCTCTGTTACTCTCTTCTCTCCCTCCCTCTCTCTGCCCCCCACACCCCACCATCCTGTAGAGCCTATAAATCACATGGTGATAGATTGGCTCCAGTGGGAATGTCTCACCCCAAGGCTCGGAGCAAGGGTAGTTCACCACATACGCCTCCTTCTTTGTTCTGAAACCATGCAAGCTCACTGCGGGATATTTACATGGAGGGCAGATTCTAGTCATTCTGGCCCGAAGCAGTGGGAACTGAGATGTATATTTGTGAAAATATTCCAAGGACGGAAAATAAAAAAGGCGACAATAACAGACATTTTCATGGAAACAAATTGCAGGTTATAGTCGGATTATAGACCTCTGGTGGAACTGAGCGACAGCATTTGTTCCTATTTATGAAGTGGCTTTCTGAGTGTGTTGCATTCTGACTGACAAGTCAAATTGTTTGATACATGTATATAGCAACAAGACCTGAAAAACTAAAGACCTAAAGGTTGGAGGCAATACTACTACTGTACGAGTCAAGACATTCATTCAACACTTGCGCTTAAAGTTATACCATGTAACTTTTTTTATAAAGCAAATCTTAAAATTGTCCTAACTCTTAAATCGCTAAAGTTTTAGAACACCCACTCCGTTATTTTCAGCTTCTGAAGCCTTCTCTTTATATATTTTCTTCTAGCAGTGACAGGGGCGGGATTTCCCGGCAAAATGACGTCATCATACACTACCGGCCAATCACAGCGAGGGTTATACACTGCCGGCCAATCACAGCGCATCTTGAAGTGGGGTCTATAGCTATCACAATAGGGCGGCCATATTTGTAGGCGCCCGTGTGTCTCTATCTATACTCGGGTGAAACACTCCGTTTCTCCGGAATGCCTGAACGCACAGGAACCAGGGACCCCTCCAAAGATAGATCTCGGCGAGGTGGAGGCAGACGCGGGGGTGACGCAGGGGTGTGAGGCCCGGTCCGCGGCGAAAAACGGCCGAAAGACGCGGACGCTACTGACCACTAGTTGAGCAACTTACACAGTATAGCTTTAACTCCTGTTTCACACGGATAAATTGGACACTTACAGTAGATTCAAACGACCTTCATCCCAATACATTGCCCTGTCAGGCTCTCACACCAGTGAGCCACCATGGAGAGCCCATGAAAAAGACGTGCTGTGAGGAGCATCTCACCATCCATCACACCTCACAGGCAACACAGAGGTGGTTGTCACTTGATTCTAGATGCTCATCTCGCTGTTTATTTATCTATCTTTCCCCAAGAATGCCAAAACCGCTAAGGTCACCCCTATGGGTGTCACACCAAATTCTGGGCCCTGGGTGCTTTAACTATTGAAAAATAGCAGATATACAAGCTGCGAGCTTGTAGATCTGCTATTTTTGAAAAATCTGTGCAAGTCTTTGAATATTTCAAATCCTTCTAAGGTTTTTTGAAACCTATGTTTCTATGTCAGTGGTGCTCAAACTTCTTCATGTTGATATATATTCTTCTTCAAAATGATATATATTTGGCCACGGACCCTCATCTCAAAATATTTAGTTCAAAACGCAAAATTTGAGTTACAAATCTTCGCTTAAAAAATACATATATTCTAAGATTTGCACACATTTTCACGACTTTTCAAAAATAGCAGATCTACAAGCTCGTATATCTGCTATTTTTCAATAGCTAAAGTATAAAATAATCAAGGCCCCTCCACCTTGGGCCCTAGTAACTCAGTCCCACTTTTACCCCCCTTGTGACCCCACATCATTCCCATTAGAATAAAGCTCTCATTTCCCCCCCGAGTTACTAAACTTGGGTCCTTAACTCCAGGCATATTTCAGGGCATAGTTAAATATTTATACAACACAGCCAGGGTTCACAGTCATAACAGCGGGTGTATGACATTATACAAACGTTGTGATGGCTCAGTTATAACACTTTAATGTTAATGCAATAGACACAGGTAGCTATATACTAGCTATGAGCCATTCCAGTAAGTACTGACTATACATACTGCTTACATTACATTACTTGCATGTCAGTTGAATCGTCAAGTCGTGTATTTTTGAGCGGTGCTAGCCGCTCCAATAGTGACTGTGTGTATGTCCATGTGTATATGTACGTCCCTATGAAATTGCATGAATTAAGTATTTGATGATCACCTACCAACGCTATCCGTATGTCGCTTCCCTGATTGGACAATATAATGATGAGCACATAGTGTATGTCATCATACTATACTTAATGTGCTACTAGAACCCAGGCTGTTTCTTCAAGAACAGTATTTTCTAGTGTGAAGTGTGGAGTAAGCACTGCTCACTTCACACAGGTGTGATTTTTAATATTCTTTTCTGTCAGTGAAAGTTTTAAAAATCAATGTGGCTAGCATCAAGAAAGGCACCAAAAAAGGCATATCTGCATTTGGTGTTCATGTTTGTTGCACTTACTGTAAGTTGTAGTCCCTTCTCTGTACATTGTTTTGTAGTATTGCAGTTCCAATATATGAAAAAGAGTAAGGACATTAAAAGAAATTAAAGGACACTTCAGGACAAAATGGAAAAGGGGGAATAAGAGTACACCAAGAAAAGGAAGGAGTCACCTTACGGGGTAGCTGTAGTACTCTGATACTATACTGCTCTAGGCCTACAGTATATGTAACTATTTTACAATCTGGATTTTTACTGTTATGCCAAAATAAAAGCCCATATGAAAACAATATCCTTAGAAGTGGACCATCATCACAAAACGGGAACTGATTCTAAATTGACCAGTCTGGGCAGAGAAAGGTTACTAAATACACAAGAACCAAGGTGAAAACGTACACCCCCCATACTGGCTATTCAATTACATCTTACATTTTTATCTGAGGATTCAAAAAGGATTTAACCTTGTGATAAAGTCCAGGTTTATATACAGTGAGGTATGTCTATTCTCTGGGTCGGCTATTATATTTTATGGTTACACCTTGACTCATAAGTGTGGACGTGCTGCTGTCTCACCTTGGTTAATCTTTCGACACTCAACAGTCAGCAGTGTTAAGCTTAATGTATGTTCTGTCATACAACGGTGTTGCACGCCGAAATCAACAGACCTAGTGCAAGCCTGTGTGTCGCGGGTGTGACACGTTGTGGGCTTGTGGCCTCGTGCAGCCAAGTATGAATCAGGCTAAGTGTGTATCTGACATGAAACAGAAATATTCCATTTATCGTATACATATGTGGCACTTATTGACGTGTCACCACTCACTACTTCTGCGGACGTATGCATGCCTATTGACTGAATATCACTAATGTTGTGGAGTAAAGTGTCAAATCAATGCACAAAAGACTTGCCACTGCATGGACCCACCATCACTCCCCCTCTCCCAAAAGTCACATTCTCATGTGGTCCAAGTAATTAGAGACAGCACAGTTGAATGCTCTCTGAAATTACTTTTTTGTGCACTATTAGCAGTTATATGATAATATGGCAATGATGTATTTCTCAACTTGATGTTTGTTCTTTCTCAACCAGTGCAATGTTTTATGGCATGTTTAAAGCATAAGTGTAGTACGTGTCACCTCAACTGTCACTTTCAACAAGGTCAGGGAAAAGTTATTCTCACTTTCCTCCAAATCATACAGTTCTGTGATTCCATAGCTGTCAATCCAAACCAGAAATGTCAATACTAATCTGTCTATCTCTCTCTAGCTCTCGGTCTCATCTCTCTCGCACACATAGATTCTCTCTCTCTCTGTCTCCCCCCCCCCCCCCCCTCTCTCTGTGTGTCTCTTATCAGGACATCACATCATTTTCTACCTTTGACACAAACGATCCATGTTGTATGTCTTCTGTTTGAGAGCAGCGGGAAGTAGTACTGTTTCCTCTTTGGCTCCAAACCAAAACGGCTGCCCTTGACGTCTTGACGGGTACTAGTTTCCTTAACAGGAAGGGGGAGATGCATGCAACAAGCCGGCAGATGGTGTGAGAGATAGAGATGATCCTATGGGACCAACAGGGCTGTTAGATGCAGACAGAATCTCGGACCAGAAGCCCAGCTTCTCCAGATTCAAGCTGGTCAGCCGTCTGTGGCTTGGGCAGAAAAAAAGCCTCTGTCACAGATAATAATATACTAAATACAAAAAGGTAGTTTTCTGACACAACCAACAGACAGAAAGAGACAGATTAATCTGATACTCAGGAACACAGGACAATCTGGATATCGGGATCCGCCTGGGAACAGCGTGGCTCCAATAAGGATTTTAAACTTCATGAGGCCACTGGCTAGCCTGTGACATCAGCCATTTATGACATAGTCTGACTATGATATGTCTATGACGTATGATTACAAATTTGGGCAAGGCTTCTGACTCAAAAGTTAATAATCTCTTCAGAGCAGCCACCTAATCGATCATTCCCACATATCTTTATGAAGATCTGCCCATCCAATCTCAGAATATTTAGCTCACAGGCAGATGGACACACAAGTCATGTTTTCATAAACGAATTCAAAAATAAGAAGCGAATTATCAGAAATGTGCATTAAGACAAAGCGAATTTAGCCTGTTTCCATTTGCGGGTGTCATTCGAATTAGTGACGGTCGCATGAGCCGACTCAGAACACAGCGAAGCGCTCCCTCCCTCCCTCGTTGCCCACCACTGGTTCTGTCGGAGGCTGTCTTTGCACTACAGTCTGTATGCAGAGCTACAGCTGCCACGTTGTGAAAACGGGAGGAATTTACACACGGTCCGTGTCACTCCATGTGTAACAACCGGTTTGTTTTGTGGGCTAGCGCTATACAATGGACGTTAAGCGGCAGGGGAAAGTGTTACGTAACTTGGAGGACAATGGACCAGAACGTCATAATTTATTCGCATTTATTGGCGGAACCCGTTTCCATTAACTAATGCGCAATTCGTTTTTTCGATAAAGCCTCAAAATCCACCTCCTCCAAGCGCATAAAAGTGTTTGCGGGTAATGAAGGTTTATTCAAATTTTGAAGTGTTTCCATAAAAAGATTTATGCAAATAAGCCTTAATGCGCATTAAGAGGCTTTATGGAAACGCCACTACCGACAGGACATATTACAACTAGAAAGATGCAATTGGAAATTGCAAGTGTGGTTGCCGTGACACTTGCAAATAATATCACTGTATCTGTCAGTCCTTGTCCCTATTTGAGCATGTGTGCTAAACCATTTTGTCCATATCCCTTTTATGCCCATATATGGAGATCCCTATTGTCATCAATATTAAGCCCATATCTTGGAATGCCCATATATGGACAAACTGTGTCAGTCTCATGTGGTCTATGATGTCAGACATCTATGATGTCAGTCATCTCCATATTTGGGAAAAGTAAAATTTGTAATTGTGTCTCTCACCTGGATCTTCAATATGTGAATCACTGCATTGACCTCATCAAACCCTTGATAGCCATACATGGAGACGACTGGATCATCACTTAGATCTCCATAGGCCTATACGGAGATGTCAAATACCTCTGCATCTGACGTAAAAAACTCCAGATATGGATATAGCTCCATATATGGATATGGATCAGTGGGGAAAATGAAGTCTCTAATAAGTTAAAATCAATTAAAGCATACAACTTTTCTCTACAGAAAATGATTCCCGATGAAGCCGGTCGATTTGACATATGGCGTTGAGTGTGTGGCACAAACACTGTGGGAGGAATAGCGTGCCAATCTTTTGTTCACTCTTGGATTATAAAGTCAGAAAAGTACTATAGTGTATTGCACTGTTAGGGCAACCATACTAATAAACTGTAAAATCTTGAGCATGTGGGCACTGGGCAGGGTAGCAAGGCAAGCACAAGCATTATGGTCTGCCATTACCAGAGCACGCTCAAAAACACATCAAACTACTACAAACTACTACCCAACTAAATGTTTCAGCTACTGAACAGGCTAGCGGTAGTTAGACTCGTAAACCAGGCTCCTGCCAGTTTACTAGGCTAAGGTAGTGGGTTCAAGGTGTACTCTCTAAAGCAGTGTTTCTCAACCTTTTTTTTCTGAATGGGCACACTTTTCATGTCCCAAGAATCCATGGGCACACCAACATAATACGGGGGTGTAAATGTCGTCACTGTCGGGAAGAAACCTTGTATCTCCAAGTTTCAAATTTGTACGTTTCTTCGCAAAGCAAAGCCCTGCTTCATCATACAAGGCTGTCGTACAAAAGTAGTGAAAACAGCAGATCTACAAGCACACAACGGTGTGAAAATGGTAAATACAATACTGGCTTTCAAGCAGTTTCAAGGGGCACACTTGACCCTTCTCAGGGGCACACCAAAGGTCCCCAGGCACAGTGGTTGAGAAACACTGCTCTAAATAGTAATAACCTCAGTGCTCATTTAATTCTGAGACTGTACAAATGCAAGTAAATGTACCCATAAGGGTCCATTTGGTTACGGTATATTTGTATAATCTGGATAAATTAGCATTAAATATGTATTGTGGCTTCACTGCTGCAAATTGTATTGTGGTCAAATGTGCATAAGGTGGAGAGTGCACACGAAAGATTTACCAACTCTTCGCACGTCTTGAGGCGAGCCAATCTGGCACGGGGGTCTCAAGGTTGACAGCTCTGTGATGCATGACAGTGGAACACGGCTTTCCGACGGCGTTCAGTTGGTGTCACTTACAGCGAGGTCAGTTCCCCTGTACAGGCTTCTCCGCTGGTTTTCTGCATTGAGTGCACAAAAACAAACACAGCTGCAATGAAGGAGTGATACTGTGCAACCACCTGTGTGTAGTGGGCGTGTGTGTGTGCGTGCATTTTACTTTGTCGTTAAATAATAATGGGACCACTAATAGTCAATTGCAGATGAACATTGTATTCATGTTACACATACTACTGTATATACTATATAAGTATAATAATCCCTCTAACTGCCCACAAAACCACATTTAACGGTCAGCCAAATACTGAACTACAGTATACTACAAACCCAGTTCTTTAAGGTTGCTGTTAACCTCCGCATCTGTCTCCTCCGATACACATGGACTCACCAGCTGCTTATTTTCACCTAACAATGAGGAGTTTCACCTGGATGTAACGTGTGCGGAGGAACACACCATCTCTCCCAGTTCCACTACCTGCTAAGCAGGTGCCCCAATCGACCGTGAAAGGTCTTCGCTATAGGGCAGCGATAAAGTAGACAATCCCCAGTAATTTACAGTAGTTTTAGTGCATGCATGTACATGCCTGTGTGTGTGTGTGTGTGTGTGTGTGTGTAAGAATGTTAGGATTTATTTCTGTGTAACTATTTGTTAAGTGCAACATATGCTCATTGCCCACAGTTTAGCATTTTTAAACGGAAGTGTGTTTTGTAAGTAGGCGGATGGGCTGGAGTGGAAGTCTGTTGTTTACCACAATTTGTTCTGACTCTCCCACTCTATTTTGTGGAGTGCAGAGACAACAAGGAGAAAAAAAAACTATAAAAGTAAGTGTACAATAAAAAATAAAAAATAAAAGCCCAATTTTGGCTTCATAATTTCATTATGCATCATAATGCTTAAATAACTGACCTTCTGTCTCATGCACAATAACAATAGCCAGGGCCTTGGCTCACCTACTTTCTATTCTTTATAATGTTTATGATATTATCTCACGTGTGCATGCTTGTGCACACATCAGGAGAGAGACGCTATTCAGTTAAAGTCCACATCTGATTAACACGACACACTAACATGACAACATACCCAGTGGACCTATTACATGATTGTATGTGCACTGGAAGAGACACACACACACACACTGAAGGCTGCACAGAACACACCTACAGTATGAGGCACGTATTGTAGCCACATGGGATGGGAGAGGGATGCCATTCAGTTAAAGCCCATGTCTGATTGACAACTAGTTTGATGACACTGCGTCATTGTAAGCACTATAATTAGAGAGTGCCTCGTGGGTGTGGCGGAGATTTGCACTCCACTGAGCGCACATTTCTATTTAGAAAAATACGACTTAAAGTTATACCATGTAACTTTTTTTATAAAACAAATCTTAAAATTGTCCTAACTGTTAAATCGCTAGGGCGTCTAGGGCGGCCATATTTGTAGTCTCCCGTGTGTCTCTATACTCGGGTGCACGGTGAAGCATGGGTGAAGGAGTGCATCTCCGGAATGGCTGAACGCACAGGAACCAGGGACCCCTCAAAAGATAGATCTCGGCGAGGTGGAGGCAGACGCGGGGGTGTGAGAACCGAAAAACGGCCGAAAGACGCGGACGCGACCGAGGTTTGCTATAGAGCTACTGACCACAAGTTGAGCAACTTACACAGTATAACTTTAAGTGACTTAAAAAAATAAGAAAAAAAATAAGAAAAACATTCGATTTATAGTTTTCATGTGATGTCACAGCCCGATGGAAACGCCCACCTTGAGGGGAAAACAAAGCCTTCCATCCACCTGCGACAATAGGAGTTGCAGTCCCAGCGTGCGGCAGGTTTTGTGGCAGGCTCACACTTCACATCACGCCCCTCTGTATCTAATAAAAGGAGAGCCAGAAAATGAAGACAAATTGATCCCCTAAAATGTTTCATCATACAATTTTGCAGCAGCGAAGCCAAGAGAAACAGGTGTTACTCCCAAGCGATCCAAGAGGCTGTGCGTTTGTGAGCCGTGATAGTTGAGAGAGTGTGTGTGTGTGTGTGTGTGTGTGTGTGTGTGTGTGTGTGTGTGTGTGTGTGTGTGTGTTGAGAGAGAGAGAGAGAGAGAAATGTCCATGTCTCATAACACCATTATAATTGATGCAATTCATTGACCTATTGCAGCTTTTATCTCAGGTACCACATGTAAATATAGATATATTTGATCTTTGTTGTTTTTTCTTGCTTGATCCCCCACCCCATTATTCTACCCTTTCTTTCTTCTATGTAAAATAACAATACAATCGATGGGAACTATGCACAAAAACGAGTTTCACCCTCTTCTTTACGTCTGTAAACCTGTGATGTGACAATAAAGCTGATTCTGATTCTGACTTGTTGTGGGTTACTTGTCTAAAGGGTTGTAACACTGGGCAACATTATGGAAGGCGACATACACTGACTACATACTGTAGCCTTTCAAAATAAGTTACTGTTCTGTGTTGCAGGAATAGTTTTTGTTAGCAAATTGCATAATTGACTTACTCAGTTCCAAGGCCAACAGCTGTTATTAGCATAACTGTTGGCTGCTAGTCTGTCATGCTCCCATGCAGGACCCACAAAACACAAAGGACTTTATCAAGTCGGCTAATTAAGGAAAATAATATCAAATGAATTCAATATTCGTTTCGGGAAGTGTAACTTTTGTAATTAAACACATTTAATTTTTGATATAGCCTAATCGTTCACTGGTATATTTTTTCACATAACCAGTCATTCCAAAAGCCATGGGGAACCTCACTACTACTACTACTACCATTACTACTACATATCCTAATCCTTAGATGTTTGTGTTATTTGTTTGCTTTTTGTTTGTGGACTTAAATAGTGCACTTAACCTCTTTGACCTGCACGTAATACTTGCTACATTGCTCTGTATATTTGATTGTTATTCAGGAAACATTTTATAAATACTAGAATATAAGTTATGTCCATATTTGGCCAGGAGACAGATACATGGCAATGATAAGCCTGAGATAAGCCTACTTGTACTTAGTTGTTTTTTGTAGGCGTTGTGCACCAAAAAGTGCCGATCTACAAACTCACAACGCGCACTTGATGGGATATTGGCAGATGGGATATTTTAGGTGGGTGACAATGACATGTTACTAGTAGTGTTGCCCGATCCCGATCACGTGATCGGATCGGCCGCCGATATGGCCGTTTTTATAAGATCGGAGATCGGGGAAAAAAAATCGGGGAAAAAAAAAAATTTTTTTTTTTCTTTTTTTTTTTTCAAAAAAATATTTTCTGGGAGTACTGAAAGTTACAGGTAAGGTGAATGCGATATGAAATGTAAGCTTACCATAATCACAGTAATCCTTAATCATTTTCAATCATATTCAAGGGCTTTTGGAGAAATGAGACAGACAGAGCACTGCAGAGGGAAGGTGATTGTGTCAAACTCTGTGTACAGCTGGCAGCTGATGCCAATAAGTAGTAATTGGCCCCTTGCTAATGGATCAAAGGAAGGCAATTATGTCTCTCTGCACTGTCAACTAGCTCAGTGGTTCTCAACCTGTGGGTCGGGACCCCCAGGGGGGTCCTCAAATTATTTTGGGGGGGTCCCCAGATGATTAACTTAATGTGCAACATTGTTTTCTCTCTCAACAGTAAACAAATCAACATAAAGTTTAAGTGTATAGAGGGTATCTGCACATTTCGAAAGTGAAAAATTAAGGACTTTTTAATACCTCTAAAATGACAAATTAAACATTGGCCAAATTGTCAAATATTAAAGCCAGAAATTGTGAAAATAGCCGATCTACATGCTCACAACTCCTCGCGTTGCGAGGCGTTGTGAGCATGTAGATCTGCTATTTTCACAATAGAACCGTGTTATACAAAATATACTTCCTCAACTCTTCAGGGTCGGGGGTCCCCAGTTAAAATATGATTATTTTGGGGGTCACGGCCTGAAAAGGTTGAGAACCAAGTGATAGAATGAATAGAATTTGTTTTTCTTCTTAATGCCTTGCCAAAAGATCGGATCGGGAAAGTTCGGGATCGAATCGGAAGCAATAATATTTGATCGGTATCGGATCGGGAGCAAAAAAACCCTGATCGGGGCATCCCTAGTTACTAGTATGAATGGTTACATAATTACTTTTGTCATTTAGATCGGTTTTAGTACTGCTGTCTACCATGGGAAAACAGTCAACCTTGTCAGATATGCTCCCATTGCCAGTGTGAGACATTCAAAGTGATTCTCTCGTTTAAAATGGCTCAGTTAATATATTGTCACACCAGTCAACAGTGACAGCATGGAATAATAACACTGTAGTAACACTTCACATGTATCCGTCATGCTCAATTGCTCATTCATGTTTAATGTCCTATTCTATTTCATGTTTAATAAAATTAAGTATGTTCTACGCATGCTTTATTCTAGTTCAATCTCTGATATGCCATCTGATATACAAGCTATCACAAGTGAAAAGATGCAGTAGAAAGGGGGTTGGGGGGGGCCTGTGGGAAGGTTACAGCGAGGCATTTGAGCGTAAAGTGAGATTTTCCGTGGAAAAACAGAAACCTGGACCCTTTGTCTCTTCTCTGGTCTCCTAATGAATTGGTTTTAGCCTGTTTTGGAGCAAATTACCCTTCCCTCTCCCCCTAATTTTCCAATTTGCTGTGTCATTTATATCTAATTGAGGACTGCACTGGGCTGTATTACTCTCACAAATAGGGTGATATACTTTATTGAAGGTCTGCTTTATACAGAGGGGCTGGTTAACCGAACATCAATTGTGGTCTATACAAAAGCTGAGGATTTCTCTTGGAGGTTGGGGAGGATTGCAGAGAAGTTCTAATTATTTCTCAAAGGCAATCCTGGCCCCTGCTCATCTTGGTCACTTTCCTTTTTTTTATTCTTAGATTGACGTAATGAATGGGGTGAAAATTCACTTTATTTCAGCCTTCAGCCAAGCCACCCACCAAGTGTTTGCATCTCATATTTATCCGATCCAACCAAATAAGAAAAGCTTGTTTTCAGTGTACCCAGGCCAGGCCAGGTCCGTCATACTGTAGGTAGGTATGAATAAAGTTAACATGTCAGTTATATCAGTGTCCTCAACGTCAAACCTCACAGCACACAAGCAGCATTTGTGTGTGTGTGTGTGTGTGTGTGTGTGTGTGTGTGTGTGTGTGTGTGTGTGTGTGTGTGTGTGTGTGTGCATCTCTGTCTGTCTGTCTGTCTCGCAAACCGATCAGCACCAAAATGGATATGCACATCCACGCTGCCACAGAAGCACCTCCACTAATTTTTCTTTTCTTTCCATGAAGCACACATTTTGCGACCTGATTTCCATGGAATGTTTTACCAACAGACGATGTTCCTCCACCTTGCCCATTGTTAAGGTTGCCTAGGTGACAGAGAGGCCAGGCATCAAAATGCCATCAGGACCCTAACAGACACCAGATATACGTGTCCAGAATGCCTAATGTTGGGGCCCTGACACTTTTCTTTACCTTCACGTCCTCTAGTCTATCCATAACTGAAACACCTCAGTAGATCCAACAAAGCCTTTGGTGGCAATGCACCTCAGCGCACAGAACATCACACAAGTCACGACCCTCGGTTGGCTTGGGTCAAATCGAATGAGAGACAGTGGCAGACGGCGGTATGTGTGAATAAATCGATTAGAGGAGCACTTGACGGATGGGGTTTGTAGGGGAGCACGACACACCAGAGAACTAATTTGGCTGGGCGAAAATGCCTCCGTCAGGTTCATTCATCTTGGCAGAAAATTTGGCAATTTCCCCGGGTCTGGAGGCTCAATTAAGTAATGTTTCCAACAGTTTGGGGAGGCAAAAGCCATGTTGAGGGATACACTGCCTTCGCATGTCAGACACATGTGTTAATTATGACAGATTTTAGGAATACAAC
This sequence comes from Nannobrachium achirus, assembly GCF_963921795.1. Classification (NCBI taxonomy): domain Eukaryota; kingdom Metazoa; phylum Chordata; class Actinopteri; order Myctophiformes; family Myctophidae; genus Nannobrachium; species Nannobrachium achirus. Next base: position 28,989,471 of record NC_137819.1, read on the forward strand.
ATGAGAGGGAGGTGGGGGTGTACAGAGGGAGGACGAGGGATTAAGGCGGGGAGAGTTGAGCCACGGAGATAAAGGATGGCTGGGGCGGAGTATGAGAGTGGAAAGAGGAGTAGGCGTGTGAGGGTGGGGACGGGACACTCAAACACTATCATTATTTTAAAAACACCCCTTGTGTAAAAGATAAACCAGCATATCATTGCGGAATGCTTGGCCACATTCCATGGTCACCTGCTACATGTCTAAGCCAGTATGTGTTCTGAGTCTCAGCCACCCACCGCCTGGGGTCCCGGTCCCTCATCCATAACGTCTGCACGGATGATTTATGTAGCGAGGTCGCTCTGTGACCTCAAAATCCACCCAATCCATACCGCACCTGTCACTGCACCATTGCCCGCTCGCTTACTGAAAACCAAGTCATCCGTGCAAAATGGCAATTTTCCACCCACCTAGAGAATTTCAAAAAAAGAGGATGCAATCCATTCGGCGGCAAAATAAGGGAAATGCGATGATAAGTAGAACAGGTGTGCGAGGGCTCAGTGTTTGCGCTAACGAGGGAGTTGAACTGCACGCACCACTGACCACAACATCTGTCGAGCTGGGGTTTGCAGAGTTGGGCTTTACCTCTGGTACGCAGTTTGCACAGCAAGAATCTGCAGATGATGGAGCACTTAATAGGGATACAAATGGAATGAACCAGGTCTGAGGTGGAGCAGTAGCAGTATACTGCCCATATGTTGGATACACAGTAAAATCTTCGGGGCAAGGACGTGCAAAGAATGTTAGAGAGGCAGGGGCTGACATTTCTAAAAGGGCCTTTTTGTGAGCTTGGAGCGGAGGTCGGATATTTTTGGTGCGTTATACCACTCATATGCAATTCTTTCTACGTAAGATGCTGCATTCAAGTTCAGGAGAGTTTGGACATGGCAATTCTCTTGAATGCCTTCAGGTATGGCATGAAAAGATGGCATTTGCATTTCTTTCACCATAGTAAAAACTGCATTCATGGTCTGGAGAGGGCACTTTTTACAGACGGGTAAAAGGGCAGGGGCTTGAGCCCCATTTAATGTCTATGTGTGCACGTGCCTGCTTCAGGGTTAATTTACGGTAACCCAAATGTAGACAAAATTGACCCATAATATTCCATTTGGTTACATTTGTACACTCTTACAAATGGATAAGTTTACACTGAGGATTTCACTGTGTAAGCAGTAGTGCCCATATGTTGGATAGATGTCGTGTGATGCAGGGGGGGGTCCGGCAGGAAAAGGAAAGAGCCATGCGTGTCTACCTGTGCCTAAGGTGATGCCCATAATGACCCCTAGCCCGTTCCCAGGAGGAGACCCCTAACGAGCTCATCACGCTTAACGAAGCCTAATGAGCCCCTAATTGGCAGCATTCAGATGTCCCTGAAGGTCAGAGTGCAGGCTCTCGTGCCAGCAGTGGAACGCGTTGGCACCTCCTGCCAACTCATAACGTCACATGACTCACCTCCGTCTCGCTGGGGAAACAAAGTCACAGAAGGACGTGGGCAACTTGGATAAGTGAGAACCATATAAAACTTTGTCACTTGCTTAACAAAGAAATGGGGGAAGAAAGTAGATCTCAAAACACATTGCACCACAAAGCTTTTAGATCTGCTATGTTTGAAAAATATATATAAAGTAATAATAATAAGCCAGTCATTGTCGTTGTCTCCTATAATGATGGTTATGCGTGAATTCAGGCTGTGGTCTAGAAGTCATGGAATACACAGGACCACAATGGAAACAAGCCCTTAGGACTTAGGGTTATTATCTTTGTATTATCTTTATTACATTGGCATTATCTTAGAATTGTACCTTTAGACTGGTACCTTTAGACTGTTAAAATCAATCAATCAAAAAATGGTTTGTTCGTATAGAAATAGGTTTGTGGTAACCAATAGGACCTATAACAACCTGCCATAAATAAATACTGTATTTAGATTTATTTCTGTACAGAATAAAGGTTAGGTTGACACTGGCGTGGACTTGACATTTTAATTGAGGTTTTACTTTGTTGGATACGACTTGAAGGCACCACCTGCGATTACTGAAAAGCTTTGATTTCAAAACACCCCCAAAACAACAACCCCCCCCCCCCCCCCTAAAGCCTGGCCACAGCAGATTGAATAATAACCCAAAAGTACATTGTGTTCTTGTTTCACTCTCGTAAGAATCAATTGCTTTCTTTGATAAGAGATTAACCAGCCATCATGGTGCATTGAGTGCAGTTCATTATTGTGCAGCAGCAGGGCAGCCCAAACTATGCACTATACAGTGTTATGCTGCCACCTACTGGCTGTAATGACAGTGAGTTATATACAAAGTTCCCAATGAACCCGTATGCAGTCCAATGGTGTTCTGCTTCCATTTTTTTTTTATTGTGCATATTTAATTAGATAATTTTCATATTCGAACAATAAAACAAATTAAAGTTTGATATTTCAGAAAGTATAAAACGTACAGGTCTATGTTGTCAAAAATGGTTCAGGTTTATGGCCTATAGCCCTAGGCCTTAACACACTTTCATCTCTCTCACTCACACTCACACTCACTCACTCACACACACACACACACACACACACACACACACACATTGAAAACCAGCTAAATGCAATAGACAGAATGATTAAAATAGACCAAAAATAAATACCGGTAAGATGTGGCTATGTCCCTCGGCTCTGAGTGACCCTCCCTACAAAATAAAGAGGTGACTCGCCACCTGCATGGAGCCATGGACCAACTATTAAAAATACTGCCTTTTGGGTTAATGGAATACACTTGAAGAACTAAAATGTTAAACTCACCTCTTGTCCAAGTTGGCGCTGTAAAACACCGGTTCACTCATCACTGGTTAGTGAACACAGGCACAGCTGTAAATGATATTACCGGTAATTAAAAGTGCCGCGAACCTGCAGTCTGCAGAGGAGTCTGGTCCTCAGGACTACTGTATTGCTCCGCCTCAAGCAGGCCCTAGGCCTAGTTATCAGGTAGAGTCCCTCCACTGGAGGAAGTAGTCCGTTCTTTCTTGTTTACCACACAGTTCACATAAGTATTAGAACTTATGTGAACATATATGTGTGTAGTTTGTATTGTTTGTTATTATTATTAACAACATGAAGCAATTTAACAAATGATTGTACGTTTTTGGTCAAAAGAATAGGCTAACACAAAAAGCCTGAAGGCTTATTATTTCCATAGTGGTCCTATTCATATCATGAGTTATCATGGGGATAAATAAAATACAGTTAAAAAGTTCTGTTTAAAATCACGACCACTCTGTAAAGGACTTAGTGACCCTGACCGTATGAGACAGTATGTCCATATATGGGCATTACAAGATACGGCCTAGCTTAATATTGATGACATCATGGATCTCCATATATGGGCATAAAAAGGGACAAGGACAGAATGGATAGCACTTCTCAAATAGGCAGAGGACTGTCAGATACAGAGTTTGCAATATGTGACTTGCCTCAAGGCAACCACGCTTGTAATTTCCAATTGCATCTTTCTAGTTTCACGTGTAAAGTAACTAAGTAAATTTACTTAAGTAGCCTACTGCACTCAAGTACAATTTTGAGGTATTTGTAGGCTACTTTACTTGAGAATTTCCAATACTTTTACTTCTACTCCACTACATTTATTTGAACACTTTAGTTACTAGTTAAATTGATTATATTATAAAACATACATTAATACACTTAAGCCCTATGTTAGGCCTATACCTAGGCTATTTGAAAATAGCCGATCTACAAGCCCACGTGTTGCGCCGCAATGAGTTTGTGCGCTTGTAGATCTGTCATTTTCAAACAAGTAAAAATACTTTTACTTTTGGTACTTTAAGTACATTTTGATTGAAATACTTTCGTACTTTTACTCTCAAGTACATTTTGAATTCCAGACTTTTACTTGTAGCGAAACTGTATTTCTGTATTACAGTATTGATACTTTTACTTGAGTAAAAGATTTGAGTACTTTTTCCACCACTACCGTTATGCCCGGGAGACACAGTTTTCGTGAATTTACATCAGAAGATAGACTAGACCGGTGCAGGTTGGGCACACACCGGCCTATACTTGAGAACAATGCAAGTCAGAAACGATGCAAGCTGAGAATGCATGCCCCACCGACAATACCGCTTGTACCCATCTGTGTTGCTTTCATGCCCATATAAGGAGATGTCTGTATGTATTTGTCTGTCTGTCTTTGGAGAGACAGCCGCTGACCGCCGCGTCCACGTCTGTCCTTGTCCTTGACCCATATATGGAGATCCCCTGATGTCAGTGTCAATTCTTGAGTGAAGGACACATTCACTCAAATAGGCCTACTAGACAAGATAGATATCACCTCTATTAGGCTAGTCTTTTCAAGAGTGCTAGACTAAGATCACAACAATAAACTGCAGCCAGGAGAGGAGGTGGTATAGACAACAGCTATGTGTTAGGCTATCTTTGAATGTGTTTGTATATACAAACTAGACCAGGTCAACCTGGTTGTGCCAGACCCCGGTTCTGCCAACCCCCTGTCTGTCATCATCATTTATGACATCATGCCTTTTGTAGGCATGTCATCATCATGTCATCATCATATATACCCTTTATATAGAAAACCCGGACAGACAGACCGACATTTGCTTATGTAGGCCTACCCATTTCATGGGTCTGGCAAAAACTACTACTACATTTTGGGTTCTGAAAACACACACAAAGTAGGGTATAGTATGTACAGTAGAAAATGTACACATCTCTCCTTAGAAGGACTTTCGATTCAGCTCAAGACAGCAGTAATATAAATGGTAAATCAGAATTCATTTCCCAGAGGAATCCACTGGGAAACAGGTTTTTCAAAAATCTCAAAAAGTATTAAGTTTTGTGAAGAGAAAAGTACAAGCAATAATAATTGCGTTAAGCCAAACAAGTTGAAGTTTGAACAAAATGTCTAGCTCAAATGTGGAAGTAGTAGGATGCCAAAAAAGTGGCGGAATAAATATAAATTGAGGACAACTAGTGTGTGCTCACTAAAGCGTGCCCACGATTAAGTGGTAGTAGTTTTGACATAACAACTTCATTGGACATGTGAGGGCCAAGAATGGCAGAGGCACATTTTGGTCCCAGTCTGGGCCTGCCTAGTGGTGCTGTCCTCTGTTGCTGATAGCCACTGTTAACTGCCGCGGGTAGAAGTGGTCTCGAACCGGCCATAGATGTCCAGTTCGTCTGGGGGGGAGGCATGTTCACTTCACTTCTGGTTTTTGCTTTGCCATCCGTCAAGGTGTGTACCGCTTGCCACGTGCCCCTGATGTCGCTGCTGTTGAATTGGTGTTCCATCTTTGTAGTGAAGACCTCCTTGGTCCCCTGAGGTCCACAAATGCCAGGGCCACCTTTTGGTCACCCCTGTCTTCGGCATCTCGCTGGCCGTTTGGCTTATCGTCTTCTTGATGGACTGGACCACCTCTGACGTGGTGGCCTTCCCCCCAATGTCTGCAGTGTGTAACCTGGTTTCATTCATGGTGGCGAGGACTGCATTTCGGATAACATTGGCATAGTCATAAAGCTTGAGGTGGTCCAGCATCATGCAGCTGGCCAACAGCATGGCAGTGGGATTAGCGATGTTTCTGTTTGCAACACTCTTCCCAGTGCTCCTTGTGGCCGTTTCAAAGACAGCGTAGTCGTGTCCGTAGTTGGCCCCCGGCACCAACCCAGGCCCTCCCACTAAGCCGGCACACACATTGCTGACCACGTTCCCATACAGATTAGGCATCAGCATAACATCAAACTGCTCTGGCTTGGACACCAGCTGCATGGTCGTGTTGTCCACTATCATGTCGTTAAATGTGATGTCTGGGTAACCAGCAGCCACCTCCCTGCAGCACTGCAGGAACAAACCATCACCAAGCTTCATGATGTTGGCCTTGTGGATGGCAGTCACCCTGCGGCGACCCTTCTCCCTGGCCAATCGGAAAGCGTAGTCAGCAATCCTAAGGGACTTAGTGCGGGTGATGATCTTAAGACTCTCCACTACCCCTGGCACAATCTCATGCTCCAGATTACTGTACTCTCCCTCTGTGTTTTCCCTGATGACCATGATGTCAATGTTCTTGTGACGGGTCTGGACACCGGGGAAGGACTGGCAGTGCATCACATACGCATACAAGTCCAGGCTGGTGCGGAGGAGATTGTTCCTGGCTTTCACTGAAGGCGGCATGATGTGATTTGTATCCAAGTTTCCTTTAAGAGCAACTCGATTACGGCGGATGGCATCGATGGCATCACTAATGTCATCCTCGGGTGACGAGGAAGAGTTGACATTCACCACCTCAAAGTCTACTGGAACACCAACGAACCGGAAAACTTCACTGACGTGATTAAACAACTCTGGACCAATTCCATCTCCAGGGATGAGTGTGACTGTATGTCTGCCTCCATGTTTAATCGGAGGGGTAATACTTTCTCTAGCGTCTGTCGCCTTCTCTCTATGATTCACGAAAGTTGTTCCCAATACTTTAACCGTATTTCCCAGTGATGCACTCCAAAGAGGCTTAATTACTTTGGACAATGAGAGTGTAACATTGGACACAGCCATCATTATAAAATACTAGGCTAAGAGTAGAGTAACGCTGCTTGCATATATACTCAAGGAGTAATGGCACCCTTTATATAGTGCTAGGATGTGTCCTTGTGACATCTCACTGATGTCACAGTAAGTCAGTTATGTCCATATATGGAGTTCTACATTAGACTGGTGTCAGCACTAGATGTCTTTGCCGACTCCATATATGAAGCTAAAGATAGTCTTGATCCAAATACGGACTTTATGGGGTCAGACCATAGAGTTATAAGAAGTATAGAGAGGACATACAGAATCTGAGCCGGGACAATACCGGATGTAGAGCCCTGCGCAAACCTTCAAAACATTAAGAATAGAAACAACAAACAACAGCACTACAACAATCTGCAGCCCATGTTTCGAGGTGAATCCTACCTGACTAGGTCAGACCTAGATAAGTTAGTAAAATGTGTTGGGTAGCTTCATATATGGAGTACCAATATTCAGTGGGTAACTATGGCTAACTATCCAGTAGCCCACCTGGTGAACCAGAGCCCCTCGTTGTCCCAGATTCGATTCCAGGCCAGGGTAGCAACTAGCAATGTCGATGTGTGTCCCTGAGCAAGACTCTTAACCCCTAATCTGCCCTTAATGTCAACCAGTTCAAAGTTAATTAACTTTAATGTCCAATATATGAGCTGAGTATAAACAACACAGTATTAACAAGGCTTAAGCCTTATTTATACTCTGTTCATTGCCAAAATGAACTGATCTGCAAGCTATTAGTAGTGCCACTAATTTTCCAGATGGTTCAGTCATGCAGTCATTGTCCTCAGTCTATTTCTGATCATTCCTGGATACTGATCTCCCCACGCTTGTGTTTGAAAGGGAGAGAGCGATTCTGAGTTCATTGTCAACATTAGGAAACACAGTCTGGAAACTGTTGCTTTCTATAGTAAGAGCTGCTCTCAGGAGAGAACCCCTGACATGTTCTGGCTAGGGATGGGACGATATGAACATTTCATGTCACGATTATCGTGACCAAAGAAATTGCGTTTTACGATATCCCCAACATCCATTATCCTGGGGCGGAACATTTGCCAAAAGATTTCAGATCTACAAGCTCACAACATGTCACGTTGAGACGCATTGTGAGCTTGCACTTCAGCTATTTTTTGGGCAAGATATTTGGTAAAGAGTGAAACAATATGGGTTAGGGTTATATGCAGCTCAGCAAATAAAAGGTGAATTGATCCCAGTGCATGACGGAGGATAATTTCGTGATAAATTTAAATCTCCACGATACGATTATTGTGAGTATTTTTTTATTACGATAAACAATAATAAAGATTATTGTCCCATCCCTAGTTCTGGCCAATTGTGGACAGCAACAAAGGACATTTACATGAACATCTTAGATTGGCTATTTTCGTAACTTTTTCACTTTTATAATGTTTACTTAAAATATTGTTTTTTTTATTATAAACGATAATAACTGTCACTCCCTCCAGTCATGAACGACACCGTAGTTCTGCATACTGATCGTTTTATTCAAGCGCTCTCACAGCTCAAACAAACCAAGGACAAACGTACCTTCCTCCCGCATCGCCACTTCAAGTGGGGGGAAGTGCAACCACTAACGGGTTCGAGTCCCAGCCAGACTATAGATAGATACCTTTATTATCCCAAGGGGGAAATACCTTTATTATCCCAAGGGGGAAATTCAGTTGTCCAGTTGTAGCATAGAAGTATACAGTATTTACAAGGTTACAGAGAAGTAAGACAAAAGATAGATAAGAGTAAAAGAAAAAGGGCAGTACAGTACCAATAAAGAAAAGGTGCATATATATATATATATACAGTAAGGGGTTCCATGCATAACCATTTCCGGTACAAATAAATGCTTCTTATAACTTATACATATGATATGGGCATAAACATATGAAAATAAAGCAAAATAGGAAATTAACTCTATCAACGCTTTGAACGTTCACGTTCGCCCCATTTTTTACGGCGGCGGAATGCCAATTGTACGTTCTTTGGCTCGTTCTTTTGTACCTTGGTTTGATGTCTGTAACCTGATGAGGGGTCGCGCGGGTGTCTACCGTTGAAACAGCTCCCATAAAAGTACTCTTAAAATCCAACTGGACGTTAACATCAATGGAGTCACAACACTCTTCCATGTGTTTTTCTCTGGATCTATTGCTCTGTAGCGACTCATCAGCCTTGAACAGCCTTGACAAGCAAGAGTCGATCTGAGACCATTTTCACATTAATTCTTGCATGAGGCTGCCCCCTACTGCTGGTAGAGCCACGGCACACCTCTGTAAGAGAAAATTTAAAAAAAAAAAATGAATACACCTTTGTCTATATCATCGCAATAATCCCAATAATAAATAACAACATCTGGCAGGGAAAAAGTTAACAACCAAAATAAGAAATAAACAATTATACTGGCAGTTACAATAACTATTATCATTCCATCCCTAATATACATGGTGGATATATTCCATATGTGTTCCATGTCTTCATCCTAGGAGCTGAAGACCTTGCTGCTGGAGGCCCAGAAAGGACCGGTCAGCTGTACAGAAGCTGTACAGGAAGCTGGGCGCATCCACACATCCGAGCATGAAGAGCTGATGGCCATCATCGCCAAACTCTACGACGCCCTGGAGCACAGGCCCGCCGCGTCCCCGAGGGAGGACGGCCCTGTCCCCCCACAGCCAGTGAAGGACATCCCTGGGGACACTCCTCCCCCCATAACCACCCCCAAGGTCTGTGCCTCTTTACTGACAGTAGGCGTGTTTAACCATCAACTATAATTTCTATAATGCTCTCACTAGGACTGTCACAATTATTACGTAATAATCGTCTAATCGCAAATGATTTGACATAATTGCAATTATTTTGTCTTAAAAACTCACTGAATGCCACCCTTGATTAAAAATCTACAAAACTGGTGCCAGCCATTTTGTTTAATTTTCCCTTTTTATGGGGGCCAAAATCATATTTTGTACTTAAATTACATATATAAATCTATGCTTCTATCGAAAGCCACACTACCCCTCTTACAAAGGAAAACATGTATATTTATATATATATATCCTATCATTAGATTTGGGCTTCAATAGAACATGTGTAAGATGTCTTGATCATCATCATATGTGTATGCTGTCATTGGGCATGTGTGTAATCTGGAGTGCAATGGCCTTTGAAAACCACCAGGTGGTGGTCTCCTACTATCTGATCAACTAACAGAAGAAGGAAGAAGACGTCCATCTTTTTTTTGGTTTGGGCCTAGTTGTTTACATTTTGGCCAGGCCTTTTAGCTAGCATGCTACACACTTCAGAGCCCTGGCGATCGCGATCAAGGATAGCAATCGCCAAATGGATGGCAGTTTTTGAGTTTTTGGAGTACTTATAGTTCGTCAGGGAAGCACGGGAAGTGTATAAACGAACGTTTTAAGATAACATTTAAACGGCCGGAACCAATGTTCGGTTATACCGGTTTCCCGTCGGACTGTGTTACACTGGTGCTACAGTCAAATCGGCCGTATCGCTCCGGTCACGGAGGCTAACGGCTAACTTCTAGAGCGATTTTTTTGAAAATACAATTATGAAAAAATGCAAAAACTTTTGATTAATTAAAAATACGTAAAGTACGTTTATGGCACTCAGGAACAAAGACGTATACTACGTTTATGGCGTTCAGTGAGTTAATCGTTTGCACGTTGAAAAATGTTATATATTTACAAACATTTTCAAACAGTTTGAAAATGCTCACAACGCGTCGCGATGCAAAGCGCTGTGAGCTTGTAGATCGGCTATTTCCACAATAAATTTTCTTTTAAGTATAAAGTTGTCAAATGTGTCAGTCATTTCTTTGTATATTTAGGTTATGCATCATATATGCCACGTGCAACTTGCAGTCTACAAGCCAAACAGAAATATAATTGTCAACAACAAAAACACCATTAAATCGTTATCCCAATCATTTCAGTGGCAATAAATTGTCATATAAATTATTTGTCATAAAAGTGACAGCACTATCTCTCACGACCAGGGTTCCCGCGGAATCAAGGAAGAAGACACCAGCTCCAGCTCGACAACAGGACACAAATGTCAACTGTGTCCAAAATCGTATGGCACAAAAGCATTGTTAAAAAGGCACATAACATTTTGCCACTTAAAAGACCCAGAGGCCATGCATTGCATCGACCCAAAAATAGCATATATGTCACCACAAAGAATATATGTGGTGGCATAAGAATGCCAGTACACGTCATGAAAGGACCTTCTGGTTCACTATGTGAAAGTGAGGACTGCATCACCCTGTAGACAATAGGGCTTCCGGTGTGTTCCACAATTCCTAGCGGAAGTGCTGCGTTTAGCGGACGTTACGTCATGCGATGTGGGTCTGTTTACATTCCCCAGCGAAAAAACTAAAATAGATTGTAGCTCTTAACTCACTCTTAATAGGTGTAACATTGCTTGAATCAATGTTTTTGTTTATATATTGTTTATTGCGAGCGTAACCGACGTAGCAGGAGACGTAGACCAGATTTTTTCGTGCAGGGAATACGTTTGCAGGAACACCGCACTGTGAAAAAAATACAGCTTCCGGGAAAATTCAGCCCCCCCTCCCAGAACGTCTTCTGCCTTCTATTGTCACCAGGCTTTTCTCTTCGCAGATGAGTAAGCCTGGCTACGCGAGGCTAGGACTGCATAGAAATGATGGAAATTCAAGCCAGGGCAGGAAACCCTGGCTTTGAATGCATTCACCTACAGAGGGCACCGCTGCCAGTTAGGCAGCAACAAAGCCTACAATAGGACTCATTGGACGCAATGAAAAACAGACCTTAATGACAAAACATTGGAGAACACAATGTAAAATAATTAACGATTTGGCAGGAAAAGAAAAAAATTGCACCGTATACCCTGTCAATTTAAATGAAGAGGGAGGAGATTTTATTCAGTGTTTACTGGAAAAAAGGACACTTGGTGCAGATTACAACGCACACTGGTAACTTTTGACTCAGTTGCGGGAAAATGGCACTGTCCCTGCAGGACGTCCCCCAAAAGCCACCGTTGTGTGCACCAAATGTTAGCCACTTGATGGAGTGTTTTCCAGCAATCCCCTGAACTCCTGAGACCTGACAATGAGACAGCGGAAAATGCCATCACCGATCTAGAATTAGAATTACAGTTGACCGGTGAAGATCTATCTGTGCCTGCTGATGATGTCACACACGGTGCAGAATCAGATCTTGAAAAGCATTGAAGTATTGAATTTAGTTTTGCAAATTCAAGGCCTTAAAATGTCTTAAAAAGTATGGAATAGTGTGAGTGAGGGTCTTGAATTTCATCTGGGGCAGAATGAATAAACGTGTCGCAAACAGACTTGTTGCGTTTGTTTCGCTCCGTAGTTTTTCCTTCCTGGTTCTGAGCCGTCCGACGTAATCCAAAAAAAGTAATGTAATGATTGCTGTAATGCGACCAAAGCGGCCGGTTGAGTGGACCAAAACAAATGCTCCCTGCTGTTGCATGAGCCGACTCAGCGCCGTCCGAGTTACATCTACTGGGGGATAGAATAGTAAATAATGCTTTGGGGGAAGCGTCACTCAAAGTGCCTCTGGCAAATCAAAGCACGTCTTTTACGGGACTTGCCCGACTGTCGCTATCTTTCACTAAAACCCTACAGTCTAAGACTAAAACGCGTCCCCTCTGAGCTTATAGCTCTAGATAGATGCTAATTTAATAGCATGTAGCGTGTTGGTTGACACAACAGAGCGATGTGGGGGCATCGTGGATCGCAGACATTCCAGCGCCACTTTGTCATTGCTGTGCCGCTTGTCCGAAAGGGTAACCAGAAAACTCGCCCTAAGACAAACTCGACCCAAACTCGTTTCCCAACGGGTCTGTGGCCTTAAGCTAGATGCAGAATAGACTAAAATCAAATATTTGCTTCTGGGGGTCCCTGGAACAAAATATTTTGTGATGGGGGTCCTACCAAATACATATCATTCTGGGGGTCCTTCACATAACAAAGTTTGAGAAACACTGATGGCAACAAGTTTTTTTTTTCTTTTTTCAGAAAAATGTTATGATTTAGAAGACGTTTGTAGAATGTAATTTTTTGTTCCAGGGACCCCCAGAAGCACAGATTTGATTTTAGTCTAATCTGCATCTAGCTTTAGGCCATGGCTACACGGAACTGGATTCATATATCCCGGTTTTTCAGATATCCACATAGAAAAATATCTAGGTCCACACGACAGAGATATCTAGGTCTAACAAGCACACACACAGTAAAGTCTTCAGAGATATTCGGGTTCCCTGTCCACACGGATCCAGTGAATCGGATATTTTTCAATCTCTCCTGTTATTTATCCGGTTTAAAAGATATCCAGCTTTGCGGCCGAAATATCCAGCTTCATGTGGCTGCAAGCCCCAACAGCACAAAAAAATGTCTAGATTCAGAAATATCCAGCTCCGTGTAGCCATGGCCTAAGGCCACAGACCCGCTGGGAAACGAGTTTGGGTCGAGTTTGTTTTAGGGCGGGTTTTCTGGTATTCGTCAGAAAGCAGCCTACTTTATTAGAAGTATCTGTACGTTGAGAACGGAGACTGGGAGGAGTACAGGGAGGGACCCTTTAAGAGTAGCCTACATACTGACTAAGACTAGACAAAATTGTTTTAGTCTCGTCTGTCTTTTGAATAACAACACTGCTTGTAATAATGATAATAATAATAATGCAAGTATTTATTTAATTTTACTAACAAGAAGGTAGTAACCATATTGCCCATTGGTGCGCATCAGATACCGTCCATCATAAGGCCTTGATGTCGCCATTTGGCCGACTCAAAAAGTCAGCCAGAGGTGTCGATGTGGAGCTCTTGAAGAAGGGACACTTCATTTCTAGCAGTTGTGTTCCATCAAGTATCCCATCTGGGCTTGCTGCCAACCATGGGTGGTCAGGGTGTACAACCAGGCCTGACCTCTCCACAGCATGACCTCTACTTTCTAGAAGTGCAATTGCATTGGCCTCATTGTCTTTGCCATGCTTTGTTGCTGCATTGCCTGCGAAGGTTGGGTACAGGTGCTCATTTAGAAATGTCTTGGGGTCTGTGGTTGATCTTTTGGGGACTCTTTTGGCTGTGCTGGCTGTTATACGCAGCTTCCTGGCATCGTGCCACAGCTGTGAGGCACTTTGTGTTTGGGTTTCTTCCCTTAATGTGGCTGCTTTTACGGGGGATAATTGTACGCAAAAGATACTGCATTTCTTGCAGGTTAGTGCAGTGCTGTTGTGTTCTGTGTGACAGTGTGCTCAGGTCCGATTCTGAATCCTGCAGGCTTGGGCTTTCCTGGGCCTGGCTTACATTTGCTCTGTAACAGAGCTGAAGAAGACCATCAGTAGGTAGCTGAAATAGTGGAGCCATAGAGGATGTGTTGACGTGGCTTAAAAAGTCTGCATGGTCTCTAAAAAGTTTGGGGGGTGGAGGGGAATCTTGCTGTGGTGTTGATGGGCCTGGATTATAAGTGTGTTGGGGTCTGTGGTGTTTGAAATGTATGTGTTTTAATTTTTTCAGTCGCACATTGTTCTTCATGCCTGCGTTCCATGTCCTTCTCACATCTGTACAAACCGTGCTTGTCTCACCCTGCCGGAATGCATTTTCAACCTACAATAAAGAAATATTTTGATTGAAGTATTTATTAGAAGTGTTGCATAGTAAAAGGTAAAGTGTCATCATGACAGTACAGTTCACTGATACAAGGTCTGATACAAAACTGAAAATAAAACAATATACATATTCTTGGTCAAAAACATTCTAACAAACAACACAAACTCTACTGCATACAATAATCTCGATATGATATTACTATATGAATATATGAATTACTATGAGTAGACAAGAAGCAAGTTTGCTTAGCAAAAAGGCAAGATCTACAAGCTAGGACAGCTTTGCTTATGCTTTTTTTAAACTCTTCATCATGAAATGTTTTTAACTTAAAAGTCACATGAAAATACAGAACAGTTGCACGTAAAACTCACAAGCAAAGGCTCTCCGAAGCACACATAGAGGAGAAAAAGGGCAGAGGAGCTGTGTACACTGACTGAAGTGAAGACTCTACCAAACAGATTAGTGTTACAGGTGTGCTGGGATCAATTGAGCCAATCTACACAACTGAAAAGGCTTAGCACAAATTGCAGGTCATGTTACAAGCAAACACCTGTAGGAGGTGTTGAAGTATATATTTTTGCCAGACCCAGGGGGTCGGCCTACATAAGGCTTTGTCTGTCGGTCGGTCGGTCGGTCCCTCTTTTCCTCTGATTGCCTTGAGTGCCGTCACCTGTACAGGACCAGCTGAGTTGAGTTGGCTGACGAGCTGCTGACACTATAAATTCCTCAGCCCATCTACAAGCTCACAAACATTTCCAGCTGCTCAGCCTATACAATCCTGTGTGTTCATGTGTTAGTTCAGTGCCATACTAGTCAAAACAGCCGATCTACAAGCTCACTACGCTTTGTTGCTGAGACTATAAAATCCTGTGTGTTCATGTGTTAGTTCAGTGCCATACTAGTTTTCATTGCGGGTCTGGCACAACCAGGTGACCTGGTCTAGTTTGAAGGCCACATAAGGTGTGCCATGACACACACAAAGAGATACAATCTGAGTACTTCTTCCATCACTGATGGTTTGTCCATTCTGAGTACAGTTGTCGTTATTGCGAGCGTAGGTCGCAGTTTACTATCAGAACCATCACAGCTTGTCCGTATATGTGGATCTTCTGCACTTTTGAAGCCTTTGTGTGATGATGATCCAGTAGGGCATTCATTTACAAAAAAACACAAAAAGTGTGAATATGGAGATAAGAGGTTTGTGCCCGCAATGATATATGATGTGTGTATTATGCTTGATTCGACTACAAGAACTAAGCGAAACACACCATGAAACGTATTTCACAGCTTCTCCATAATAAACGCTACGGCTCGATTTCAGATACGGTTAATCCGAAGCTACTGCTCAGGAGGTGGTAATAACTCTGGAAAATTCAATCAAAAACTGTATAGCCTATAATATTTTTATATAATAATGGCAAAAATAGAAAATATCTGCAACAAAGGTAGCAGATCTACAAGTGCACCGTGCCGTGTTTCAAGCTTGTCGATCTGCTAATTTTGGGTGACACCGTAGTATGATCAAGTATTGCGAGAATTTAGGAGAAAACACAAAGAAAAGGTTAAAATATTGAGAGAAGAGGTTTACAGTAAGGATGGATGACTAACCTCTGCGACTTTGTTCTGTGCCCGTCAGACATCAGTGATGCCCACAAAGTCCTCGTACCTCTCCCACCAGTGGGTGATGGACGCCCCCGCACTCTGGGCTGACCGCTGCCCCCACTGGCGACCCAACACACCTGTTTGCTGAGAGAGGAGTAAAAGAGTTATTCAAACTATTCAGACAAAAATAAGATTTACAAAAAAAGTGCTGTAAGCGTCATTTTGGGTTAAAAATAAAAGTTAGGCTGATGTCAGCACTAGATGTCTTTGCCGACTCCATTATGGAGCTAAAGATAGTCTTGATCCAAATACAGACTTCATGGGGTCAGACCTAGATAAGTTAGTAAAATGTGTTGGGTAGCTCCATATATGGAGTACCAATATTCAGTGGGTAACTATGGCTAACTATCAACTACCAAAATGATGTGAAGGTGAGTGAGGGTCTTTGTTACAATCATGATTTGAAAGCTGAATGGTTAGGGAGCCCGCCTGGTGAACCAGAGCCCCTCGTTGTCCCAGATTCGATTCCAGGCCAGGGTAGCAACTAGCAATGTCGATGTGTGTCCCTGAGCAAGACTCTAATTGCTCACACGCTCTTTGTGAGCAGCACATCGGTTGGGCTGAAATTGCAGAGTTTCCCCCTCGGGGGAAGTAGGTAACTATTATTAAATACAGGAATCTCTGCCGTGCATGCCCTCTTATGCCCATACTGTATATAGAGATCTGTTGAAACACTTGTCCATACATGGAGATCCCTAAACTCTCCAAAGCCTGAAAGTCTTCATTAAATCAAAGGGTTATGTTAAACCCCCACCCACAACATAAGAAGACAAAGAGAACAATACATTTACAAATGCTCTGAATACAAAAGGTGTTGGTGTCTTGCTGAGAGGCAGGAAAAAGACGTTACGGACACCCTGTTTCAAGGGACATCATTGAATTGTAAATCTGTGCCAATTCATGGTGTCTTCCAGGAGCTCCTCCCAGTTTTTAAAGCTCTGTAAAAGAACCTTTTTAAAGTTAAAGCCTTAAATGGCATTGGTGAAAATCCCAACTGGCGTAGTCAGTAGAGTTGTATGGTAGTAACCTTATTTCCATTTGGTTACCCTTTATAGTCTAATTGTATGCTGTTTTTCATTTTTGGTCTAATAAAGTATACAATCAATCAAAGCATAGGCTACGGAATCAACTGCAGTCACCTGATTGATTTTCACATTGTAGCTTAAAACAGGTTGAACCTATTTTGAAGCGGGGGTCCACCCGGAGTTCATCCCCTCCCTACACCATATCATCTGGCTGATGTAAAATCTATAATTTGAGCTTGTAGATTGTCTGTTTTCTGTGAACATTGTCTATATATTACTGTATGCCCACAACAGGGTTCATGTGGTTAACTCATTTTGCTGGGGCCCCCTGAAACACCCTCAGGGTCAGACCCCTATTTGAGAACCACTGCTATATAGTCCAGTCATTATATGAAAAAACAAAACAAATTGCAATAGTAGCAAACTCAACTGATTCTGTATCCTCATTATGTCCTTAGTGAGGGAGTCCCAAAGAATCCCATCACGGGAAAGTTTTGAAAACGACCTACCTACCTTCATTTACTGCACTACACTATAAAGGAAAATATGACTCTCAAAAAATCTGCTTTAAGTGGGATGTGAGGGGTCAAACTAGGGGGTTTTAATTATTCTGAATCCATTGCAAGCATTTGTTTTGCATGAAAAACATTCCTTGGGCTAAAAACGGACCCCAAAAGACTGTGAAAATTGATGACTCATCACTAAACCATCGTTTTGAGGGGCCATTTCTTGCCCAATGAATGTTTTTCGTGCAAAACAAATGCTTGCAATGGATTCAGAATAATTAAAAACCCCTAGTTTGACCCCTCACATCACACTTAAAGCAGATTTTTTGGGAGCCATTTTTTCCTTTATAGTGTAGTGTATAGTAAGTGAAGGTAGGTCGTTTTCAAAACTTTCCCGTGATGGGATTCCTTGGGACTTTTTTTCTCTCACTACGGACATATTGAGGAAACAAAATCAGTTGAGTTTGCTACTATTGCAATTTGTTTTAGGTTTAGCCTAATTTGGCCTAAAATTACTGGACTAATAGACAAATCTCAACCATTCTCTTTCAAACCCTTTTGAAAGAGAATGGTTTTTCAAAAGTGAAAAGGGTGGCATGTTAAAAGGTGAGTGAAATCTGTTGTTGTGTGATGCCTGTGTTTGCTTTCTTTGGCAAAGAAAACAGTCAATGTGTTGATGGAGAAAAATGAACCGAAACTTGGATCTACAGTATGTAAATGTGTCTCTGATGGCCCATCACTGTCTTGAGCCTTTCACATTGAAATCGACGCTGACTGCAGTGAACTGGAAGAATGTGAGGAGGTGGGAGGAGGTGTTTCTCCTCTCCAAGATATAAAGGTGGTGTTATCACTCCAAATCTCCACACTGTCCTCCTGCTCAGATTCCAGGACACACCACAGTTAAACTCTCAGGACACACAACGCGTCAAATGGAGTCTGTACGGGTGAAGATAAATGAGCACATGGCATCGGTGGGAGATGAGATATTGTGTGTTTTGGACAAACAGCAGCTGAAGCTTCATGTCAGAGTGTTTGTGCTGGAGCACCTCAGTGCAGCTGCAGAATTCATGTGCAACCTCTTCCAGAGAGAGACAGAGACACTACAAACTCTGTTGGAGAAACAAAACAAACAGCTGGAGATTGATTTTGATATGGACATCGACTCAAACACTGCAGGTATGTCAGTTACATACACAACATCAAACTTCATTTATTTTATGATCAGTAGCCCAGACAGTAGGCTCTGTTTTGACGGCTAGTTGGTGGCGCACACACACACACACACACACACACACACACACACACACACACGCGCGCACACGCACACACACACACACACACACACACACACACACACACACACACACACACACACACACACACACACACACACACACACACACACACACACTTTTATGGAATCCAAATGGACATTAAGACAAGTCCTTATTATTAAAGTGTGTATTGTATTCCTTCGTTCCAGCTCAGTATGTGGAGTCCAGTCTGCAGATGAAGATCAGTTCTCCAGTCAGGAGTGTTTCTTTTAAACAGGAACCTGAAGACCACCTTGAACAGGAACGTCAAGACCACCTGGATCTCAGTAAGTTTCAATCACAATTTTTATTTAATTTATTGGCGAAAGTGGGTCTGTACTGAGGGTATAAAATGAATTGATATGAATCGATAACTACTAACAATATAGCCTATACATTGATGCATGGACCCCTGGCCTGCATCTATCTAAATGTATCATGATTCTAGAGATTGCTCGAAAATAAATGCTTTGCAGTTAATTCTACTTCAGAATGAACTAACCTGTCTGCTACAGACAGTAATTTATTAGTCTGGGATCACTTCACTTTTCGGGCTTGTAACCGGTCTGGAGCGGAAACCACAAAACGTCATGTTGTAGTACTCAAAGGACTACAATTTGGCCGGAACTATCCACCGGAAACAGTTTTAACCCAAAATAATTCCCCTGCGCTCAAGGACATATTTTTAGGGCCTACCTAATAAAGTCCTTGATGCGGAGTACTTTTGCTTTTGAAAAATGTGTTTGGTATAATGCATCTTTTAGTCCAACTCGTAGCGACTGGAAAGACTACACTAGGCTACTCGAGCATTTTAATAGAGATTGGGGAAACAAACAGAGGGAACCAAATCAAAGCGACGCCGCTTCTTCTAGTGGTTTCTGCGCTTTAGGCGGAAACCAAACGGCCTGTTGTGAACGAACACCAGGCTTTCTCTCAGTAAAGCCTGGTGGGCGAGGTTAGTAATTTATAGTCTCATCGAATTTCTTTCCCTAGACTTCCTGCTTGCCCAAGTGTGTAAAGAGGAGGTTTCCCCTGAAGTGGATGGGAGCAGCAGTCTGGTCCAGGAGGAACCACAACCTCCACAGATTAAAGAGGAACAAGAGGAGCTACTTGAAAGACCAGAAGAGACTGGTGGGTCGACGTTGACATTACTAGCAGTGAAAAGTGAAGATGATGATGATGAAAACAGAGAGACAGAGCATGTAGCCAGCACCTCAATAGAACACAGGAAAACACAAGCTGGCATGGAGGACTGTGGAACACAACCAACAAGTGATGACCGGCTCCTCTCTTCACACTGTTCTGAATCAGACACTGAAGACAGTGATGAGTGGGAGGAGTCTAGGGGAGATCGGTCAGCTTTAAACACACTGAAAACACACAAGACACAACATGTGGGGGGACAGCGACAGTCCCAGGACCTGAAATCATCCAAACAAACTCACTCCATGAGGGGTCACACAGGGAAGACATGTCTGAGTTGTACAGAGTGTGGCAAAATGTTTAAAGGTAAGCAAAATCTAAAAATACACACAATAACTCATACAGGTGAAAAGCCCTTTTGCTGTACTGTTTGTGGTAAAGGCTTTGCTCAGAGTACTAATCTAAAAACACACATGAGGACTCATACAGGGGAAAAGCCATTTTCTTGTACAGTCTGTGGTAAAGGTTTTGCTGAAAAGGGTCATCTAAAAACACACATGATGATTCATACAGGCAAAAAGCCCTTTTCTTGTACAGTATGTGGTAAAGGCTTTGCTCAGAGTACTAATCTAAACACACACATGATGACTCATACAGGCGAAAAGCCCTTTTCTTGTACAGTCTGTGGTATTGGTTTTGTTAGTGCAAGTCATCTAAAAACACACATGAGGACTCATACAGGCGAAAAGCCCTTTTCTTGTACAGTATGTGGTAAAGGCTTTGCTCAGAGTACTAATCTAAACACACACATGATGACTCATACAGGCGAAAAGCCCTTTTCTTGTACAGTCTGTGGTATTGGTTTTGTTAGTGCAAGTCATCTAAAAACACACATGAGGACTCATACAGGCGAAAAGCCCTTTTCTTGTACAGTATGTGGTAAAGGCTTTACTCATAGTACTAGTCTAAACACACACATGATGACTCATACAGGTGAAAAGCCCTTTTCTTGTACAGTCTGTGGTATTGGTTGTGTTAGTGCAAGTCATCTAAAAACACACATGAGGACTCATACAGGCGAAAAGCCCTTTTCTTGTACAGTATGTGGTAAAGGCTTTACTCATAGTACTAGTCTAAACACACACATGATGACTCATACAGGTGAAAAGCCCTTTTCTTGTACAGTCTGTGGTATTGGTTGTGTTAGTGCAAGTCATCTAAAAACACACATGAGGACTCATACAGGAGAAAAGCCCTTTTCTTGTACAGTATGTGGTAAAGGCTTTACTCAGAGCACTAGTCTAAACACACACATGATGACTCATACAGGTGAAAAGCCCTTTTCTTGTACAGTCTGTGGTATTGGTTGTGTTAGTGCAAGTCATCTAAAAACACACATGAGGACTCATACAGGAGAAAAGCCATTTTCTTGTACAGTCTGTGGTAAAGGCTGTATTAACGCAGGTAATCTAAAAACACACATGAGGACTCATACAGGAGAAAAGCCATTTTCTTGTATTGTTTGTGGTAAGGGCTTTACTCGGAGGTCTAATCTAAAAACACACATGAAGACACATACAGATGGAAAGCCTTACATTTAAATTGGTCCCACACAGACACATATAATCAATCAATCTAATCCAGGATGACAGTGACAAGAATAACAAAGCAGAGGAATTAAATAATCTGACAATATTAAACTGATTAAACATTCATAATTTCTCTTTTGGTGCTTGTTTTATCTTGAGTTTGGATCTTATTTTTGACACGATGGAAATGCATTTTTTTTAAATATGAACTTGAATTATTCCTTCCAGTTCAAAGGGTATTATTGGTAGAACAATATTAGCATCAGTTTCTGTGCACATTTGTCAGAATAAAAGGTCATGTTCATTATTATAATCATTAATGTGCAATCTAATACTTATTATGTTCAGTGATATGCATGCAATAATGGTGCAGCAAAGTGCTGCTGGGCTTGTGTAGCTCTTTATTGTGTGTTGACGTGTGTTTGGATTGTTAAATTATCATAGTACATATTATGTACTATCTAGTATCTACCAAATAATTATTTGTTAGATTGGTACAATTTACTGTGGATTTACAGTCACAGCTTTTAGAGTTACATGGTAGAAAAAACATTGTCTCTTGTCTCTTTCTTGCTACCATTGGCAGACATGAGCTCTCAGACTGTTCTAGTCTAGAGGGACCAGTGTTGTTCCTAAGACTGACTGACTGACTGACTGACTGACTGACTGACTGACTGACTGACTGACAGTATGGTACAAAACACAATATTGATGTAAATTGTCTTTCAATGTTATATGAGATAAAGTGGTTGTAAATAAGCCATAAAGCTTACCATGATCTCCTTTTAGTTGACCTTGTACCAGTGATTTGTGCTGTCATTAAACTGTACTTTTTTTGCAAACTGCCAATAAACTCTTCAATCAATCAATCAATGAAGTAATAAAGTGATAATTGCAACAGTGTGATCGTGGAAGTAAAGATCTGACTCCATTCAATGGTCTTTGTCGCCCTCATGTGGACAAAATGAATGAATTAAGTGGAAGGCGTCAATAAAATCCACTGTTCACTTGGTTAATAAAATAAGAACCAGATGGGGAAGCTGATACCCATGTGTCTGGTGACCTTTTAACTCAACAGCTTGTGCATGTTATTATAGTGCATGTGGATGTATGTTTTTGTCACATATGAAGGTTGCAGGACAGAGTCTCAGAGCAATTTTTGTTTGTTTGCATTTCTTCAAATAAGTTCATTTTTGTTATCATTATCATATATATATAGACCTATATATATATAGACTATATAGGTCTATATAATGAAGCAGGAAGAATCATTTTTGTTTCTCAGTTAGAATGTACTTGCGTCATTGATACAAAGTCAAACTATCAAAGACACCAATAGCTGACCTGGTATATCTGGTCATACTGAGTATGTAGTTCTGTTAAGGCCAAACATGGAACATGCTGTTGAATTATGGTGACCCCTACCAAAAGAAACATTCTATTTATCCTATTTCGTTTCTCCCTGATGAAGACTGGTTCGGTCAAAACAGGTCTGCAATTGCCCTTTTAAATCAATAAAGGCTTTTCCCTCCTTTTAATCCCGAGTGCCCAGGTTGTCATTCTCTATCTTTAATGCAAAATTTTGAACAATTGTCTGTTTATTTAGTCCTGATAAGTGTAAAAATAAACTGTGTTAAGTTACTACAATGTCTACATTAATATAATACTGAATCCATTAATTATTTCAGGCAGACCAGCTTAAACCAAAGTGGAACTCGAAAAATTGCAAGCGAATTCTCAAGCTTGCACCACTCCTCCATTGAACTTTACTCAATCGACCTTTGGGGTTTTCTAAAGTTCGGGGGTTTACTCTATAAAGTTAGAAGAGAACAATTATAGGCTTAGTGCCTATATCCAGACTTGGATATATCTAAATCCAGTCACAATTCCTGATTTTCGTGATTTGAGTTAAACGTCAATTCAAATCTCAAGTCTCCAGCTCTGTAACATCTCCTTAATTCGATTATCTCAATTATCGCGTTAGTTACTCGTATGAGTTCGATACATTGCTGTTTAAGTGGAAGGCTATTTATCATGCATTCATGATGATATATCACCATACATTTGGAGTTTCTTTCTGAAAAGGGGAACAAGTAGAAGTAGGCTACGAATGCTGTTGGAACTTGGAACCTATTCAAAAGTATTTTCTCTGCAACTTGGAGTGATGGCACAATAATCTTGGGGGCCACCTGCATCCTTAGCTCACACATGCAATTCTGTTTTAAGACACTAGATGGTAGTGTTAATTCACCTAATGTCTACTCTATTATACTCTAAACTCCATGTTGTGGAGAATGAGCAGCTGACATTCAGACATGTATGGCCAAGTTCATGGTCTTGGGCGAGTCACATTTGCAACACGAATGACGAATCAGCCTGAATGCTGTATTGTAGTGATTTCTTCCACACACTATTAAACAGGGTGCAAGTGATATTTTGTTAGTCTATATTTTTGAAAATAGCCGATCTACAAGCTCACAACGTGTCACAGCTGTACTTTTGCTACTTTAAGTACATTTTGATGACAATACTTTCATACTTTTACTCAAGTATATTTAGAATTCTGGGCTTTTACTTATAACTGAGTACATCTACAGTGCAGTATTGATACTCTTACGATACTTTTACTTAAGTAAAACATTTGAGTACTTTTTCCAACACTGCTAATTTCCCCCATAGCCTGGAGGAGCAAAACTCTCCTGCCCCCATTGTCTGGAAGGGCACTCCTGGGGTACTGTCCTGCGATTGGCCCTTAGCTCTACCATGTGAAATGAATAGCCTATCCAGAAGAGGTAATCAATGGTCGTCTAAGAAAATGACCTGATTACCGAAGCTGGTGGCCCAGCTTAAAAACACAAAAAGTGTGAATATGGAGATAAGAGGTTTGTGCCCGCAATGATATATGATGTGTGTATTATGCTTGATTCAACTACAAGAACTAAGCGAAACACACCATGAAACGTATTTCACAGCTTCTCCATAATAAACGCTACGGCTCGATTTCAGATAGGCCTACGGTTAATCCGAAGCTACTGCTCAGGAGGTGGTAATAACTCTGGAAAATTCAATCAAAAACTGTATAGCCTATAATATTTTTATATAATAATGGCAAAAATAGAAAATATCTGCAACAAATGTAGCAGATCTACAAGTGCACCGTGCCGTGTTTCAAGCTTGTCGATCTGCTAATTTTGGGTGACACCGTAGTATGATCAAGTATTGCGAGAATTTACGAGAAAACACAAAGAAAAGGTTAAAATATTGAGAGAAGAGGTTTACAGTAAGGATGGATGACTAACCTCTGCGACTTTGTTCTGTGCCCGTCAGACATCAGTGATGCCCACAAAGTCCTCGTACCTCTCCCACCAGTGGGTGATGGACGCCCCCGCACTCTGGGCTGACCGCTGCCCCCACTGGCGACCCAACACACCTGTTTGCTGAGAGAGGAGTAAAAGAGTTATTCAAACTATTCAGACAAAAATAAGATTTACAAAAAAAGTGCTGTAGGCCTAAGCGTCATTTTGGGTTAAAAATAAAAGTTATACTGATGTCAGCACTAGATGTCTTTGCCGACTCCATAATGGAGCTAAAGATAGTCTTGATTTTTGTTTATATATTGTTTATTGCGAGCGTAACCGACGTAGCAGGAGACGTAGACCAGATTTTTTCGTGCAGGGAATACGTTTGCAGGAACACCGCACTGTGAAAAAAATACAGCTTCCGGGAAAATTCAGCCCCCCCTCCCAGAACGTCTTCTGCCTTCTATTGTCACCAGGCTTTTCTCTTCGCAGATGAGTAAGCCTGGCTACGCGAGGCTAGGACTGCATAGAAATGATGGAAATTCAAGCCAGGGCAGGAAACCCTGGCTTTGAATGCATTCACCTACAGAGGGCACCGCTGCCAGTTAGGCAGCAACAAAGCCTACAATAGGACTCATTGGACGCAATGAAAAACAGACCTTAATGACAAAACATTGGAGAACACAATGTAAAATAATTAACGATTTGGCAGGAAAAGAAAAAAATTGCACCGTATACCCTGTCAATTTAAATGAAGAGGGAGGAGATTTTATTCAGTGTTTACTGGAAAAAAGGACACTTGGTGCAGATTACAACGCACACTGGTAACTTTTGACTCAGTTGCGGGAAAATGGCACTGTCCCTGCAGGACGTCCCCCAAAAGCCACCGTTGTGTGCACCAAATGTTAGCCACTTGATGGAGTGTTTTCCAGCAATCCCCTGAACTCCTGAGACCTGACAATGAGACAGCGGAAAATGCCATCACCGATCTAGAATTAGAATTACAGTTGACCGGTGAAGATCTATCTGTGCCTGCTGATGATGTCACACACGGTGCAGAATCAGATCTTGAAAAGCATTGAAGTATTGAATTTAGTTTTGCAAATTCAAGGCCTTAAAATGTCTTAAAAAGTATGGAATAGTGTGAGTGAGGGTCTTGAATTTCATCTGGGGCAGAATGAATAAACGTGTCGCAAACAGACTTGTTGCGTTTGTTTCGCTCCGTAGTTTTTCCTTCCTGGTTCTGAGCCGTCCGACGTAATCCAAAAAAAGTAATGTAATGATTGCTGTAATGCGACCAAAGCGGCCGGTTGAGTGGACCAAAACAAATGCTCCCTGCTGTTGCATGAGCCGACTCAGCGCCGTCCGAGTTACATCTACTGGGGGATAGAATAGTAAATAATGCTTTGGGGGAAGCGTCACTCAAAGTGCCTCTGGCAAATCAAAGCACGTCTTTTACGGGACTTGCCCGACTGTCGCTATCTTTCACTAAAACCCTACAGTCTAAGACTAAAACGCGTCCCCTCTGAGCTTATAGCTCTAGATAGATGCTAATTTAATAGCATGTAGCGTGTTGGTTGACACAACAGAGCGATGTGGGGGCATCGTGGATCGCAGACATTCCAGCGCCACTTTGTCATTGCTGTGCCGCTTGTCCGAAAGGGTAACCAGAAAACTCGCCCTAAGACAAACTCGACCCAAACTCGTTTCCCAACGGGTCTGTGGCCTTAAGCTAGATGCAGAATAGACTAAAATCAAATATTTGCTTCTGGGGGTCCCTGGAACAAAATATTTTGTGATGGGGGTCCTACCAAATACATATCATTCTGGGGGTCCTTCACATAACAAAGTTTGAGAAACACTGATGGCAACAAGTTTTTTTTTTCTTTTTTCAGAAAAATGTTATGATTTAGAAGACGTTTGTAGAATGTAATTTTTTGTTCCAGGGACCCCCAGAAGCACAGATTTGATTTTAGTCTAATCTGCATCTAGCTTTAGGCCATGGCTACACGGAACTGGATTCATATATCCCGGTTTTTCAGATATCCACATAGAAAAATATCTAGGTCCACACGACAGAGATATCTAGGTCTAACAAGCACACACACAGTAAAGTCTTCAGAGATATTCGGGTTCCCTGTCCACACGGATCCAGTGAATCGGATATTTTTCAATCTCTCCTGTTATTTATCCGGTTTAAAAGATATCCAGCTTTGCGGCCGAAATATCCAGCTTCATGTGGCTGCAAGCCCCAACAGCACAAAAAAATGTCTAGATTCAGAAATATCCAGCTCCGTGTAGCCATGGCCTAAGGCCACAGACCCGCTGGGAAACGAGTTTGGGTCGAGTTTGTTTTAGGGCGGGTTTTCTGGTATTCGTCAGAAAGCAGCCTACTTTATTAGAAGTATCTGTACGTTGAGAACGGAGACTGGGAGGAGTACAGGGAGGGACCCTTTAAGAGTAGCCTACATACTGACTAAGACTAGACGAAATTGTTTTAGTCTCGTCTGTCTTTTGAATAACAACACTGCTTGTAATAATGATAATAATAATAATGCAAGTATTTATTTAATTTTACTAACAAGAAGGTAGTAACCATATTGCCCATTGGTGCGCATCAGATACCGTCCATCATAAGGCCTTGATGTCGCCATTTGGCCGACTCAAAAAGTCAGCCAGAGGTGTCGATGTGGAGCTCTTGAAGAAGGGACACTTCATTTCTAGCAGTTGTGTTCCATCAAGTATCCCATCTGGGCTTGCTGCCAACCATGGGTGGTCAGGGTGTACAACCAGGCCTGACCTCTCCACAGCATGACCTCTACTTTCTAGAAGTGCAATTGCATTGGCCTCATTGTCTTTGCCATGCTTTGTTGCTGCATTGCCTGCGAAGGTTGGGTACAGGTGCTCATTTAGAAATGTCTTGGGGTCTGTGGTTGATCTTTTGGGGACTCTTTTGGCTGTGCTGGCTGTTATACGCAGCTTCCTGGCATCGTGCCACAGCTGTGAGGCACTTTGTGTTTGGGTTTCTTCCCTTAATGTGGCTGCTTTTACGGGGGATAATTGTACGCAAAAGATACTGCATTTCTTGCAGGTTAGTGCAGTGCTGTTGTGTTCTGTGTGACAGTGTGCTCAGGTCCGATTCTGAATCCTGCAGGCTTGGGCTTTCCTGGGCCTGGCTTACATTTGCTCTGTAACAGAGCTGAAGAAGACCATCAGTAGGTAGCTGAAATAGTGGAGCCATAGAGGATGTGTTGACGTGGCTTAAAAAGTCTGCATGGTCTCTAAAAAGTTTGGGGGGTGGAGGGGAATCTTGCTGTGGTGTTGATGGGCCTGGATTATAAGTGTGTTGGGGTCTGTGGTGTTTGAAATGTATGTGTTTTAATTTTTTCAGTCGCACATTGTTCTTCATGCCTGCGTTCCATGTCCTTCTCACATCTGTACAAACCGTGCTTGTCTCACCCTGCCGGAATGCATTTTCAACCTACAATAAAGAAATATTTTGATTGAAGTATTTATTAGAAGTGTTGCATAGTAAAAGGTAAAGTGTCATCATGACAGTACAGTTCACTGATACAAGGTCTGATACAAAACTGAAAATAAAACAATATACATATTCTTGGTCAAAAACATTCTAACAAACAACACAAACTCTACTGCATACAATAATCTCGATATGATATTACTATATGAATATATGAATTACTATGAGTAGACAAGAAGCAAGTTTGCTTAGCAAAAAGGCAAGATCTACAAGCTAGGACAGCTTTGCTTATGCTTTTTTTAAACTCTTCATCATGAAATGTTTTTAACTTAAAAGTCACATGAAAATACAGAACAGTTGCACGTAAAACTCACAAGCAAAGGCTCTCCGAAGCACACATAGAGGAGAAAAAGGGCAGAGGAGCTGTGTACACTGACTGAAGTGAAGACTCTACCAAACAGATTAGTGTTACAGGTGTGCTGGGATCAATTGAGCCAATCTACACAACTGAAAAGGCTTAGCACAAATTGCAGGTCATGTTACAAGCAAACACCTGTAGGAGGTGTTGAAGTATATATTTTTGCCAGACCCAGGGGGTCGGCCTACATAAGGCTTTGTCTGTCGGTCGGTCGGTCGGTCCCTCTTTTCCTCTGATTGCCTTGAGTGCCGTCACCTGTACAGGACCAGCTGAGTTGAGTTGGCTGACGAGCTGCTGACACTATAAATTCCTCAGCCCATCTACAAGCTCACAAACATTTCCAGCTGCTCAGCCTATACAATCCTGTGTGTTCATGTGTTAGTTCAGTGCCATACTAGTCAAAACAGCCGATCTACAAGCTCACTACGCTTTGTTGCTGAGACTATAAAATCCTGTGTGTTCATGTGTTAGTTCAGTGCCATACTAGTTTTCATTGCGGGTCTGGCACAACCAGGTGACCTGGTCTAGTTTGAAGGCCACATAAGGTGTGCCATGACACACACAAAGAGATACAATCTGAGTACTTCTTCCATCACTGATGGTTTGTCCATTCTGAGTACAGTTGTCGTTATTGCGAGCGTAGGTCGCAGTTTACTATCAGAACCATCACAGCTTGTCCGTATATGTGGATCTTCTGCACTTTTGAAGCCTTTGTGTGATGATGATCCAGTAGGGCATTCATTTACAAAAAAACACAAAAAGTGTGAATATGGAGATAAGAGGTTTGTGCCCGCAATGATATATGATGTGTGTATTATGCTTGATTCGACTACAAGAACTAAGCGAAACACACCATGAAACGTATTTCACAGCTTCTCCATAATAAACGCTACGGCTCGATTTCAGATACGGTTAATCCGAAGCTACTGCTCAGGAGGTGGTAATAACTCTGGAAAATTCAATCAAAAACTGTATAGCCTATAATATTTTTATATAATAATGGCAAAAATAGAAAATATCTGCAACAAAGGTAGCAGATCTACAAGTGCACCGTGCCGTGTTTCAAGCTTGTCGATCTGCTAATTTTGGGTGACACCGTAGTATGATCAAGTATTGCGAGAATTTAGGAGAAAACACAAAGAAAAGGTTAAAATATTGAGAGAAGAGGTTTACAGTAAGGATGGATGACTAACCTCTGCGACTTTGTTCTGTGCCCGTCAGACATCAGTGATGCCCACAAAGTCCTCGTACCTCTCCCACCAGTGGGTGATGGACGCCCCCGCACTCTGGGCTGACCGCTGCCCCCACTGGCGACCCAACACACCTGTTTGCTGAGAGAGGAGTAAAAGAGTTATTCAAACTATTCAGACAAAAATAAGATTTACAAAAAAAGTGCTGTAAGCGTCATTTTGGGTTAAAAATAAAAGTTAGGCTGATGTCAGCACTAGATGTCTTTGCCGACTCCATTATGGAGCTAAAGATAGTCTTGATCCAAATACAGACTTCATGGGGTCAGACCTAGATAAGTTAGTAAAATGTGTTGGGTAGCTCCATATATGGAGTACCAATATTCAGTGGGTAACTATGGCTAACTATCAACTACCAAAATGATGTGAAGGTGAGTGAGGGTCTTTGTTACAATCATGATTTGAAAGCTGAATGGTTAGGGAGCCCGCCTGGTGAACCAGAGCCCCTCGTTGTCCCAGATTCGATTCCAGGCCAGGGTAGCAACTAGCAATGTCGATGTGTGTCCCTGAGCAAGACTCTAATTGCTCACACGCTCTTTGTGAGCAGCACATCGGTTGGGCTGAAATTGCAGAGTTTCCCCCTCGGGGGAAGTAGGTAACTATTATTAAATACAGGAATCTCTGCCGTGCATGCCCTCTTATGCCCATACTGTATATAGAGATCTGTTGAAACACTTGTCCATACATGGAGATCCCTAAACTCTCCAAAGCCTGAAAGTCTTCATTAAATCAAAGGGTTATGTTAAACCCCCACCCACAACATAAGAAGACAAAGAGAACAATACATTTACAAATGCTCTGAATACAAAAGGTGTTGGTGTCTTGCTGAGAGGCAGGAAAAAGACGTTACGGACACCCTGTTTCAAGGGACATCATTGAATTGTAAATCTGTGCCAATTCATGGTGTCTTCCAGGAGCTCCTCCCAGTTTTTAAAGCTCTGTAAAAGAACCTTTTTAAAGTTAAAGCCTTAAATGGCATTGGTGAAAATCCCAACTGGCGTAGTCAGTAGAGTTGTATGGTAGTAACCTTATTTCCATTTGGTTACCCTTTATAGTCTAATTGTATGCTGTTTTTCATTTTTGGTCTAATAAAGTATACAATCAATCAAAGCATAGGCTACGGAATCAACTGCAGTCACCTGATTGATTTTCACATTGTAGCTTAAAACAGGTTGAACCTATTTTGAAGCGGGGGTCCACCCGGAGTTCATCCCCTCCCTACACCATATCATCTGGCTGATGTAAAATCTATAATTTGAGCTTGTAGATTGTCTGTTTTCTGTGAACATTGTCTATATATTACTGTATGCCCACAACAGGGTTCATGTGGTTAACTCATTTTGCTGGGGCCCCCTGAAACACCCTCAGGGTCAGACCCCTATTTGAGAACCACTGCTATATAGTCCAGTCATTATATGAAAAAACAAAACAAATTGCAATAGTAGCAAACTCAACTGATTCTGTATCCTCATTATGTCCTTAGTGAGGGAGTCCCAAAGAATCCCATCACGGGAAAGTTTTGAAAACGACCTACCTACCTTCATTTACTGCACTACACTATAAAGGAAAATATGACTCTCAAAAAATCTGCTTTAAGTGGGATGTGAGGGGTCAAACTAGGGGGTTTTAATTATTCTGAATCCATTGCAAGCATTTGTTTTGCATGAAAAACATTCCTTGGGCTAAAAACGGACCCCAAAAGACTGTGAAAATTGATGACTCATCACTAAACCATCGTTTTGAGGGGCCATTTCTTGCCCAATGAATGTTTTTCGTGCAAAACAAATGCTTGCAATGGATTCAGAATAATTAAAAACCCCTAGTTTGACCCCTCACATCACACTTAAAGCAGATTTTTTGGGAGCCATTTTTTCCTTTATAGTGTAGTGTATAGTAAGTGAAGGTAGGTCGTTTTCAAAACTTTCCCGTGATGGGATTCCTTGGGACTTTTTTTCTCTCACTACGGACATATTGAGGAAACAAAATCAGTTGAGTTTGCTACTATTGCAATTTGTTTTAGGTTTAGCCTAATTTGGCCTAAAATTACTGGACTAATAGACAAATCTCAACCATTCTCTTTCAAACCCTTTTGAAAGAGAATGGTTTTTCAAAAGTGAAAAGGGTGGCATGTTAAAAGGTGAGTGAAATCTGTTGTTGTGTGATGCCTGTGTTTGCTTTCTTTGGCAAAGAAAACAGTCAATGTGTTGATGGAGAAAAATGAACCGAAACTTGGATCTACAGTATGTAAATGTGTCTCTGATGGCCCATCACTGTCTTGAGCCTTTCACATTGAAATCGACGCTGACTGCAGTGAACTGGAAGAATGTGAGGAGGTGGGAGGAGGTGTTTCTCCTCTCCAAGATATAAAGGTGGTGTTATCACTCCAAATCTCCACACTGTCCTCTGCTCAGATTCCAGGACACACCACAGTTAAACTCTCAGGACACACAACGCGTCAAATGGAGTCTGTACGGGTGAAGATAAATGAGCACATGGCATCGGTGGGAGATGAGATATTGTGTGTTTTGGACAAACAGCAGCTGAAGCTTCATGTCAGAGTGTTTGTGCTGGAGCACCTCAGTGCAGCTGCAGAATTCATGTGCAACCTCTTCCAGAGAGAGACAGAGACACTACAAACTCTGTTGGAGAAACAAAACAAACAGCTGGAGATTGATTTTGATATGGACATCGACTCAAACACTGCAGGTATGTCAGTTACATACACAACATCAAACTTCATTTATTTTATGATCAGTAGCCCAGACAGTAGGCTCTGTTTTGACGGCTAGTTGGTGGCGCGCACACACACACACACACACACACACACACACACACACACACACACACGCGCGCACACGCACACACACACACACACACACACACACACACACACACACACACACACACACACACACACACTTTTATGGAATCCAAATGGACATTAAGACAAGTCCTTATTATTAAAGTGTGTATTGTATTCCTTCGTTCCAGCTCAGTATGTGGAGTCCAGTCTGCAGATGAAGATCAGTTCTCCAGTCAGGAGTGTTTCTTTTAAACAGGAACCTGAAGACCACCTTGAACAGGAACGTCAAGACCACCTGGATCTCAGTAAGTTTCAATCACAATTTTTATTTAATTTATTGGCGAAAGTGGGTCTGTACTGAGGGTATAAAATGAATTGATATGAATCGATAACTACTAACAATATAGCCTATACATTGATGCATGGACCCCTGGCCTGCATCTATCTAAATGTATCATGATTCTAGAGATTGCTCGAAAATAAATGCTTTGCAGTTAATTCTACTTCAGAATGAACTAACCTGTCTGCTACAGACAGTAATTTATTAGTCTGGGATCACTTCACTTTTCGGGCTTGTAACCGGTCTGGAGCGGAAACCACAAAACGTCATGTTGTAGTACTCAAAGGACTACAATTTGGCCGGAACTATCCACCGGAAACAGTTTTAACCCAAAATAATTCCCCTGCGCTCAAGGACATATTTTTAGGGCCTACCTAATAAAGTCCTTGATGCGGAGTACTTTTGCTTTTGAAAAATGTGTTTGGTATAATGCATCTTTTAGTCCAACTCGTAGCGACTGGAAAGACTACACTAGGCTACTCGAGCATTTTAATAGAGATTGGGGAAACAAACAGAGGGAACCAAATCAAAGCGACGCCGCTTCTTCTAGTGGTTTCTGCGCTTTAGGCGGAAACCAAACGGCCTGTTGTGAACGAACACCAGGCTTTCTCTCAGTAAAGCCTGGTGGGCGAGGTTAGTAATTTATAGTCTCATCGAATTTCTTTCCCTAGACTTCCTGCTTGCCCAAGTGTGTAAAGAGGAGGTTTCCCCTGAAGTGGATGGGAGCAGCAGTCTGGTCCAGGAGGAACCACAACCTCCACAGATTAAAGAGGAACAAGAGGAGCTACTTGAAAGACCAGAAGAGACTGGTGGGTCGACGTTGACATTACTAGCAGTGAAAAGTGAAGATGATGATGATGAAAACAGAGAGACAGAGCATGTAGCCAGCACCTCAATAGAACACAGGAAAACACAAGCTGGCATGGAGGACTGTGGAACACAACCAACAAGTGATGACCGGCTCCTCTCTTCACACTGTTCTGAATCAGACACTGAAGACAGTGATGAGTGGGAGGAGTCTAGGGGAGATCGGTCAGCTTTAAACACACTGAAAACACACAAGACACAACATGTGGGGGGACAGCGACAGTCCCAGGACCTGAAATCATCTAAACAAACTCACTCCATGAGGGGTCACACAGGGAAGACATGTCTGAGTTGTACAGAGTGTGGCAAAATGTTTAAAGGTAAGCAAAATCTAAAAATACACACAATAACTCATACAGGTGAAAAGCCCTTTTGCTGTACTGTTTGTGGTAAAGGCTTTGCTCAGAGTACTAATCTAAAAACACACATGAGGACTCATACAGGGGAAAAGCCATTTTCTTGTACAGTCTGTGGTAAAGGTTTTGCTGAAAAGGGTCATCTAAAAACACACATGATGATTCATACAGGCAAAAAGCCCTTTTCTTGTACAGTATGTGGTAAAGGCTTTGCTCAGAGTACTAATCTAAACACACACATGATGACTCATACAGGCGAAAAGCCCTTTTCTTGTACAGTCTGTGGTATTGGTTTTGTTAGTGCAAGTCATCTAAAAACACACATGAGGACTCATACAGGCGAAAAGCCCTTTTCTTGTACAGTATGTGGTAAAGGCTTTACTCATAGTACTAGTCTAAACACACACATGATGACTCATACAGGTGAAAAGCCCTTTTCTTGTACAGTCTGTGGTATTGGTTGTGTTAGTGCAAGTCATCTAAAAACACACATGAGGACTCATACAGGGGAAAAGCCCTTTTCTTGTACAGTATGTGGTAAAGGCTTTACTCAGGGGTCTAGTCTAAAGACACACATGATGACTCATACAGGTGAAAAGCCCTTTTCTTGTACAGTCTGTGGTATTGGTTGTGTTAGTGCAAGTCATCTAAAAACACACATGAGGACTCATACAGGAGAAAAGCCCTTTTCTTGTACAGTATGTGGTAAAGGCTTTACTCAGAGCACTAGTCTAAACACACACATGATGACTCATACAGGTGAAAAGCCCTTTTCTTGTACAGTCTGTGGTATTGGTTGTGTTAGTGCAAGTCATCTAAAAACACACATGAGGACTCATACAGGAGAAAAGCCATTTTCTTGTACAGTCTGTGGTAAAGGCTGTATTAACGCAGGTAATCTAAAAACACACATGAGGACTCATACAGGAGAAAAGCCATTTTCTTGTATTGTTTGTGGTAAGGGCTTTACTCGGAGGTCTAATCTAAAAACACACATGAAGACACATACAGATGGAAAGCCTTACATTTAAATTGGTCCCACACAGACACATATAATCAATCAATCTAATCCAGGATGACAGTGACAAGAATAACAAAGCAGAGGAATTAAATAATCTGACAATATTAAACTGATTAAACATTCATAATTTCTCTTTTGGTGCTTGTTTTATCTTGAGTATGGATCTTATTTTTGACACGATGGAAATGCATTTTTTTTAAATATGAACTTGAATTATTCCTTCCAGTTCAAAGGGTATTATTGGTAGAACAATATTAGCATCAGTTTCTGTGCACATTTGTCAGAATAAAAGGTCATGTTCATTATTATAATCATTAATGTGCAATCTAATACTTATTCTGTTCAGTGATATGCATGCAATAATGGTGCAGCAAAGTGCTGCTGGGCTTGTGTAGCTCTTTATTGTGTGTTGACGTGTGTTTGGATTGTTAAATTATCATAGTACATATTATGTACTATCTAGTATCTACCAAATAATTATTTGTTAGATTGGTACAATTTACTGTGGATTTACAGTCACAGCTTTTAGAGTTACATGGTAGAAAAAACATTGTCTCTTGTCTCTTTCTTGCTACCATTGGCAGACATGAGCTCTCAGACTGTTCTAGTCTAGAGGGACCAGTGTTGTTCCTAAGACTGACTGACTGACTGACTGACTGACTGACTGACAGTATGGTACAAAACACAATATTGATGTAAATTGTCTTTCAATGTTATATGAGATAAAGTGGTTGTAAATAAGCCATAAAGCTTACCATGATCTCCTTTTAGTTGACCTTGTACCAGTGATTTGTGCTGTCATTAAACTGTACTTTTTTTGCAAACTGCCAATAAACTCTTCAATCAATCAATCAATGAAGTAATAAAGTGATAATTGCAACAGTGTGATCGTGGAAGTAAAGATCTGACTCCATTCAATGGTCTTTGTCGCCCTCATGTGGACAAAATGAATGAATTAAGTGGAAGGCGTCAATAAAATCCACTGTTCACTTGGTTAATAAAATAAGAACCAGATGGGGAAGCTGATACCCATGTGTCTGGTGACCTTTTAACTCAACAGCTTGTGCATGTTATTATAGTGCATGTGGATGTATGTTTTTGTCACATATGAAGGTTGCAGGACAGAGTCTCAGAGCAATTTTTGTTTGTTTGCATTTCTTCAAATAAGTTCATTTTTGTTATCATTATCATATATATATAGACCTATATATATATAGACTATATAGGTCTATATAATGAAGCAGGAAGAATCATTTTTGTTTCTCAGTTAGAATGTACTTGCGTCATTGATACAAAGTCAAACTATCAAAGACACCAATAGCTGACCTGGTATATCTGGTCATACTGAGTATGTAGTTCTGTTAAGGCCAAACATGGAACATGCTGTTGAATTATGGTGACCCCTACCAAAAGAAACATTCTATTTATCCTATTTCGTTTCTCCCTGATGAAGACTGGTTCGGTCAAAACAGGTCTGCAATTGCCCTTTTAAATCAATAAAGGCTTTTCCCTCCTTTTAATCCCGAGTGCCCAGGTTGTCATTCTCTATCTTTAATGCAAAATTTTGAACAATTGTCTGTTTATTTAGTCCTGATAAGTGTAAAAATAAACTGTGTTAAGTTACTACAATGTCTACATTAATATAATACTGAATCCATTAATTATTTCAGGCAGACCAGCTTAAACCAAAGTGGAACTCGAAAAATTGCAAGCGAATTCTCAAGCTTGCACCACTCCTCCATTGAACTTTACTCAATCGACCTTTGGGGTTTTCTAAAGTTCGGGGGTTTACTCTATAAAGTTAGAAGAGAACAATTATAGGCTTAGTGCCTATATCCAGACTTGGATATATCTAAATCCAGTCACAATTCCTGATTTTCGTGATTTGAGTTAAACGTCAATTCAAATCTCAAGTCTCCAGCTCTGTAACATCTCCTTAATTCGATTATCTCAATTATCGCGTTAGTTACTCGTATGAGTTTGATACATTGCTGTTTAAGTGGAAGGCTATTTATCATGCATTCATGATGATATATCACCATACATTTGGAGTTTCTTTCTGAAAAGGGGAACAAGTAGAAGTAGGCTACGAATGCTGTTGGAACTTGGAACCTATTCAAAAGTATTTTCTCTGCAACTTGGAGTGATGGCACAATAATCTTGGGGGCCACCTGCATCCTTAGCTCACACATGCAATTCTGTTTTAAGACACTAGATGGTAGTGTTAATTCACCTAATGTCTACTCTATTATACTCTAAACTCCATGTTGTGGAGAATGAGCAGCTGACATTCAGACATGTATGGCCAAGTTCATGGTCTTGGGCGAGTCACATTTGCAACACGAATGACGAATCAGCCTGAATGCTGTATTGTAGTGATTTCTTCCACACACTATTAAACAGGGTGCAAGTGATATTTTGTTAGTCTATATTTTTGAAAATAGCCGATCTACAAGCTCACAACGTGTCACAGCTGTACTTTTGCTACTTTAAGTACATTTTGATGACAATACTTTCATACTTTTACTCAAGTACATTTAGAATTCTGGGCTTTTACTTATAACTGAGTACATCTACAGTGCAGTATTGATACTCTTACGATACTTTTACTTAAGTAAAACATTTGAGTACTTTTTCCAACACTGCTAATTTCCCCCATAGCCTGGAGGAGCAAAACTCTCCTGCCCCCATTGTCTGGAAGGGCACTCCTGGGGTACTGTCCTGCGATTGGCCCTTAGCTCTACCATGTGAAATGAATAGCCTATCCAGAAGAGGTAATCAATGGTCGTCTAAGAAAATGACCTGATTACCGAAGCTGGTGGCCCAGCTTAAAAACACAAAAAGTGTGAATATGGAGATAAGAGGTTTGTGCCCGCAATGATATATGATGTGTGTATTATGCTTGATTCAACTACAAGAACTAAGCGAAACACACCATGAAACGTATTTCACAGCTTCTCCATAATAAACGCTACGGCTCGATTTCAGATAGGCCTACGGTTAATCCGAAGCTACTGCTCAGGAGGTGGTAATAACTCTGGAAAATTCAATCAAAAACTGTATAGCCTATAATATTTTTATATAATAATGGCAAAAATAGAAAATATCTGCAACAAATGTAGCAGATCTACAAGTGCACCGTGCCGTGTTTCAAGCTTGTCGATCTGCTAATTTTGGGTGACACCGTAGTATGATCAAGTATTGCGAGAATTTACGAGAAAACACAAAGAAAAGGTTAAAATATTGAGAGAAGAGGTTTACAGTAAGGATGGATGACTAACCTCTGCGACTTTGTTCTGTGCCCGTCAGACATCAGTGATGCCCACAAAGTCCTCGTACCTCTCCCACCAGTGGGTGATGGACGCCCCCGCACTCTGGGCTGACCGCTGCCCCCACTGGCGACCCAACACACCTGTTTGCTGAGAGAGGAGTAAAAGAGTTATTCAAACTATTCAGACAAAAATAAGATTTACAAAAAAAGTGCTGTAGGCCTAAGCGTCATTTTGGGTTAAAAATAAAAGTTATACTGATGTCAGCACTAGATGTCTTTGCCGACTCCATAATGGAGCTAAAGATAGTCTTGATCCAAATACAGACTTCATGGGGTCAGACCTAGATAAGTTAGTCAAATGTGTTGGGTAGCTCCATATATGGAGTACCAATATTCAGTGGGTAATTATGGCTAACTATCAACTACCAAAATGATGTGAGGGTGAGTGAGGGTCTTTGTTACAATCATGATTTGAAAGCTGAATGGTTATAGGGAGCCCGCCTGGTGAACCAGAGCCCCTCGTTGTCCCAGATTCGATTCCAGGCCAGGGTAGCAACTAGCAATGTCGATGTGTGTCCCTGAGCAAGACTCTAATTGCTCACACACTCTTTGTGAGCAGCAAATCGGTTGGACTGAAATTGCAGAGTTTCCCCCTCGGGGGAAGTAGGTAACTATTATTAAATACAGGAATCTCTGCCGTGCATGCCCTTTTATGCCCATACTGTATATAGAGATCTGTTGAAACACTTGTCCATACATGGAGATCCCTAAACTCTCCAAAGCCTGAAAGTCTTCATTAAATCAAAGGGTTATATTAAACCCCCACCCACAACATAAGAAGACAAAGAGAACATACATTTACAAATGCTCTGAATACAAAAGGTGTTGGTGTCTTGCTGAGAGGCAGGAATAAGACGTTACCGACACCCTGTTTCAAGGGACGTCATTGAATTGTAAATCTGTGCCAATTCATGGTGTCTTCCAGGAGCTCCTCCCAGTTTTTAAAGCTCTGTAAAAGAACCTTTTTAAAGTTAAAGCCTTAAATGGCATTGGTGAAAATCCCAACTGGCGTAGTCAGTAGAGTTGTATGGTTATTTAGTAACCTTATTTCCATTTGGTTACCCTTTATAGTCTAAATGTATGCTGTTTTTCATTGTTGGTCTAATAAAGTATACAATCAATCAAAGCATGGCTACGGAATCAACTGCAGTCACCTGATTGATTTTCACATTGTATTGAAAATAGCTTAAAACAGGTTGAACCTATTTTGAAGCATGGGGTCCACCCGGAGTTCATCCCCTCCCTACACCATATCATCTGGCTGATGTAAAATCTATAATTTGAGCTTGTAGATTGTCTGTTTTCTGTGAACATTGTCTATATATTACTGTATGCCCACAACATGGTTCATGTGGTTAACTCATTTTGCTGGGGCCCCCTGAAACACCCTCAGGGTCAGACCCCTATTTGAGAACCACTGCTATATAGTCCAGTCATTATATGAAAAAACCTAAAACAAATTGCAATAGTAGCAAACTCAACTGATTCTGTATCCTCATTATGTCCTTAGTGAGGGAGTCCCAAAGAATCCCATCACGGGAAAGTTTTGAAAACGACCTACCTACCTTCATTTACTACACTATAAAGGAAAATATGACTCTCAAAAAATCTGCTTTAAGTGGGATGTGAGGGGTCAAACTAGGGGGTTTTAATTATTCTGAATCCATTGCAAGCATTTGTTTTGCATGAAAAACATTCCTTGGGCTAAAAACGGACCCCAAAAGACTGTGAAAATTGATGACTCATCACTAAACCATCGTTTTGAGGGGCCATTTCTTGCCCAATGAATGTTTTTCGTGCAAAACAAATGCTTGCAATGGATTCAGAATAATTACCCCTAGTTTGACCCCTCACATCACACTTAAAGCAGATTTTTTGGGAGTCATTTTTTCCTTTATAGTGTAGTGTATAGTAAGTGAAGGTAGGTTGTTTTCAAAACTTTCCCGTGATGGGATTCCTTGGGACTTTTTTTCTCTCGCTAAGGACATATTGAGGATACAAAATCAGTTGAGTTTGCTACTATTGCAATTGGTTTTAGGTTTAGCCTAATTTTGGCCTAAAATGACTGGACTAATAGACAAATCTCAACCATTCTCTTTCAAACCCTTTGAAAGAGAATGGTTTTTAAAAAGTGAAAAGGGTGGCATGTTAAAAGGTGAGTGAAATCTGTTGTTGTGTGATGCCTGTGTTTGCTTTCTTTGGCAAAGAAAACAGTCAATGTGTTGATGGAGAAAAATGAACCGAAACTTGGATCTACAGTATGTAAATGTGTCTCTGATGGCCCATCACTGTCTTGAGCCTTTCACATTGAAATCGACACTGACTGCAGTGAACTGGAAGAATGTGAGGAGGTGGGAGGAGGTGTTTCTCCTCTCCAAGATATAAAGGTGGTGTTATCACTCCAAATCTCCACACTGTCCTCCTGCTCAGATTCCAGGACACACCACAGTTAAACTCTCAGGACACACAACGCGTCAAATGGAGTCTGTACGGGTGAAGATAAATGAGCACATGGCATCGGTGGGAGATGAGATATTGTGTGTTTTGGACAAACAGCAGCTGAAGCTTCATGTCAGAGTGTTTGTGCTGGAGCACCTCAGTGCAGCTGCAGAATTCATGTGCAACCTCTTCCAGAGAGAGACAGAGACACTACAAACTCTGTTGGAGAAACAAAACAAACAGCTGGAGATTGATTTTGATATGGACATCGACTCAAACACTGCAGGTATGTCAGTTACATACACAACATCAAACTTCATTTATTTTATGATCAGTAGCCCAGACAGTAGGCTCTGTTTTGACGGCTAGTTGGTGGCGCGCACACACACACACACACACACACACACACACACACACACACACACACACACACACACACACACACACACACACACACACACACACACACACACACACACACACACTTTTATGGAATCCAAATGGACATTAAGACAAGTCCTTATTATTAAAGTGTGTATTGTATTCCTTCGTTCCAGCTCAGTATGTGGAGTCCAGTCTGCAGATGAAGATCAGTTCTCCAGTCAGGAGTGTTTCTTTTAAACAGGAACCTGAAGACCACCTTGAACAGGAACCTGAAGACCACCTGGATCTCAGTAAGTTTCAATCACAATTTTTATTTAATTTATTGGCGAAAGTGGGTCTGTACTGAGGGTATAAAATGAATTGATATGAATCGATAACTACTAACAATATAGCCTATACATTGATGCATGGACCCCTGCATCTATCTAAATGTATCATGATTCTAGAGATTGCTCGAAAATAAATGCTTTGCAGTTAATTCTACTTCAGAATGAACTAACCTGTCTGCTACAGACAGTAATTTATTAGTCTGGGATCACTTCACTTTTCGGGCTTGTAACCGGTCTGGAGCGGAAACCACAAAACGTCACGTTGTAGTACTCAAAGGACTACAATTTGGCCGGAACTATCCACCGGAAACAGTTTTAACCCAAAATAATTCCCCTGCGCTCAAGGACATATTTTTAGGGCCTACCTAATAAAGTCCTTGATGCGGAGTAGTTTTGCTTTTGAAAAATGTGTTTGGTATATGCATCTTTTAGTCCAACTCGTAGCGACTGGAAAGACTACACTAGGCTACTCGAGCATTTTAATAGAGATTGGGGAAACAAACAGAGGGAACCAAATCAAAGCGACGCCGCTTCTTCTAGTGGTTTCTGCGCTTTAGGCGGAAACCAAACGGCCTGTTGTGAACGAACACCAGGCTTTCTCTCAGTAAAGCCTGGTGGGCGAGGTTAGTAATTTATAGTCTCATCGAATTTCTTTCCCTAGACTTCCTGCTTGCCCAAGTGTGTAAAGAGGAGGTTTCCCCTGAAGTGGATGGGAGCAGCAGTCTGGTCCAGGAGGAACCACAACCTCCACAGATTAAAG
Source organism: Nannobrachium achirus (assembly GCF_963921795.1). Taxonomy (NCBI): domain Eukaryota; kingdom Metazoa; phylum Chordata; class Actinopteri; order Myctophiformes; family Myctophidae; genus Nannobrachium; species Nannobrachium achirus. The sequence goes on from NC_137819.1 coordinate 29,032,033, forward strand.
AGGAACAAGAGGAGCTACTTGAAAGACCAGAAGAGACTGGTGGGTCAACGTTGACATTACTAGCAGTGAAAAGTGAAGATGATGATGATGATGAAAACAGAGAGACAGAGCATGTAGCCAGCACCTCAATAGAACACATGAAAACACAAGCTGGCATGGAGGACTGTGGAACACAACCAACTAGTGATGACCAGCTCCTCTCTTCACACTGTTCTGAATCAGACACTGAAGACAGTGATGAGTGGGAGGAGTCTAGGGGAGATCGGTCAGCTTTAAACACACTGAAAACACACAAGACACAACATGTGGGGGGACAGCGACAGCCCCAGGCCCTGAAATCATCTAAACAAACTCACTCCACGAGGGGTCACCCAGGGAAGACATGTCTGAGTTGTACAGAGTGTGGCAAAATGTTTAAAAGTAAGCATAATCTAAAAATACACACAAGAACTCATACAGGTGAAAAGCCCTTTTGTTGTATTGTTTGTAGTAAGGGCTTTACTCAGAGGTCTAGTCTAAAAACACACATGATGACTCATACAGGGGAAAAGCCCTTTTCTTGTACAGTCTGTGGTAAAGGTTTCGCTGAAAAGGGTCATCTAAAAATACACATGAGGACTCATACAGGCGAAAAACCCTTTTCTTGTACAGTATGTGGTAAAGGCTTTACTCATAGTACTAGTCTAAACACACACATGATGACTCATACAGGCGAAAAACCCTTTTCTTGTACAGTCTGTGGTATTGGTTGTGTTAGTGCAAGTAATCTAAAAACACACATGAGGACTCATACAGGCGAAAAGCCCTTTTCTTGTACAGTATGTGGTAAAGGCTTTACTCAGATGTCTAGTCTAAAGACACACATGATGACTCATACAGGCGAAAAGCCTGTTTCTTGTACAGTCTGTGGTAAAGGTTTTGCTGAAAAGGGTAGTCTAAAAAAACACATGATGATTCATACAGGTGAAAAGCCCTTTTCTTGTACAGTCTGTGGTAAAGGCTGTATTAACGCAAGTAATCTAAAAGCACACATGAGGACTCATACAGGGGAAAAGCCATTTTCTTGTACAGTATGTGGTAGAGGCTTTGCAGAAAAGGGTAATCTAAAAACACACATGAAGACACATATACAGATGGAAAGCCTTACATTTAAATTGGTCCCACACAGACACATATAATCAATCAATCTAATCCAGGATGATAGTGACAAGAATAACAAAACAGAGGAATTAAATAATCTGACAATATTAAACTGATTAAACATTCATAATTTCTCTTTTGTTTTATCTTGAGTATGGATCTTATTTTTGACACGATGGAAATGCATTTTTTTAAATATGAACTTGAATTATTCCTTCCAGTTCAAAGGGTATTATTGGTAGAACAATATTAGCATCAGTTTCTGTGCACATTTGTCAGAATAAAAAGTCATGTTCATTATTATAATCATTAATGTGCAATCTAATACTTATTCTGTTCAGTGATATGCATGCAATAATGGTGCAGCAAAGTGCTGCTGGGTTTGTGTAGCTCTTTATTGTGTGTTGACATGTGTGTTTGGATTGTTAAATTATCATAGTACATATTATGTATTACCGGTATGTACTATCTAGTATCTACCAAATCATTATTTGTTAGATTGGTACAATTTACTGTGGATTTACAGTCACAGCTTTTAGAGTTACATGGTAGAAAAAACATTGTCTCTTGTCTCTTTCTTGCTACCATTGGCAGACATGAGCTCTCAGACTGTTCTAGTCTAGAGGGACCAGTGTTGTTCCTAAGACTGACTGACTGACTGACTGACTGACTGACTGACTGACTGACAGTATGGTACAAAACACAATATTGATGTAAATTGTCTTTCAATGTTATATGAGATAAAGTGGTTGTAAATAAGCCGTAAAGCTTACCATGATCTCCTTTTAGTTGACCTTGTACCAGTGATTTGTGCTGTCATTAAAATGCACTTTTTTCTATTGCAAACTGCCAATAAACTCTTCAATCAATCAATCAATTAAGTAATAAAGTCATAATTGCAACAGTGTGATCGTGGAAGTAAAGATCTGACTCCATTCAATGGTCTTTGTCGCCCTCATGTGGACAAAATGAATGAATTAAGTGGAAGGTGTCAATAAAATCCACTGTTCACTTGGTTCATAAAATAAGAACCAGATGGGGAAGCTGATACGGTCCATGTGTCTGGTGACCTTTTAACTCAACAACAGCTTGTGCATGTTATTATAGTGCATGTGGATGTATGTTTTTGTCACATAATATGAAGGTTGCAGCCTGAGTCTCAGAGCAATTTTTGTTTGTTTGCATTTCTTCAAATAAGTTCATTTTTGTTATCATTATCATATATATTTTATATATATATATGTGTCACGGTTTGTTAGAGAAACAGTACGGTCGAGAAACGGAGCACTCGCCGTGCGGCACGGGGCGGGACAAGCGGTCGCCACAACAACGTCCTCCAGGCGGAGCCGCTCGATTGTCCACGACATTGCAAGCGGCGCGAAGGCCAGCGGACCTTGGTCCTGCTCTTCGCCCCCGAGTATAGGCGCGAGTGGCCGTTGGTGCGCATCAGATACCGTCCATCATCTAAGGCCTTGATGTCGCCATTTGGCCGACTCAAAAAGTCAGCCAGAGGTGTCGATGTGGAGCTCTTGAAGAAGGGACACTTAATTTCTAGCAGCTGTGTTCCATCAAGTATCCCATCTGGGCTTGCTGCCAACCATGGGTGGTCAGGGTGTACAACCAGGCCTGACCTCTCCACAGCATGACCTCAACTTTCTAGAAGTGCAATTGCATTGGCCTCATTGTCTTTGCCATGCTTTGTTGCTGCATTGCCTGCGAAGGTTGGGTACAGGTGCTCATTTAGAAATGTCTTGGGGTCTGTGGTTGATCTTTTGGGGACTCTTTTGGCTGTGCTGGGTGTTATACGCTGCTTCCTGGCATCGTGCCACAGCAGTGAGGCACTTTGTGTTTGGGTTTCTTCCCTTAATGTGGCTGCTTTTACGGGGGATAAGTGTACGTAGGTGTTATAAAAGATATTGCATTTCTTGCAGGTTAGTGCAGTGCTGCTGTGTTCTGTGTGACACAGTATGCTCTGGTCTGATTCTGAATCCTGCAGGCTTGGGCTTTCCTGGACCTGGCTTACATTTGCTCTGTAACAGAGCTGAAGAAAACCATCAGTAGGTAGCTGAAATAGTTGGGGCCATAGAGGATGTGTTGACGTGGCTTAAAAAGTCTGCATGGTCTCTAAAAGGTTTGGGGGGTGGAGGGGAATCTTGCTGTGGTGTTGATGGGCCTGGATTATAAGTGTGTTGGGGTCTGTGGTGTTTGAAATGTATGTGTTTTATTTTTTTTCAGTCGCACATTGTTCTTCATGCCTGCGTTCCATGTCCTTCTCACATCTGGTGCAAACCGTGCTTGTCTCACCCTGCCGGAATGCATTTTCAACCTACAATAAAGAAATATTTTGATTGAAGTATTTATTAGAAGTGTTGCATAGTAAAAGGTAAAGTGTCATGACAGTACAGTTCACTGATAAAAGGTCTGATACAAAACTGAAAATAAAACAATATACATATTCTTGGTCAAAAACATTCTAACAAACAACACAAACTCTACTGCATACAATAATCTCGATATGATATTACTATATGAATATATGAATTACTATGAGTAGACAAGAAGCAAGTTTGCTTAGCAAAAAGGCAAGATCTACAAGCTAGAACAGCTTTGCTTATGCTTTTTTTAAACTCTTCATCATGAAATGTTTTTAACTTAAAAGTCACATGAAAATACAGAACAGTTGAACGTAAAACTCACAAGCAATGGCTCTCCGAAGCACACATAGAGGAGAAAAAGGGCAGAGGAGCTGTGTACACTGACTGAAGAAGAAGTATATATTTTTTGAAGGCCACATACGTGTAGCCTGCAACAGCCAGACTCTGATGACGTAACTCGGGATGGCTTGCGAGGCTACATAAGGTGTGCCATGACACACACAAAGATATACAATCTGAGTACTTCTTCCATCACTGATGGTTTGTCCATTCTGAGTACAGTTGTCGTTATTGCGAGCGTAGGTCGCAGTTTACTATCAGAACCATCACAGCTTGTCCGTATATGTGGATCTTCTGCACTTTTGAAGCCTTTGTGTGATGATGATCCAGTAGGGTATTCATTTACAAAAAAACACAAAAAGTGTGAATATGGAGGTAAGAGGTTTGTGCCCGCAATGATATATGATGTGTGTATTATGCTTGATTCGACTACAAGAACTTAGCGAAACACACCATGAAACGTATTTCACAGCTTCTCCATAATAAACGCTACGGCTCAATTTCAGATACGGTTAATCCGAAGCTACTGCTCAGGAGGTGGTAATAACTCTGGAAAATTCAATCAAAAACTGTATAGCCTATAATATTTTTATATAATAATGGCAAAAATAGAAAATATCTGCAACAAAGGTAGCAGATCTACAAGTGCACCGTGCCGTGTTTCAAGCTTGTCGATCTGCTAATTTTGGGTGACACCGTAGTATGATCAAGTATTGCGAGAATTTAGGAGAAAACACAAAGAAAAGGTTAAAACATTGAGAGAAGAGGTTTACAGTAAGGATGGATGACTAACCTCTGCGACTTTGTTCTGTGCCCGTCAGACATCAGTGATGCCCACAAAGTCCTCATAACTCTCCCACCAGTGGGTGATGGACGCCCCCGCACTCTGGGCTGACCGCTGCCCCCACTGGCGACCCAACACACCTGTTTGCTGAGAGAGGAGTAAAAGAGTTATTCAAACTATTCAGACAAAAATAAGATTTACAAAAAAAGTGCTGTAAGCGTCATTTTGGGTTAAAAATTAAAAAAAAGTTAGGCTGATGTCAGCACTAGATGTCTTTGCAGACTCCATAATGGAGCTAAAGATAGTCTTGATCCAAATACAGACTTCATGGGGTCAGACCTAGATAAGTTAGTCAAATGTGTTGGTATAGCTCCATATATGGAGTACCAATATTCAGTGGGTAACTATGGCTAACTATCAACTACCAAAATGATGTGAGGGTGAGTGAGGGTCTTTGTTACAATCATGATTTGAAAGCTGAATGGTTAGGGAGCCCGCCTGGTGAACCAGAGCCCCTCGTTGTCCCAGATTCGATTCCAGGCCAGGGTAGCAACTAGCAATGTCGATGTGTGTCCCTGAGCAAGACTCTAATTGCTCACACGCTCTTTGTGAGCAGCAAATCGGTTGGGCTGAAATTGCAGAGTTTCCCCCTCGGGGGAAGTAGGTAACTATTATTAAATACAGGAATCTCTGCCATGCATGCCCTTTTATGCCCATACTGTATATAGAGATCTGTTGAAACACTTGTCCATACATGGAGATCCCTAAACTCTCCAAAGTCTGAAAGTCTTCATTAAATCAAAGGGTTATGTTAAACCCCCACCCACAACATAAGAAGACAAAGAGAACAATACATTTACAAATGCTCTGAATACAAAAGGTGTTGGTGTCTTGCTGAGAGGCAGGAAAAAGACGTTACCGACACCCTGTTTCAAGGGACGTCATTGAATTGTAAATCTGTGCCATTCATGGTGTCTTCCAGGAGCTCCTCCCAGTTTTTAAAGCTCTGTAAAAGAACCTTTTTAAAGTTAAAGCCTTAAATGGCATTGGCGAAAATCCCAACTGGCGTTGGTGAAAATCCCAACTGGCGTAGTCAGTAGAGTTGTATGGTTATTTAGTAACCTCATTTCCATTTGGTTACTTTTTAATTTTTGGTCTAATAAAGTATACAATCAATATAGGCTACGGAATCAACTGCAGTCACCTGATTGATTTTCACATTGTAGCTTAAAACAGGTTGAACCTATATTGAAGCTGGGGTCCACCCAGAGTTCCCCCCCCCCCCTACACCATATCATCTGGCTGATGTAAAATCTATAATTTGAGTTTGTAGATTGTCTGTTTTCTGTGAACACTATCTATATATTACTGTATGCCCACAACAGGGTTCATGTGGTTAACTCATTTTGCTGGGGCCCCCTGAAACACCCTCAGGGTCAGACCCCTATTTGAGAACCACTGCTATATAGTCCAGTCATTATATGAAAAAAACTAAAACTAATTGCAATAGTAGCAAACTCAACTGATTATGTATCCTCATTATGTCCTTAGTGAAGGGAAAAAAAGTCCCAAAGAATCCCATCACGGGAAAGTTTTGAAAACGACCTACTTCATTTACTACACTACAAAGGAAAATATGACTCCCAAAAAATCTGCTTTAAGTGGGATGTGAGGGGTCAAACTATTTTTTTTTTAAATTCTGAATCCATTGCAAGCATTTGTTTTGCATGAAAAACATTCCTTGGGCTAAAAACGGACCCCAAAAGACTGAAAATTGATGACTCATCACTAAACCATCGTTTTGAGGGGCCATTTCTTGCCCAATGAATGTTTTTCGTGCAAAACAAATGCTTGCAATGGATTCAGAATAATTAAAAACCCCTAGTTTGACCCCTCACATCCCACTTAAAGCAGATTTTTTTGGGAGTCATTTTTTCCTTGCCTATTAGTGTAGTGTATAGTAAGTGAAGGTAGGTCGTTTTCAAAACTTTCCCGTGATGGGATTCCATGGGACTTTTTTTTCTCTCACTAAGGACATTGAGGATACAAAATCAGTTGAGTTTGCTAATAGGCCTATTGCAATTTGTTTTAGGTTTAGCCTAATTGTGTGAAAAGGTGAGTGAAATCTGTTGTTGTGTGATGCCTGTGTTTGCTTTCTTTGGCAAAGAAAACAGTCAATGTGTTGATGGAGAAAAATGAACCGAAACTTGGATCTACAGTATGTAAATGTGTCTCTGATGGCCCATCACTGTCTTGAGCCTTTCACATTGAAATCGACGCTGACTGCAGTGAACTGGAAGAATGCGAGGAGGTGGGAGGAGGTGTTTCTCCTCTCCAAGATATAAAGGTGGTGTTATCACTCCAAATCTCCACACTGTCCTCCTGCTCCGATTCCAGGACACACCACAGTTAAACTCTCGGGACAGACAACGCGTCAAATGGAGTCTGTACGGGTGAAGATAAAAGAGCACATGGCATCGGTGGGAGATGAGATATTGTGTGTTTTGGACAAACAGCAGCTGAAGCTTCATGTCAGAGTGTTTGTGCTGGAGCACCTCAGTGCAGCTGCAGAATTCATGTGCAACCTCTTCCATAGAGAGACAGAGACACTACAAACTCTGTTGGAGAAACAAAACAAACAGCTGGAGATTGATTTTGATATGGACATCGACTCAAACACTGCAGGTATGTCAGTTACATACACAACATCAAACTTAATTTATTTTATGATCAGTAGCCCAGACCGTAGGCTCTGTTTTGACGGCTAGTTGGTGGCGCGCGCGCACGCACGCGCACACACACACACACACACACACACACACACACACACACACACACACACACACACACACACACACACACGCTTTTATGGAATCCAAATGGACATTAAGACAAGTCCTTATTATTAAAGTGTATTGTATTCCTTCGTTCCAGCTCAGTATGTGGAGTCCAGTCTGCTGATGAAGATCAGTTCTCCAGTCAGGAGTGTTTCTTTTAAACAGGAACCTGAAGACCACCTTGAACAGGAACCTCAAGACCACCTGGATCTCAGTAAGTTTCAATCACAATTTTTATTTCATTTATTGGCGAAAGTGGGTCTGTACTGAGGGTGTAAAATGAATTGATATGAATCAGTAACTAATAAGAATATAGCCTATATGCCTACATTGATGCATGGACCCCTGCATCTATCTAAATGTATCATGATTCTAGAGATTGCTCGAAAATAAATGCTTTGCAGTTAATTCTACTTCAGAATGAACTAACCTGTCTGCTACAGACAGTAATTTATAGTCTCATCGAATTCCTTTCCCTAGACTTCCTGCTTGCCCAAGTATGTAAAGAGGAGGTTTGCCCTGAAGTGGATGGGAGCAGCAGGCTGGTCCAGGAGGAACCACAACCTCCACAGATTAAAGAGGAACAAGAGGAGCTACTCGAAAGACCAGAAGAGACTGGTGGGTCGACGTTGACATTACTAGCAGTGAAAAGTGAAGATGATGATGATGAAAACAGAGAGACAGAGCAAGTAGTCAGCACCTCAATAGAACACATGAAAACAAAAGCTGGCATGGAGGACTGTGGAACACAACCAACAAGTGATGACCGGCTCCTCTCTTCACACTGTTCTGAATCAGACACTGAAGACAGTGATGAGTGGGAGGAGTCTAGGGGAGATCGGTCAGCTTTAAACACACTGAAAACACACAAGACACAACATGTGGGGGGACAGCGACAGTCCCAGGACCTGAAATCATCTAAACAAACTCACTCCATGAGGGGTAACACAGGGAAGACATGTCTGAGTTGTACAGAGTGTGGCAAAATGTTTAAAAGTAAGCATAATCTAAAAATACACACAAGAACTCATACAGGTGAAAAGCCCTTTTGTTGTATTGTTTGTGGTAAGGGCTTTACTCAGAGGTCTAGTCTAAAAACACACATGATGACTCATACAGGCGAAAAGCCCTTTTCTTGTACATTCTGTGGTATTGGTTGTGTTAGTGCAAGTCATCTAAAAACACACATGAGGACTCATACAGGAGAAAAGCCCTTTTCTTGTACAGTATGTGGTAAAGGCTTTACTCAGAGCACTACTGTAAAGACACACATGATGACTCATACAGGTGAAAGGCCCTTTTCTTGTACAGTCTGTGGTATTGGTTGTGTTAGTGCAAGTCATCTAAAAACACACATGAGGACTCATACAGGAGAAAAGCCCTTTTCTTGTATTGTTTGTGGTAAGGGCTTTACTCAGAGGTCTAATCTAAAAACACACATGAAGACACATACAGATGGAAAGCCTTACATTTAAGTTGGTCCCACACAGACACATATAATCAATCAATATAATCCAGGATGACAGTGACAAGAATAACAAAGCAGAGGAATTAAATAATCTGACAATATTAAACTGATTAAACATTCATAATTTCTCTTTTGTTTTATCTTGAGTATGGATCTTATTTTTGACATGATGGAAATGCATTTTTTTAAATATGAACTTGAATTATTCCTTCCAGTTCAAAGGGTATTATTGTTAGAACAATATTAGCATCAGTTTCTGTGCACATTTGTCAGGAAAAAAAAGTCATGTTCATTATTATAATCATTAATGTACAATCTAATACTTATTCTGTTCAGTGATATGCATGCAATAATGGTGCAGCACTTTGCTGCACTTTTGCTGCTGAGTTTGTGTAGCTCTTTATTGTGTGTTGACAGGTGTGTTTGGATTGTTAAATTATCATAGTACATATTATGTATTATGTACTATCTACCAAATACTTATTTGTTAGATTGGTACAATTTACTGTGGATTTACAGTCGCAGCTTTTAGAGTTACATGGTAGAAAAAACATTGTCTCTTGTCTCTTTCTTGCTACCATTGGCAGAAATGAGCTCTCAGACTGTTCTAGTCTAGAGGGACCAGTGTTGTTCCTAAAACTAACTGACTGACTGACTGACTGACAGTATGGTACAAAACACAATATTGATGTAAATTGTCTTTCAATGTTATATGAGATAAAGTGGTTGTAAATAAGCCGTAAATCTTACTATGATCTCCTTTTAGTTGACCTTGTACCAGTGATTTGTGCTGTCATTAAACTGTACTTTTTTTCTATTGCAAACTGCCAATAAACTCTTCAATCAATCAATCAATGAAGTAATAAAGTGATAATTGCAACAGTGTGATCGTGGAAGTAAAGATCTGACTCCATTCAATGGTCTTTGTCGCCCTCATGTGGACAAAATGAATGAATTAAGTGGAAGGCGTCAATAAAATCCACTGTTCACTTGGTTCATAAAATAAGAACCAGATGGGGAAGCAGCTGCTACCCATGTGTCTGGTGGTGACCTTTTATTTGCACTGTCATTGATACAAAGTCAAACTATCAAAGACACTAATAGCTGACCTGGTATATCTGGTCATACTGAGTAGGCCTATGTAGTTCTGTTAAGGCCCAACATGGAACATGCTGTTGAATTATGGTGACCCCACCAAAAATAAACATTCTTTATCCTATTTCGTTTCGCCCTGATGAAGACTGGTTCGGTCAAAACAGGTCTGCTATTGCCCTTTTAAATCAATAAAGGCTTTTCCCTCCTTTTAATCCCGAGTGCCCAGGTTGTCATTCTCTATCTTCTTTAATGCAAAATTTTGAACAATTGTCTGTTTATTTAGTCCTGATAAGTGTAAAAAAGAAACGGTGTTAAGTTACTACAATGTCTACATTAATATAATACTGAATCCACTAATTATTTCAGGCAGACCAGTTTAAACCAAAGTGGAACTCGTAAAATTGCAAGCGAATTCTCAAGCTTGCACCACTCCTCCATTGAACTCAATGGACCTTTGGGGTTTTCTAAAGTTTGGGGGTTTACTCTATAAAGTTGGAAGAGAACAATTATAGTGCTTATATCCAGACTTGGATATATAAGTCCAGTCACAATTCCTGATTTTCGTGATTTGAGTTAAACGTCAATTCAAATCTCAAGTCTCCAGCTCCGCAACATCTCCTTAATTCGATTATCTCCATTATCGCGTTAGTTACTCGTACGAGTTCGAGACATTGTTGTTTAAGTGGAAGGCTATTTATCATGCATTCATGATGATATATTACCATACATTTGGAGTTTCTTTCTGAAAAGGGGAACAAGCAGAAGTAGGCTACGAATGCTGTTGGAACTTGGAACCTATTCAAAAGTATTTTCTCTGCAACTTGGAGTGATGGCACAATAATCTTGGGGCCACCTGCATCCTTAGCTCACACATGCAATTCTGTTTTAAGACTCTAGATGGTAGTGTTAATTCACCTAATGTCTACTCTGTTATACTCTTAACTCCATGTTGTTCAGATCAGTTCTCCAGTCAGGAGTGTTTCTTTTAAACAGGAACCTGAAGACCACCTTGAACAGGAACCTCAAGACCACCTGGATCTCAGTAAGTTTCAATCACAATTTTTATTTCATTTATTGGCGAAAGTGGGTCTGTATACTGAGGGTGTAAAATGAATTGATATGAATCAGTAACTACTAACAATGCAGCCTATATGCCTACATTGATGCATGGACCCCTGCATCTATCTAAATGTATCATGATTCTAGAGATTGCTCGAAAATAAATGCTTTGCAGTTAATTCTACTTCAGAATGAACTAACCTGTCTGCTACAGACAGTAATTTATAGTCTCATCGAATTCCTTTCCCTAGACTTCCTGCTTGCCCAAGTGTGTAAAGAGGAGGTTTCCCCTGAAGTGGATGGGAGCAGCAGTCTGGTCCAGGAGGAACCACAACCTCCACAGATTAAAGAGGAACAAGAGGAGCTACTTGAAAGACCAGAAGAGACTGGTGGGTCGACGTTGACATTACTAGCAGTGAAAAGTGAAGATGATGAAAACAGAGAGAAAGAGCATGTAGCCAGCACCTCAATAGAACACATGAAAACACAAGCTGGCATGGAGGACTGTGGAACACAACCAACAAGTGATGACCGGCTCCTCTCTTCACACTGTTCTGAATCAGACACTGAAGACAGTGATGAGTGGGAGGAGTCAAGGGGAGATTGGTCAGCTTTAAACACACTGAAAACACACAAGACACAACATGTGGGGGGACAGCGACAGTCCCAGGACCTGAAATCATCTAAACAAACTCACCCTCACTCCATGAGGGATCACACAGGGAAGACATGTCTGAGTTGTACAGAGTGTGGCAAAATGTTTAAATGTAAGCAAAATCTAAAAATACACACAAGAACTCATACAGGCGAAAAGCCCTTTTCTTGTACAGTCTGTGGTAAAGGTTATGCTGAAAAGGGTAATCTAAAAATACACATGACGACTCATACAGGCAAAAAGCCCTTTTCTTGTACAGTATGTGGTAAAGGCTTTACTCAGAGTACTAGTCTAAACACACACATGATGACTCATACAGGTGAAAAGCCCTTTCCTTGTACAGTCTGTGGTATTGGTTGTGTTAGTGCAAGTCATCTAAAAACACACATGAGGACTCATACAGGTGAAAAGCCCTTTTCTTGTACAGTCTGTGGTATTGGCTGTGTTAGTGCAAGTCATCTAAAAACACACATGATGATTCATACAGGCAAAAAGCCCTTTTCTTGTACAGTCTGTGGTATTGGTTGTGTTAGTGCAAGTCATCTAAAAACACACATGATGATTCATACAGGCAAAAAGCCCTTTTCTTGTACAGTATGTGGTAAAGACTTTACTCATAGTACTAGTCTAAACACACACATGATGACTCATACAGGTGAAAAGCCCTTTTCTTGTACAGTCTGTGGTATTGGTTGTGTTAGTGCAAGTCATCTAAAAACACACATGAGGACTCATACAGGAGAAAAGCCCTTTTCTTGTATTGTTTGTGGTAAGGGCTTTACTCAGAGGTCTAATCTAAAAACACACATGAGGACTCATACAGGTGAAAAGTCCGTTTCTTGTACAGTCTGTGGTAAATCCTGTATTAACGCAAGTAATCTAAAAGCACACATGAGGACTCATACAGGGGAAAAGCCATTTTCTTGTACAGTATGTGGTAGAGGCTTTGCAGAAAAGGGTAATCTAAAAACACACATGAAGACACATACAGATGGAAAGCCTTACATTTAAATTGGTCCCATACAGACACATATAGTCAATCAATCTAATCCAGGATGACAGTGACAAGAATAACAAAGCAGAGGAATTAAATAATCTGACAATATTAAACTGATTAAACATTCATAATTTCTCTTTTGTTTTATCTTGAGTATGGATCTTATTTTTGACACGATGGAAATGCAATTTTTAAATATGAACTTGAATTATTCCTTCCAGTTCAAAGGCTATTATTGGTAGAACAATATTAGCATCAGTTTCTGTGCACATTTGTCAGAATAAAAAGTCATGTTCATTATTATAATCTTTAATGTAATCTAATACGTATTCTGTTCAGTGATATGCATGCAATAATGGTGCAGCAAAGTGCTGCTGGGTTTGTGTAGCTCTTTATTGTGTGTTGACATGTGTGTTTGGATTGTTAAATTATCATAGTACATATTATGTATTATGTACTATCTAGTATCTACCAAATAGTTATTTGTTAGATTGGTACAATTTACTGTGGATTTACAGTCACAGCTTTTAGAGTTACATGGTAGAAAAAACATTGTCTCTTTCTTGCTACCATTGGCAGAAATGAGCTCTCAGACTGTTCTAGTCTAGAGGGACCAGTGTTGTTCCTAAAACTGACTGACTGACAGTATGGTACAAAACACAATATTGATGTAAATTGTCTTTCAATGTTATATGAGATAAAGTGGTTGTAAATAAGCCATAAAGCTTACTATGATCTCCTTTTAGTTGACCTTGTACCAGTGATTTGTGCTGTCATTAAACTGTACTTTTTTTCTATTGCAAACTGCCAATAAACTCTTCAATCAATCAATCAATGAAGGCTTTCCTGGGCCTGGCTTACATCTGCTCTGTAACAGAGCTGAAGAAGACCATCAGTAGGTAGCTGAAATAGTGGGGCCATAGAGGATGTGTTGACGTGGCTTAAAAAGTCTGCATGGTCTCTAAAAAGTTTGGGGGGTGGAGGGGAATCTTGCTGTGGTGTTGATGGGCCTGGATTATAAGTGTGTTGGGGTCTGTGGTGTTTGAAAATGTATGTGTTTTAATTTTTTCAGTCGCACATTGTTCTTCATGCCTGCGTTCCATGTCCTTCTCACATCTGTACAAACCGTGCTTGTCTCACCCTGCCTGAATGCATTTTCAACCTACAATAAAGAAATATTTTGATTGAAGTATTTATTAGAAGTGCTGCATAGTAAAAGGTAAAGTGTCATGACAGTACAGTTCACTGATACAAGGTCAACTAAAAGGGAACTAGTTATTACCAGTGGTGTAAAGTAACTAAGTACATTTACACTTTTGAGATATTGGTACTTTACTTGAGTATGTCCAAATTCCAATACTTTTACTGCATTACATTTTTTTGAAAGCTTTAGTTACTTAGTTACTTTGCAGATATAAATTATAATATTATAAAAAAAATACATTAACTACTTTAGCCCTATTTTATACACGCGGTTAAGGTATGTAGACCCTACGACCCCTATCAGCGCTCCAATGTTGGAACTAATGATGGACCAGTCCTTGGTCCGTTCGGCGCGGGTCCTCTCTTTTTCTTGGCTCTTCCTGATGCAGGATGAGAACGCGGTAAACGTCTCCCTCTCGGCCTCATCTGCACGGTCACAAGCTTTCTGCAACTCGCTCTCCTCCTACAAACACAGTGGAATGTTTCACGTTGTACAGTATACCGCTCCGCACAGCACATCAGCAACACACACGCCAAGTCTTAAAGTTTTACTATGTAACTTTTTTTATAAAACAAATCATAAAATTGTCCTAACTGTTAAATCGCTAAAGTTTTAGAACACCCACTCCGTTATTTTCAGCTTCTGAAGCCTTCTCTTTATATGTTTTCTATGATCCTGGCCGTGGACCGGTTTTCGCGCCATGATGACGTAATCTGCATCATCTGTATACGTTGTGTATACGTTGCCCAATCACATCGCCGATCATGCACACATGGTACACTACCGGCCAATGCAGCGCATCTTGAAGTGGGGTCGCCATATTTGTAGTCGCCCGTGTGTCTCTTTACTCAAAAGCTAATCTCGCCTACCAGGCAGGGTGAAGTAGTCCGTTTCTCCGGAATGCCTGAACGCACAGGAACCAGGGACCCCTCTAAAGATAGCTCTCGGCGTTGTGGAGGCAGACGCGGGGGTGTGAAGGTACGAAAAACGGGCGAAAGACGCGAACGCGACCGCGGTTTGCTATATGGCTACTGACCACTAGTTGAGAATCTTACACAGTATAGCTTTAAGTCAATCGGACAGTCAAATAGTGCACAATTTAAATTGGATTTAATATTTCAATTTAGGCATTTAGCAGACTTATTCAGAGCAACTTAGGGAGTGTACGTTATTTACCCACTAGGGGGTGCTGGTTGACAGGTGATATCTTTTTTTTTTTTTTTCATGGTCCCCCCACAACCTTAAAATATTGTTTTGTGGTCCCCCCTGTGTGACTTGAGAAAAATGCATGACCCCCCTTCCCAATAAACATATACATACATATATATATATATATATATATATTAAGCTATCGTGCCAGTATTTTTAATTTATCGGACATCTGATAAAAAATACCGGACATAATAATTTGAATGCATGGATGACAAGCAGGTGCAAAAACGAATGTAAAGGAGTAGTAGGCTGTACAACAAACATACTACAGCTTCATCTTGCATAAGGAAATTAATTATATTGGACTATAATCGCACAGGCTGTTTGCACGCATACTGCATGTTTTCACAACAAGGTGTTTCTGCTGCATCATGTTTCAGGCCAACAACACATGTACAGAATAATGTGAAATAGTCTGAAAGTCGGGTCTGCGCAAATGTTTCATAAATTGATAGATTTATTTGGCCAGCAATTAATCAAATATATAGGCTACTCACTGGTATGGTCGAGTGGTCACGATGCTGCATACATCTCTGTTATGCAACTTTGAGAAGGTTGAAAGGGCTTTGGTGGTGATCTTGTACAGTTTCCATAACATCTCCCCATAAAGAACTTCAATCAAGTGTATAATGTTTGTTTTATATGGGTTGTTGTTAGTTGTCCTGCGTGCCTTCCATTGTGAGCTTGTAGATCTGCTATTTTTAAAATATCATTAAAGAACAGGACATTCTGCATAATGAGTACTTTTACTTTTGTGACTTTCATTTGACAATACTTAGGTACTTTTACTCAAGTACATTTTTTATTCTAGACTTGTAGTGGGGTTACAAAAACACTCCAAACTAAGATTGAGTAACTGATCTATTTTCCATGATATTCATCAAGCAACCAAGTCAACAAAGTGTCTCTCCTTCTGACTCCAATTCCCACTTCGCAGCAGAGAGAGAGAGAGAGAGAGAGAGAAAGAGAAAGAGAAAGAGAGAGAGAGAGAGAGAGAGAGAGAGAGAGAGAGAGAGAGAGAGACACACTACACCTTTCTTTCTAATGCTATATTCCTCTCTTGGTAACAAATATGGTGGTTGTTAGCGTATGTATCCAGTCCAGCTGCTACGAGAAACTCCTGTGCACTCCTGTGCACTCAGCGCACTGTGCAGCGAACTTCGACAACACAGAGACGCACTGAGAGCAGCCGGAGGGGGAGGGGCCGAGGGATGTATTAGAACAACTGGAATGTACCAAGTCCATCAACTATGTAGGGGACAATGTATAGTTGAAACTGGGTATACTAACTTGATGATGTTATTTAGATAAAGAACAAACTAAGCATTTTTTATTACAAAATTCAACAAATTAAAGTTGCATGGCCCCCCTAAAGCCAAAATGAAAAAAATCATGATCCCCCCAAGATCTAAAAAAAATATTTGATGATCCCCCCCCCGTTATGGACCATACCAACCGCGCGTTAAAATCGCACACTAAATAAAAAATATTCACACATGAATACAGGAGAGAGAGAGACTAGAATATCAGGCATTCTGTCTAAATTGCATGCTATCTAACACCCTGGACAATAAGATACCGGGTAGACAATGAACCTAACTGTGGCCAGTACTACTGGGATAGGATAGAGAAACAAAGTTTGGCTTGAACGAATCTCAAACACTAACCTACCACAGTAATGGATGAGGACACACACACATCGACACATGCACATGCACATGCAGTCACAGCTGGAAACCTAAGTAGGCTATATATCCATATGAATAGAGGCTTGAGGACGCACACACATTCACCACTAGAAACCTGTTATGCAAGTAGCCACTGATTAAAGTATTGCTTGTAGTTATCGCGGATTCGCGGGGTGGGGGGTTGTCGCGGCGGCGGCTCTCGCGGGGGGGGGGTATGCACGCGTTTACACGGTCGTGCACCGTTCGGTGCCGTCCGTGCGCGTGCATGTGGGGAAATATTTCCGGCCACACGGCGTCCGGTCCAGTCCGGCCCCCAAAGCACTACTGGCCAGTAGTCAGTGGCAGCGTGCCTTTCACACTTCCGCACTTCCACCTAACATTCTTTACCAGTCTCTCCAATGAACTGCAGTGCAGGAATATAGGTTTTTATATCTATGGGCAAGAGGGGTTCAAGGAAAGTGAAATGCTAGCAGGTGAGGTGGAGAAGAGTGCTCAGATTATGGCAGAAAAGTGAGAGTCTGCAGTTCGGACCGCAATCGGAAGTTTATTCTACATGCTGAGGCATAGACAACAGACACAGGTTCAGTGATAGGAGGTTACCTGTAGTAGGCCGTGCTCCTCAGTGACCAGCTCCACAAAGTGAGCCTCCTCCCGGTCCACGCGGTCCAGCCTGTTCCTCATCTTCTTCAGCCCGGTCCGCTATGCCTCCAGCTGGCCGGCCACGTCCCGCACCATGCCTCTGGAAGTCATGAAGGCTGCCTCGGCCTGACACACACTATTCTGTCTCCGATACAGATAGCTAACACGTTATCAATGGAATGAAGGAGCAGAACACAGATGTAACCAGATTCCAGATTTACTGTCCTCTTCTCATTATCATCCATCAATAATTCTTGTGTAAAACTGAAAATAAAACAATATACATATTCTTGGTCAAAAACATTCTAACAAACAACACAAACTCTACTGCATACAATAATCTCGATATGATATTACTATATGAATATATGAATTACTATGAGTAGACAAGAAGCAAGTTTGCTTAGCAAAAAGGCAAGATCTACAAGCTAGAACAGCTTTGCTTATGCTTTTTTTAAACTCTTCATCATGAAATGTTTTTAACTTAAAAGTCACATGAAATAGAATATTATTTAAATGCACAGTTTCTCAAAATACAGAACAGTTGAACATAAAACTCACAAGCAAAGGCTCTCCGAAGCACACATAGAGGAGAAAAAGGGCAGAGGAGCTGTGTACACTGACTGAAGTGAAGACTCTACCAAACAGATTAGTGTTACAGGCGTGCTGGGATCAATTGAGCCAATCTACACAACTAAGCAAACGCCTGTAGGAGGTGCTAAAGTATATATTTTTTGAAGGCCACATAGGTGTGCTATGCCATGACACACACAAAGAGATACAATCCGAGTACTTCTTCCATCACTGATGGTTTGTCCATTCTGAGTACAGTTGTCGTTATTGCGAGCGTAGGTCGCAGTTTACTATCAGAACCATCACAGCTTGTCCGTATATGTGGATCTTCTGCACTTTTGAAGCCTTTGTGTGATGATGATCCAGTAGGGCATTCATTTACAAAAAAACACAAAAAGTGTGAATATGGAGATAAGAGGTTTGTGCCCGCAATGATATATGATGTGTGTATATTATGCTTGATTCGACTACAAGAACTAAGCGAAACACACCATGAAACGTATTTCACAGCTTCTCCATAATAAACGCTACGGCTCGATTTCAGATACGGTTAATCCGAAGCTACTGCTCAGGAGGTGGTAATAACTCTGGAAAATTCAATCAAAAACTGTATAGCCTATAATATTTTTATAATATAATGGCAAAAATAGAAAATATCTGCAACAAAGGTAGCACATCTACAAGTGCACCGTGCCGTGTTTCAAGCTTGTCGATCTGCTAATTTTGGGTGACACCGTAGTATGATCAAGTATTGCGAGAATTTACGAGAAAACACAAAGAAAAGGTTAAAATATTGAGAGAAGAGGTTTACAGTAAGGATGGATGACTAACCTCTGCGACTTTGTTCTGTGCCCGTCAGACATCAGTGATGCCCACAAAGTCCTCGTACCTCTCCCACCAGTGGGTGATGGACGCCCCCGCACTCTGGGCTGACCGCTGCCCCCACTGGCGACCCAACACACCTGTTTGCTGAGAGAGGAGGAAAAGAGTTATTCAAACTATTCAGACAAAAATAAGATTTACAAAAAAAGTGCTGTAAGCGTCATTTTGGGTTAAAAATAAAAGTTAGGCTGATGTCAGCACTAGATGTCTTTGCCGACTCCATAATGGAGCTAAAGATTGATCCAAATACTTCATGGGGGTCAGACCTAGATAAGTTAGTCAAATGTGTAATATTCAGTGGGTAACTATGGCTAACTATCAACTACCAAAATGATGTGAGGGTGAGTGAGGGTCTTTGTTACAATCATGATTTGAAAGCTGAATGGTTAGGGAGCCCGCCTGGTGAACCAGAGCCCCTCGTTGTCCCAGATTCGATTCCAGGCCAGGGTAGCAACTAGCAATGTCGATGTGTGTCCCTGTCTGAGCAAGACTCTAATTGCTCACACGCTCTTTGTGAGCAGCAAATCGGTTGGGCTGATATTGCAGAGTTTCCCCCTCGGGGGAAGTAGGTAACTATTATTAAATACAGGAATCTCTGCCGTGCATGCCCTTTTATGCCCATACTGTATATAGAGATCTGTTGAAACACTTGTCCATACATGGAGATCCCTAAACTCTCCAAAGCCTGAAAGTCTTCATTAAAGAATCAAAGGGTTATGTTAAACCCCCACCCATAACATAAGAAGACAAAGAGAACAATACATTTACAAATGCTCTGAATACAAAAGGTGTTGGTGTCTTGCTGAGAGGCAGGAAAAAGACGTTACCGACACCCTGTTTCAAGGGACGTCATTGAATTGTAAATCTGTGCCAATTCATGGTGTCTTCCAGGAGCTCCTCCCAGTTTTTAAAGCTCTGTAAAAGAACCTTTTTAAAGTTAAAGCCTAGTTAAATGGCATTGGTGAAAATCCCAACTGGCGTTGGTGAAAATCCCAACTGGCGTAGTCAGTAGAGTTGTATGGTTATTTAGTAACCTCATTTCCATTTGGTTACCCTTTATAGTCTAATTGTATGCTGTTTTTAATTTTTGGTCTAATAAAGTATACAATCAATCAAAGCATAGGCTACGGAATCAACTGCAGTCACCTGATTGATTTTCACATTGTAGCTTAAAACAGGTTGAACCTATATTGAAGCTGGGGTCCACCCAGAGTTCCCCCCCCCCCCCCCCCCTACACCATATCACCTGGCTGATGTAAAATCTATAATTTGAGCTTGTAGATTGTCTGTTTTCTGTGAACATTGTCTATATATTACTGTATGCCCACAACAGGGTTCATGTGGTTAACTCATTTTGCTGGGGCCCCCTGAAACACCCTCAGGGTCAGACCCCTATTTGAGAACCACTGCTATATAGTCCAGTCATTATATGAAAAAAACTAAAACTAATTGCAATAGTAACAAACTCAACTGATTATGTATCCTCATTATGTCCTTAGTGAAGGGAAAAAAAGTCCCAAAGAATCCCATCACGGGAAAGTTTTGAAAACGACCTACTTCATTTACTACACTATACACTATAAAGGAAAATATGACTCCCAAAAAATCTGCTTTAAGTGGGATGTGAGGGGTCAAACTATTTTTTTTTTAAATTCTGAATCCATTGCAAGCATTTGTTTTGCATGAAAAACACTCCTTGGGCTAAAAACGGACCCCAAAAGACTGTGAAAATTGATGACTCATCACTAAACCATCGTTTTGAGGGGCCATTTCTTGCCCAATGAATGTTTTTCGTGCAAAACAAACGCTTGCAATGGATTCAGAATAATTAAAAACCCCTAGTTTGACCCCTCACATCCCACTTAAAGCAGATTTTTTGGGAGTCATTTTTTCCTTGCCTATACATGTAGTGTATAGTAAGTGAAGGTAGGTCGTTTTCAAAACTTTCCCGTGATGGGATTCCTTGGGACTTTTTTTTCTCTCACTAAGGACATTGAGGATACAAAATCAGTTGAGTTTGCTAATAATATTGCAATTTGTTTTAGGTTTAGCCTAGCCTGGGCTGGCTTCCAATTTCGGGCTTTTGATCCGGTCGGGAGCGGAAGATCTCCTACGTTTTTCTGTAGTCCAAAACAGACTACACTTTGGCCGGAAACAACGACCGGAAACAGTTTTAACCCGTACTTGCGCATGCGCTAACTACATGGCTAACGACTTGCGCATGCGCTAACTGGGTTGAAACTGTTTCCGGTCGTTGTTTCCGGCCAAAGTGTAGTCCGTTTTGGACTACAGAAAAACGTAGGAGATCTTCCGCTCCCGACCGGATCAAACGGCCCGTTTAGTAAACGAAGACCAGGCTTTCCCCCAGCGGAAAGCCTGGTGATGCGAGGTTAGGTTTAGCCTAATTGTGTGAAAAGGTGAGTGAAATCTGTTGTTGTGTGATGCCTGTGTTTGCTTTCTTTGGCAAAGAAAACAGTCAATGTGTTGATGGAGAAAAATGAACCGAAACTTGGATCTACAGTATGTAAATATGTCTCTGATGGCCCATCACTGTCTTGAGCCTTTCACATTGAAATCGACGCTGACTGCAGTGAACTGGAAGAATGCGAGGAGGTGGGAGGAGGTGTTTCTCCTCTCCAAGATATAAAGGTGGTGTTGTCACTCCA
Source organism: Nannobrachium achirus (assembly GCF_963921795.1). Taxonomy (NCBI): domain Eukaryota; kingdom Metazoa; phylum Chordata; class Actinopteri; order Myctophiformes; family Myctophidae; genus Nannobrachium; species Nannobrachium achirus. Next base: position 29,053,646 of record NC_137819.1, read on the forward strand.
AATCTCCACACTGTCCTCCTGCTCCGATTCCAGGACACACCACAGTTAAACTCTCGGGACAGACAACGCGTCAAATGGAGTCTGTACGGGTGAAGATAAAAGAGCACATGGCATCGGTGGGAGATGAGATATTGTGTGTTTTGGACAAACAGCAGCTGAATCTTCATGTCAGAGTGTTTGTGCTGGAGCACCTCAGTGCAGCTGCAGAATTCATGTGCAACCTCTTCCATAGAGAGACAGAGACACTACAAACTCTGTTGGAGAAACAAAACAAACAGCTGGAGATTGATTTTGATATGGACATCGACTCAAACACTGCAGGTATGTCAGTTACATACACAACATCAAACTTCATTTATTTTATGATCAGTAGCCCAGACAGTAGGCTCTGTTTTGACGGCTAGTTGGTGGCGCACACACACACACACACACACACACACACACACACACACACACACACACACACACACACACACACACACACCACACACACACACACACACACACACACACACACACACACACACACACACACACACACACACACACACACTTTTATGGAATCCAAATGGACATTAAGACAAGTCCTTATTATTAAAGTGTGTATTGTATTCCTTCGTTCCAGCTCAGTATGTGGAGTCCAGTCTGCAGATGAAGATCAGTTCTCCAGTCAGGAGTGTTTCTTTTAAACAGGAACCTGAAGACCACCTTGAACAGGAACCTCAAGACCACCTGGATCTCAGTAAGTTTCAATCACAATTTTTATTTCATTTATTGGCGAAAGTGGGTCTGTACTGAGGGTATACAATTAATTGATATGAATCGGTAACTACTAACAATATAGCCTATATATTGATGCATGGACCCCTGCATCTATCTAAATGTATCATGATTCTAGAGATTGCTCGAAAATAAATGCTTTGCAGTTAATTCTACTTCAGAATGAACTAACCTGTCTGCTACAGACAGTAATTTATAGTCTCATCGAATTCCTTTCCCTAGACTTCCTGCTTGCCCAAGTGTGTAAAGAGGAGGTTTCCCCTGAAGTGGATGGGAGCAGCAGTCTGGTCCAGGAGGAACCACAACCTCCACAGATTAAAGAGGAACAAGAGGAGCTACTTGAAAGACCAGAAGAGACTGGTGGGTCGACATTGACATTACTAGCAGTGAAAAGTGAAGATGATGATGATGAAAACAGAGAGACAGAGCATGTAGCCAGCACCTCAATAGAACACATGAAAACACAAGCTGGCATGGAGGACTGTGGAACACAACCAACTAGTGATGACCAGCTCCTCTCTTCACACTGTTCTGAATCAGACACTGAAGACAGTGATGAGTGGGAGGAGTCTAGGGGAGATCGGTCAGCTTTAAACACACTGAAAACACACAAGACACAACATGTGGGGGGACAGCGACAGTCCCAGGACCTGAAATCATCTAAACAAACTCACTCCATGAGGGGTCACACAGGGAAGACATGTCTGAGTTGTACAGAGTGTGGCAAAATGTTTAAAGGTAAGCAAAATCTAAAAATACACGCAAGAACTCATACAGGTGAAAAGCCCTTTTGTTGTATTGTTTGTGGTAAAGGCTTTGCTGAAAAGGGTCATCTAAAAACACACATGATGATTCATACAGGCAAAAAGCCCTTTTCTTGTACAGTATGTGGTAAAGGCTTTACTCAGAGTACTAGTCTAAAGACACACATGATGACTCATACAGGTGAAAAGCCCTTTTCTTGTACAGTCTGTGGTATTGGTTGTGTTAGTGCAAGTCATCTAAAAACACACATGAGGACTCATACAGGAGAAAAGCCCTTTTCTTGTACAGTATGTGGTAAAGGCTTTACTCATAGCACTAGTCTAAAGACACACATGATGACTCATACAGGTGAAAAGCCCTTTTCTTGTACAGTCTGTGGTATTGGTTGTGTTAGTGCAAGTCATCTAAAAACACACATGAGGACTCATACAGGAGAAAAGCCCTTTTCTTGTATTGTTTGTGGTAAGGGCTTTACTCAGAGGTCTAGTCTAAACACACACATGATGACTCATACAGGTGAAAAGTCTGTTTCTTGTACAGTCTGTGGTAAAGGCTGTATTAACGCAAGTAATCTAAAAGCACACATGAGGACTCATACAGGAGAAAAGCCCTTTTCTTGTATTGTTTGTGGTAAGGGCTTTACTCAGAGGTCTAGTCTAAACACACACATGATGACTCATACAGGAGAAAAGCCCTTTTCTTGTACAGTATGTGGTAAAGGCTTTACTCAGAGGTCTAGTCTAAAAACACACATGATGACTCATACAGGCGAAAAGCCCTTTTCTTGTACAGTCTGTGGTAAAGTTTTTGCTGAAAAGGGTAATCTAAAAACACACATGAAGACACATACAGATGGAAAGCCTTACATTTAAATTGGTCCCACACAGACACATATAATCAATCAATCTAATCCAGGATGACAGTGACAAGAATAACAAAGCAGAGGAATTAAATAATCTGACAATATTAAACTGATTAAACATTCATAATTTCTCTTTTGTTTTATCTTGAGTATGGATCTTATTTTTGACACGATGGAAATGCAATTTTTAAATATGAACTTGAATTATTCCTTCCAGTTCAAAGGCTATTATTGGTAGAACAATATTAGCATCAGTTTCTGTGCACATTTGTCAGAATAAAAAGTCATGTTCATTATTATAATCATTAATGTGCTATCTAATACTTATTCTGTTCAGTGATATGCATGCAATAATGGTGCAGCAAAGTGCTTTGTGTAGCTCTTTATTGTGTGTTGACATGTGTGTTTGGATTGTTAAATTATCATAGTACATATTATGTATTATGTACTATCTAGTATCTACCAAATAGTTATTTGTTAGATTGGTACAATTTACTGTGGATTTACAGTCACAGCTTTTAGAGTTACATGGTAGAAAAAACATTGTCTCTTTCTTGCTACCATTGGCAGAAATGAGCTCTCAGACTGTTCTAGTCTAGAGGGACCAGTGTTGTTCCTAAAACTGACTGACTGACTGACTGACTGACTGACTGACTGACTGTATGGTACAAAACACAATATTGATGTAAATTGTCTTTCAATGTGATATGAGATAAAGTGGTTGTAAATAAGCCGTAAAGCTTACTATGATCTCCTTTTAGTTGACCTTGTACCAGTGATTTGTGCTGTCATTAAACTGTACTTTTTTTCTATTGCAAACTGCCAATAAACTCTTCAATCAATCAATCAATGAAGTAATAAAGTGATAATTGCAACAGTGTGATCGTGGAAGTAAAGATCTGACTCCATTCAATGGTCTTTGTCGCCCTCATGTGGACAAAATGAATGAATTAAGTGGAAGGTGTCAATAAAATCCACTGTTCACTTGGTTCATAAAATAAGAACCAGATGGGGAAGCTGATACCCATGTGTCTGGTGACCTTTTAACTCAACAACAGCTTTTTTTGTGCATGTTATTATAGTGCATGTGTATGTTTTTGTCACATATGAAGGTTGCAGGACACTGAGTCTCAGAGCATTTTTTGTTTGTTTGAATTTCTTCAAATACGTTAATTTTTGTTATCATTATCATATATATATATATTATATACTAGACCTTACCCGTTCGACGATATGTGCTCCAAAATATGTGCAGAATATGTGCGGACTGCATAGAAATGATGGAAATTCAAGCCATACCAGGGCAGGAAACCCTGTCTTTGAATGCATTCACCTACAGAGGGCACCGCTGCCATTTAGGCAGCAACAAAGCCTACAACAGGACTCATTGGACGCAATGGAAAAACAGACCTTAATGACAAAACATTGGAGAACACAATGTAAAATAATGAACGATTTGGCAGGAAAAGAAAAAATGTTGCACCGTATACCCTGTCAATTTAAATGGAGGGATACTCCCGTAGGTGGAGATTTTATTCAGTGTTTACTGGAAAAAAGGACAATTGGTGCAGATTACAACGCACACTGGTAACTTTTGACTCAGTTGCAGGAAAATGGCACTGTCCCTGCAGGACGTCCCCCAAAAGCCACCGTTGTGTGCACCAAATGTTAGCCACTTGATGGAGTGTTTTCCAGCAATCCCCTGAACTCCTGAGACCTGACAATGAGACAGCGGAAAATGCCATCACCGATCTAGAATTAGAATTACAGTTGACCGGTGAAGATCTATCCGTGCCTGCTGATGATGTCACACACGGTGCAGAATCAGATCTTGAAAAGCATTGAAGTATTGAATTTAGTTTTGCAAATTCAAGGCCTTAAAATGTCTTAAAAAGTATGGAATAGTGTTAGTGAGGGTCTTGAATTTCATCTGGGGCAGAATGAATAAACGTGTCGCAAACAGACTTGTTGCGTTTGTTTCACTCCGCAGTTTTTTCTTCCTGGTTCTGAGCCGTCCAACGTAATCCAAAAAAAGTAATGTAATGATTGCTGTAATGCAACCAAAGCGGCCGGTTGAGTGGACCAAAACAAATGCTCCCTGCTGTTGCATGAGCCGACTCAGCGCCGTCCGAGTTACATCTACTGGGGGATAGAATAGTAAATAATGCGTTGGGGGAAGCGTCACTCAAAGTGCCTCTGGCAAATCAAAGCGCGTCTTTTACGGGACTTACCCGACTGTCGCTATCTTTCACTAAAACCCTACAGTCTATGACTAAAACGCGTCCCCTCTGAGCTTATAGCTCTAGATAGATGCTAATTTAATAGCATGTAGCGTGTTGGTTGACACAACAGAGCGATGTGGGGGCATCGTGGATTGCAGACATTCCAGCGCCGCTTTGTCATTGCTGTACCGCTTGTCCGAAAGGGTAACCAGAAAAATCGCCCTAAAACAAACTCAACCCAAACACGTTTCCCAACGGGTCTGTGGCCTTAAGCTAGATGCAGAATAGACTAAAATCAAATATTTGCTTCTGGGCGTCCCTGGAACAAAATATTTTGTGATGGGGGTCCGTGGCCAAATACATATCATTCTGGGGGTCCTTCACATGACAAAGTTTGAGAAACACTGATGGCAACACAAGTTTTTTTTTTTTTTTTTTCTCAGAAAATTGTTATGATTTAGAAGACATTTGTAGAATGTGCCTATCAGAAATGTGTTTTTGGCCGTGGACCCCCATCTCAATTTTTTTTGTTCCAGGGACCCCCAGAAGCACAGATTTGATTTTAGTCTAATCTGCATCTAGCTTTAGGCCATGGCTACACGGAGCTGGATTTTTCATATATCCCGGTTTTTCAGATATCCACATAGAAAAATATCTAGGTCCACACGACAGAGATATCTAGATCTAACACTAACAAGCACACACACAGTAGATATTTTTCAATCTCTCCACTTATTTATCCGGTTTAAAAGATATCCAGCTTTGCGGCCGAAATATCCAGCTTCATGTGGCTGCAAGCCCCAACAGCACAAAAAAATGTCTAGATTCAGAAATATCCAGCTCCGTATAGCCATGGCCTAAGGCCACAGACCCGTTGGGAAACGAGTCTGGGTCGAGTTTGTTTTAGGGCAGGTTTTCTGGTATTCGTCAGAAAGCAGCCTACTTTATTAGTATAATATAGTATCTGTACGTTGAGAACGGAGACTGGGAGGAGTACAGGGAGGGACCCTTCAAGAGTAGCCTACATACTGACTAAGACTAGACGAAATTGTTTTAGTCTCGTCTGTCTTTTGAATAACAACACTGCTTGTAATAATAATGCAAGTATTTATTTAATTTTACTAACAAGAAGGTAGTAACCATATTGCCCATTGGTGTGCATCAGATACCGTCCATCATCTAAGGCCTTGATGTCGCCATTTGGCCGACTCAAAAAGTCAGCCAGAGGTGTCGATGTGGAGCTCTTGAAGAAGGGACACTTCATTTCTAGCAGTTGTGTTCCATCAAGTATCCCATCTGGGCTTGCTGCCAACCATGGGTGGTCAGGGTGTACAACCAGGCCTGACCTCTCCACAGCATGACCTCTACTTTCTAGAAGTGCAATTGCATTGGCCTCATTGTCTTTGCCATGCTTTGTTGCTGCATTGCCTGCGAAGGTTGGGTACAGGTGCTCATTTAGAAATGTCTTGGTGTCTGTGGTTGATCTTTTGGGGACTCTTTTGGCTGTGCTGGCTGTTATACGCAGCTTCCTGGCATCGTGCCACAGCTGTGAGGCACTTTGTGTTTGGGTTTCTTCCCTTAATGTGGCTGCTTTTACGGGGGATAAGTGTACGTAGGTGTTATAAAAGATACTGCATTTCTTGCAGGTTAGTGCAGTGCTGCTGTGTTCTGTGTGACACAGTATGCTCAGGTCTGATTCTGAATCCTGTAGGCTTGGGCTTTCCTGGGCCTGGCTTACATTTGCTCTGTAACAGAGCTGAAGAAGACCATCAGTAGGTAGCTGAAATAGTGGGGCCATAGAGGATGTGTTGACGTGGCTTAAAAAGTCTGCATGGTCTCTAAAAGGTTTGGGGGTGGAGGGGAATCTTGCTGTGGTGTTGATGGGCCTGGATTATAAGTGTGTTGGGGTCTGTGGTGTTTAATTTTAATTTTTTCAGTCGCACATTGTTCTTCATGCCTGCGTTCCATGTCCTTCTCACATCTGTACAAACCGTGCTTGTCTCACTTCAACCAATATTTTGGTTGAAGTATTTATTAGAAGTGTTGCATAGTAAAGGTAAAGTGTCATGACAGTACAGTTCACTGATACAAGGTCAACTAAAAGGGAACTAGTTATTACCAGTGGTGTAAAGTAACTAAGTACATTTACAATTTTGAGATATTGGTACTTTACTTGAGTATGTCCAAATTCCAATACTTTTACTCCATTACATTTATTTGAAAGCTTTAGTTACTTAGTTACTTTGCAGATATAAATTATAATATTATAAAAAAATACATTAACTACTTTAGCCCTATTTTATACGTGTACGCGGTTAAGGTATGTAGACCCTACGACCCCTATCAGCGCTCCAATGATGGAACTAATGATGGACCAGTCCTTGGTCCGTTCGGCGCGGGTCCTCTCTTTTTCGTGGCTCTTCCTGATGCAGGATGAGAACGCGGTAAGCGTCTCCCTCTCGGCCTCATTCGCACGGTCACAGGCTTTCTGCAACTCGCTCTCCTCCTACAAACACAGTGGAATGTTTCACGTTGACAGTATACCACTCCGCACAGCACATCAGCGACACACACGCCAAGTCGGAAGTCAATCGGACAGTCAAATAGTGCACAATTTAAATTGGATTTACTATTTCAATTTAGGCATTTAGCAGACTTATTTAAAATAAAAAATATTCACACATATGAATACAGGAGAGAGAGAGACTAGTATATCAGGCATTCTGTCTAAATTGCACGCTATCTAACACCCTGTACAATAAGATACCAGGTAGACAATTAACCTAACTGTGGCCAGTAGTCAGTGCCAACGTGCCTTTCACACTTCGCACTTCCACCTAACCTTCTTTACCAGTCGCTCCAATGAACTGCAGTGCTGGAATATCTAGGTTTTTATATCTATGGGCAAGAGGGGTTCAAGGAAAGTGAAATGCTAACAGGTGAGGTGGAGAAGAGTGCTCAGATTACGGCAGAAAAGTGAGAGTCTGCAGTTCGGACCGCAATCGGAAGTTTATTCCACATGCTGAGGCATAGATAGTCTCGCGTGGCCAGACTGTTGCCTCCGCGATTTGGTCAAATGCTCCCGGCATACAGTCTGGTAAAGGGAAATAGAAACGATGAGTGCGAGATGAAGCGGAAGTGAAGCCCCCTCGTCACTTCCGTTTCAGTCTCACATCGCACACATTTATCATTATATAAATAAAAATCATATAAGCATGTTTAGCTTGCTGCTTAGCAGAAATTACATTTTAAAATATATTTTCTTGAACGGTAATGCCCGTTTCCATTACTCGCCGTTAGGGAGCTGCTGTTACAGACTCTATATAGCATTCAGAGATTGTGGAATAGTTGTCTGGCTATGTGAGACTAAGGCATAGACAACAGACACAGGTTCAGTGATAGGAGGTTACCTGTAGTAGGCCGTGCTCCTCAGTGACCAGCTCCACAAAGTGAGCCTCCTCCCGGTCCAGCCTGTTCCTCATCTTCTTCAGCCCGGCCCGCTTGGCCTCCAGCTGGCCGGCCGCGTCCCGCACCATGCATGAAGGCTGCCTCGGCCTGACACACACTATTCTGTCTCCGATACAGATAGCTAACACGTTATCAATGGAATAAAGGAGCAGAACACAGATGTAACCAGATTCCAGATTTACTGTCCTCTTCTCATTTTCATCCACCATAATTCTTGTGTAAAACTGAAAATAAAACAATATACATATTCTTGGTCAAAAACATTCTAAAAAACAACACAAACTCTACTGCATACAATAATCTCGATAGGATTATATATATACAGAACAGTTGAACGTAAAACTCACAAGCAAAGGCTCTCCGAAGCACAAATAGAGGAGAAAAAGGGCAGAGGAGCTGTGTACACTGACTGAAGTGAAGACTCTACTAAACAAATTAGTGTTACAGGTGTGCTGGGATCAATTGAGCCAATCTACACAACTGAAAAGGCTTAGCACAAATTGCAGGTCATGTTACAAGCAAACGCCTGTAGGAGGTGCTAAAGTATATATTTTTTGAAGGCCACATAGGTGTGCTATGCCATGACACACACAAAGAGATACAATCCGAGTATTTCTTCCATCACTGATGGTTTGTCCATTCGGAGTACAGTTGTCGTTATTGCGAGCGTAGGTCGCAGTTTACTATCAGAACCATCACAGCTTGTCCGTATATGTGGATCTTCTGCACTTTTGAAGCCTTTGTGTGATGATGATCCAGGGCATTCATTTACAAAAAAAACACAAAAAGTGTGAATTTGGACTGGAGATAAGAGGTTTGTGCCCGCAATGATATATGATGTGTGTATGATGCTTGATTCGACTAGAAGAACTAAGCGAAACACACCATGAAACGTATTTCACAGTTTCTCCATAATAAACGCTACGGCTCGATTTCAGATACGGTTAATCCGAAGCTACTTCTCAGGAGGTGGTAATAACTCTGGAAAATTCAATCAAAAACTGTATAGCCTATAACATTTTTATATAATAATGGCAAAAATAGAAAATATCTGCAACAAAGGTAGCAGATCTACAAGTGCACCGTGCCGTGTTTCAAGCTTGTCGATGTGCTAATTTTGGGTGACACCGTAGTATGATCAAGTATTGCGAGAATTTACGAGAAAACACAAAGAAAAAGTTAAAATATTGAGAGAAGAGGTTTACAGTAAGGATGGATGACTAACCTCTGCGACTTTGTTCTGTGCCCGTCAGACATCAGTGATGCCCACAAAGTCCTCATAACTCTCCCACCAGTGGGTGATGGACGCCCCCGCACTCTGGGCTGACCGCTGCCCCCACTGGCGACCCAACACACCTGTTTGCTGAGAGAGGAGTAAAAGAGTTATTCAAACTATTCAAACAAAAATAAGATTTACAAAAAAAGTGCTGTAGGCCTAAGCGTCATTTTGGGTTAAAAATAAAAGTTATACTGTCAGCAATAGATGTCTTTGCCGACTCCATAATGGAGCTAAAGATAGTCTTGATCCAAATACAGACTTCATGGGGTCAGACCTAGATAAGTTAGTCAAATGTGTTGGTATAGCTCCATATATGGAGTACCAATATTCAGGGGGTAACTATGGCTAACTATCAACTACCAAAATGATGTGAGGGTGAGTGAGGGTCTTACAATCATGATTTGAAAGCTGAATGGTTAGGGAGCCCGCCTGGTGAACCAGAGCCCCTCGTTGTCCCAGATTCGATTCCAGGCCAGGGTAGCAACTAGCAATGTCGATGTGTGTCCCTGAGCAAGACTCTAATTGCTCACACGCTCTTTGTGAGCAGCAAATCGGTTGGGCTGAAATTGCAGAGTTTTCCCCCTCGGGGGAAGTAGGTAAGTAAGCAATTTACCCCGAGTGAGAGGACATTATGCTCTCATAATGTCCGCAGTGCGGGTGTTATCGGACGAGGCGCCAGCCGAGTCCGATAACACCCGCACTCAGGACATTATGAGAGCATAATGTCCGACCCCGAGTGGTAAATAGCTTTTCTACCACTTTTTCCCGTATACATGAAAGAAAACACATAGTTGTAACTTGCAAGGATCTTAAGTTACAATCATTATTGCCTATAAAACTTCCGCGAGACAGCAGATAGTTCCACAAACAACATCTTCTACTCACCAACAGATGGCGCCAACTCCATAGTAATCCATGCGTCTAGCTTACAGCTAAGCTAACGTCAGTTAAAAGCACCGTTCCGGCCGTAAATAGAGGCTGTTCGCTTCCAGAAAGGCATAGGTTCAGAGAAAAGGGGCTTTAAAGTTGGCGGATTGCATTGGATCCAAATAAATCGGCGACGATAGTACGCACGTTAGTAAACATAGGACCGCTGCGACCTTCATTTGTTGGTTGGGGGAACTACCTCCTGAAGTCCCCGGATGTACACTGAGGCGCATTGATCTCGGACACACAACTTTGCGGCAGTTGTCCTCTCATAACCTCCGGAATTTAGCCAATCAGAATCCAGTATTTGAACACGTGACTCGAAAAAGTGGTAGAACTATTATTAAATACAGGAATCTCTGCCGTGCATGCCCTTTTATGCCCATACTGTATAGAGATCTGTTGAAACACGTGTCCATACATGGAGATCCCTAAACTCTCCAAAGCCTGAAAGTCTTCATTAAAGAATCAAAAGGTTATGTTAAACCCCCACCCACAACATAAGAAGACAAAGAGAACAATACATTTACAAATGCTCTGAATACAAAAGGTGTTGGTGTCTTGCTGAGAGGCAGGAAAAAGATGTTACCGACACCCTGTTTCAAGGGACATCATTGAATTGTAAATCTGTGCCAATTCATGGTGTCTTCCAGGAGCTCCTCCCAGTTTTTAAAGCTCTGTAAAATAACCTTTTTAAAGTTAAAGCCTTAAATGGCATTGGTGAAAATCCCAACTGGCGTAGTCAGTAGAGTTGTATGGTTATTTAGTAACCTTATTTCCATTTGGTTACCCTATAGTCTAAATGTGTGCTGTTTTTCATTGTTGGTCTAATAAAGTATACAATCAATCAAAGCATGGCTACGGAATCAACTGCAGTCACCTGATTGATTTTCACGTTGTATTGAAAATAGCTTAAAACAGGTTGAACCTATTTTGAAGCATGGGGTCCACCCGGAGTTCATCCCCTCCCTACACCATATCATCTGGCTGATGTAAAATCTATAATTTGAGCTTGTAGATTGGCTGTTTTCTGTGAACATTGTCTATATATTACTGTATGCCCACAACAGGGTTCATGTGGTTAACTCATTTTGCTGGGGCCCCCTGAAACACCCTCAGTGTCAGACCCCTATTTGAGAACCACTGCTATATAGTCCAGTCATTATACGAAAAAACCTAAAACAAATTGCAAAAGTAGCAAACTCAACTGATTCTGTATCCTCATTATGTCCTTAGTGAGGGAGTCCCAAAGAATCCCATCACGGGAAAGTTTTGAAAACGACCTACCTACCTTCATTTACACTATAAAGAAAAATATGACTCTCAAAAAATCTGCTTTAAGTGGGATGTGAGGGGTCAAACTAGGGGGTTTTAATTATTCTGAATCCATTGCAAGCATTTGTTTTGCATGAAAAACATTCCTTGGGCTAAAAACGGACCCCAAAAGACTGTGAAAAGTGATGACTCATCACTAAACCATCGTTTTGAGGGGCCATTTCTTGCCCAATGAATGTTTTTCGTGCAAAACAAATGCTTGCAATGGATTCAGAATAATTAAAAACCCCTAGTTTGACCTAGCCTGGATCCAGCCAATAGACCCGCCCACTCTCTGAGTGAACTGCTTCTCTTGGTCTGGATATGTCATATGACGAGTCTCTTGATTCGGTTCAAAGCCGTATCTTGGCGAACCGACCAATGAATTCAAAGCAAGACGGAAAAAAATCTACAGAAACAGTGGAGGGAGGGGTGGCTGCGTGGCTCACCAGAGTTCTTAATTGCTCCCTTTGAACTTCAAAAGGACTCCGAACTGCAGGCATTGATTGAGCCATACAAGTGTCGAGTAGCTCGTTAGTGATTCTCTCTAATCAGTGAAACATCAAAGACACTGACCTGTTGGGTGCATGTCATTGAGGGGAGGGGGAGGAGGGATTGTTTTGTGTGCAAAAGTCAAACACAACCCTCCCACCAGATCGCTTGTGATTGGGAATTTCAAATTTTAAATCCCCTCCCCTTTGAAATCTCAACACAATGGCTCAGGCTCAGACTCTTAAGCTCCAGCGCAGAGTCTGAAATCAGGCTAAGTTTGACCCCTCAGATCACACTTAAAGCAGATTTTTTGGGAGTCATTTTTTCCTTTATAGTGTAGTGTATAGTAAGTGAAGGTAGGTCGTTTTCAAAACTTTCCCGTGATGGGATTCCTTGGGACTTTTTTTCTCTCACTAAGGACATATTGAGGATACAAAATCAGTTGAGTTTGCTACTATTGCAATTTGTTTTAGGTTTAGCCTAATTTTGGCCTAAAATTACTGGACTAATAGACAAATCTCAACCATTCTCTTTCAAACCCTTTTGAAAGAGAATGGTTTTTCAAAAGTGAAAAGGGTGGCATGTTAAAAGGTGAGTGAAATCTGTTGTTGTGTGATGCCTGTGTTTGCTTTCTTTGGCAAAGAAAACAGTCAATGTGTTGATGGAGAAAAATGAACCGAAACTTGGATCTACAGTATGTAAATGTGTCTCTGATGGCCCATCACTGTCTTGAGCCTTTCACATTGAAATCGACGCTGACTGCAGTGAACTGGAAGAATGTGAGGAGGTGGGAGGAGGTGTTTCTCCTCTCCAAGATATAAAGGTGGTGTTATCACTCCAAATCTCCACACTGTCCTCCTGCTCAGATTCCAGGACACACCACAGTTAAACTCTCAGGACACACAACGCGTCAAATGGAGTCTGTACGGGTGAAGATAAATGAGCACATGGCATCGGTGGGAGATGAGATATTGTGTGTTTTGGACAAACATCAGCAGCTGAAGCTTCATGTCAGAGTGTTTGTGCTGGAGCACCTCAGTGCAGCTGCAGAATTCATGTGCAACCTCTTCCAGAGAGAGACAGAGACACTACAAACTCTGTTGGAGAAACAAAACAAACAGCTGGAGATTGATTTTGATATGGACATCGACTCAAACACTGCAGGTATGTCAGTTACATACACAACATCAAACTTCATTTATTTTATGATCAGTAGCCCAGACAGTAGGCTCTGTTTTGACGGCTAGTTGGTGGCACACGCGCACACACACACACACACACACACACACAAAATGAATTGATATGAATCGGTAACTACTAACAATATAGCCTATATATTGATGCATGGACCCCTGCATCTATCTAAATGTATCATGATTCTAGAGATTGCTCGAAAATAAATGCTTTGCAGTTTATTCTACTTCAGAATGAACTAACCTGTCTGCTGCAGACAGTAATTTATTAGTCTGGGATCACTTCACTTTTTGGGCTTGTAACCGGTCTGGAGCGGAAACCACAAAACGTAATGTTGTAGTACTCAAAGGACTACAATTTGGCCGGAACTATCCACCGGAAACAGTTTTAACCCAAAATAATTCCCCTGCGCTCAAGGACATATTTTTAGGGCCTACCTAATAAAGTCCTTGATGCAGAGTAGTTTTGCTTTTGTGTTTGGTATGCATCTTTTAGTCCAACTCGTAGCGACTGGAAAGACTACACTAGGCTACTCAAGCATTTTAATAGAGATTGGGGAAACAAACGGAGGGAACCAAATCAAAGCGACGCCGCTTCTTCTAGTGGTGGTTTCTGCGCTTTAGGCGGAAACCAAACGGCCTGTTGTGAACGAACACCAGGCTTTCTCTCAGTAAAGCCTGGTGGGCGAGGTTAGTAATTTATAGTCTCATCGAATTTCTTTCCCTAGACTTCCTGCTTGCCCAAGTGTGTAAAGAGGAGGTTTCCCCTGAAGTGGATGGGAGCAGCAGTCTGGTCCAGGAGGAACCACAACCTCCACAGATTAAAGAGGAACAAGAGGAGCTACTTGAAAGACCAGAAGAGACTGGTGGGTCAACGTTGACATTACTAGCAGTGAAAAGTGAAGATGATGATGATGATGAAAACAGAGAGACAGAGCATGTAGCCAGCACCTCAATAGAACACATGAAAACACAAGCTGGCATGGAGGACTGTGGAACACAACCAACTAGTGATGACCAGCTCCTCTCTTCACACTGTTCTGAATCAGACACTGAAGACAGTGATGAGTGGGAGGAGTCTAGGGGAGATCGGTCAGCTTTAAACACACTGAAAACACACAAGACACAACATGTGGGGGGACAGCGACAGTCCCAGGACCTGAAATCATCTAAACAAACTCACTCCATGAGGGGTCACACAGGGAAGACATGTCTGAGTTGTACAGAGTGTGGCAAAATGTTTAAAGGTAAGCAAAATCTAAAAATACACACAAGAACTCATACAGGTGAAAAGCCTTTTTGTTGTATTGTTTGTAGTAAGGGCTTCACTCAGAGGTCTGGTCTAAAAACACACATGATGACTCATACAGGCGAAAAGCCCTTTTCTTGTACAGTCTGTGGTAAAGGCTTTACTCATAGTACTAGTCTAAACACACACATGATGACTCATACAGGTGAAAAGCCCTTTTCTTGTACAGTCTGTGGTATTGGTTGTGTTAGTGCAAGTCATCTAAAAACACACATGAGGACTCATACAGGAGAAAAGCCCTTTTCTTGTACAGTATGTGGTAAAGGCTTTACTCAGATGTCTAGTCTAAAGACACACATGATGACTCATACAGGCGAAAAGCCCTTTTCTTGTACAGTCTGTGGTAAAGGTTTTCCTGAAAAGGGTAGTCTAAAAAAACACATGATGATTCATACAGGTGAAAAGCCCTTTTCTTGTACAGTCTGTGGTATTGGCTGTGTTAGTGCAAGTCATCTAAAAACACACATGAGGACTCATACAGGCGAAAAGCCATTTTCTTGTATTGTTTGTGGTAAGGGCTTTACTCAGAGGTCTAGTCTAAAAACACACATGATGACTCATACAGGTGAAAAGTCCTTTTCTTGTACAGTCTGTGGTAAAGGCTGTATTAATGCAAGTAATCTAAAAGCACACATGAGGACTCATACAGGGGAAAAGCCATTTTCTTGTACAGTATGTGGTAGAGGCTTTGCAGAAAAGGGTAATCTAAAAACACACATGAAGACACATACAGATGGAAAGCCTTACATTTAAATTGGTCCCACACAGACACATATAATCAATCAATCTAATCCAGGATGACAGTGACAAGAATAACAAAGCAGAGGAATTAAATAATCTGACAATATTAAACTGATTAAACATTCACAATTTCTCTTTTGTTTTATCTTGAGTATGGATCTTATTTTTGACACGATGGAAATGCATTTTTTTTAAATATGAACTTGAATTATTCCTTCCAGTTCAAAGGGTATTATTGGTAGAACAATATTAGCATCAGTTTCTGTGCACATTTGTCAGAATAAAAGGTGATGTTCATTATTATAATCATTAATGTGCAATCTAATACTTATTCTGTTCAGTGATATGCATGCAATAATGGTGCAGCAAAGTGCTGCTGGGTTTGTGTAGCTCTTTATTGTGTGTTGACAGGTGTGTTTGGATTGTTAAATTATCATAGTACATATTATGTATTATGTACTATCTAGTATCTACCAAATAATTATTTGTTAGATTGGTACAATTTACTGTGGATTTACAGTCACAGCTTTTAGAGTTACATGGTAGAAAAAACATTGTCTCTTGTCTCTTTCTTGCTACCATTGGCAGACATGAGCTCTCAGACTGCTCTAGTCTAGAGGGACCAGTGTTGTTCCTAAAACTAACTGACTGACTGACTGACTGACAGACAGACAGTATGGTACAAAACACAATATTGATGTAAATTGTCTTTCAATGTTATATGAGATAAAGTGGTTGTAAATAAGCCGTAAAGCTTACCATGATCTCCTTTTAGTTGACCTTGTACCAGTGATTTGTGCTGTCATTAAACTGTACTTTTTGAGCGGTGCTAACCGCTCCTATAGACCGCTTAAAAAAAATGATGTCACAAATGATGTCACAAATGATGATGACATGAGTCCGCTAGACCAATGAAACACTTCGATTCTGTTGATCTGTCCATGATGTCATAGTCACATAGGCACCCGATTGGTTAACTCTGATTTAGAACGCGTTTAGGCCGCCTAAATTACGTCATAAAAAATTATTGAGCGGTGCTAACATTGAATTTCAAAATAGTTCATTTGAATTTCTCAATTGTATGAGTCATGTATTATCTATAATACATGACAACAAACCACACTTTTAGACAGAGCGCTTTAATCACAGGGCCCTGTCTAAAAGTGTGGTTTGTTTTCATGTATTATAGAGATATCCAGCTCAAGACAATTTTGAAATTCAAAGAATATAAATAAACAGCTTATCACAAATGATGATGACATGAGTCCACTAGACCAATGAAACACTTCGATTCTGTTGATCTGTCCATGATGTCATAGTCACATAGGCACCCGATTGGTTAACTCTGATTTAGAACGCGTTTAGGCCACCTAAATTACGTCATAAAAAATTATTGAGCGGTGCTAACCTTGAATTTCAAAATAGTTTATTTTAATTTCTCAATTGTATGAGTCATGTATTATCTATAATACATGAAAACAAACCACACTTTTAGACAGAGCGCTTTAATCACAGGGCCCTGTCTAAAAGTGTGGTTTGTTTTCATGTATTATAGAGATATCCAGCTCAAGACAATTTTGAAATTCAAAGAATATAAATAAACAGCTTATCACAAATGATGATGACATGAGTCCACTAGACCAATGAAACACTTCGATTCTGTTGATCTGTCCATGATGTCATAGTCACATAGGCACCCGATTGGTTAACTCTGATTTAGAACGCGTTTAGGCCGCCTAAATTACGTCATAAAAAATTATTGAGCGGTGCTAACCTTGAATTTCAAAATAGTTCATTTGAATTTCTCAATTGTATGAGTCATGTATTTATCTATAATACATGAAAACAAACCACACTTTTAGACAGAGCGCTTTAATCACAGGGCCCTGTCTAAAAGTGTGGTTTCTTTTCATGTATTATAGAGATATCCAGCTCAAGACAATTTTGAAATTCAAAGAATATAAATATTCTTGTACTTCAAGAAAGCTTGTACTTCATGTAGATCGAAGTACGAGCTTTACCACGCCTAACCAACTCCATATCCTGGACACTTCATGGGAGCGAAAATACAGTAGAACCTCCTTCTCCTCTTTGGATCTGCAACTACTGTTGAATTTTGTACAATCGGTCTCTCATCTTGCCGGCCTTCTGGCTAAACTGGGACAGTGATCATGAAGGTGATACCTATAATAATGTCATGTTTGGCAGATCCTTGCGGATGTCAGCACTGAGTGACAGAGAGAATGTTTGCAAGATGTCTAGAATGTCTAGAACCACTCCACAGCAGATGTGGGAAAGTCTCGACCAAACAAGTCCAGTATTTGTCTGCAACTCTACAGATCCTTTTGTCATTGTGGTTAAAGTAAAGCAATAGAAACTGTGCATGACATTCCAGCTGCTCTTCATGCTCTTTGGTCTTGGGCTTCTCAGCCATCATTTGCAAGAAGACATCAAATATCGTCCCAACAGAAATAACACATGCCAGACTTGTCTTTTCGAATGACTTTGTCTTCAAAGTATCTTAACATGACCTTTCAGGGTCATTAGAATGCACTATCCTCATGTATTCTAATATTTAGGTACCGGTATGTAGACATGGCAAAGTCCAGCTTATGGTCCTTATAGTACCAGTACTCATCCAGACACCACAGCTCCACACAGAACACCTGGAACACAAAGAAGGGGGCGGTGGCTCTCTCCCTGAAGAGCTCCAGGAAATCAGGCACCATCAACAGTTGGGTCTCTCCTTAGGTCCTCTGTACAGGTGGGTCTCTCCTTAGGTCCTCTTCCTCAGGTGGGTCTCTCCTTAGGTCCTTAGGTCCCACTTCTCCAGGTATTCTTTGTCTTTCTTCAGGTGATGAATAACACCGGTAGGTTTCCCCCGCACAGTCCTTTCCAAAGTTTCCTCTGCCTTCTGGATGCCGAGTCTGAAGTCGGCCACATTTGGACGCAGCTTCCGTCCCCTATGGTAAACAGCCAGTGCAGACTCAAAATCCCCCATGGTGCACAGTGCCTCTGCCTTACAGTACAATCCCTTGTAAAATGTCTTGTCATGTTTAAGAGATGCCTCAGCGTCCCTTAAAGCATTTTCTGGATCCCCCATCTTCAGGAAACATTTAGATCGCTCAGCGAGGCAGTCCTTGTCTTCCACCTTGAGCATTAATCCCATGGAATAGCTTTCTATAGCTTTGATATAGTGCCCCTTTTGGTACAACTGATCTCCCATTGCCAAATAACTTTGAAATGTCGGGAAGAAGGGGATGACCTTTGGTGGGACGACCTTTGGCGCTGGGGCTCCTTCCGTGTCAATCATGGTGGCGGCCATTTCAGCCTCGCTGCTCGTGCAATACCAGACAATTGTGATCCGCTTTTGGAGAAATTACCTGTGTTGGTTTGACTGCTGCTTTTATATCCGTTACGCTGACGACAGATCTACCCATGACGTCATCCATTGCTTTGTGGAGTTCAGTTTTGAAGCCTTGATTTCGGCAAATTGGATGTACTGTAGCCTACATGTAGGATGCTGTCATCATGCCATAACTTGTGACCATATACTGTAGGCCTATTTGTTGTTGTTGGGTGGGAGAGGAACTGGGGAGACACATCTTTGCGATCCCCCATCTTCAAGAAACATTTATTTTAGATCATCCGACATAATGTTCAAGTGCCACGTTCCTTTCCCTACAGAGAGAAAGACAGCGAGAGGGACATGGAGTAAATAAATGTCCCTCCGTGAGTGACACGTCACACGTCACACTTTTGCCTTGCTCATATCTCCACAACCGTTGCCCCCATCCATGCCACATTTTGCACACACACTCCTTACCTGGCAAACTACAACCTCCAAGGACCCCTGGTGTAAAAAATGACCACATGTGCAAAAATGACCAAATGACCACCCCAACGGGGCTGCTCACGGGGAATTCCTGGGGACCACCCACTCCTGGTGCTCCAGAACGGATGCAAAAGTGGTGGCGCCCCCAGTGGAGGACCCCCTCCACTGCAGCTCACATAAAATGCCATAACTCGGGCTAGGAGCGTCCGGGAGAGCCGGGGCCGGTACCTATTCGTCCGCCAAGGCAACGCGGAGACCCCACCCCTCATTTCTCACATGGCCCTCTTCTAGCGCCACCTGCAGGCCGATTTTTAAAACACATTTTTGGACACTGCTCCTACAGTTTTTGCCCTAAAATCACGCAAATCGCTACACAGTATGTCTACACTCATCCCATCAACATTAATCTGTCCCATATAGCGCCACCTTCAGGCCGATTTTTAAAAAACACATTTTTGGACACTGCTCCTACAGATTTTGCCCTAAAATCACGGAAATCACTACATAGCATGTCTACACTCATGTCATCAACATGGATCAGGAAGATTTTGGAAAAAAACATTTTTGCCCTATTTGTGGAGATAAGCGACCATCTCCCGATTAGGGAGTCTTACTGGTACTCCCTAAATATTTCTGCACCGCTCACTTCGCACGGGTGCGATTTCAGGTTCAGATTTCAGATTGTGAATACTAAACTGCTCATGTTGAATTCGGCTAATTCATGGTTAGAACAGTTATTGATCGATCACGGCCATTTGATTGAAGACACACAAAGCATTATTATTATTATTATTATAGATTATTTAAAGAAAAACAAGGCTTGAAAATTGTCCACAATGTATCTCCCTAAATATATTTGCACCGCTCACTTCGCACGGGTGCGATTTTTCTATTGCAAACTGCCAATAAACTCTTCAATCAATCAATCAATGAAGTAATAAAGTGATAGGCTAATTGCAACAGTGTGATCGTGGAAGTAAAGATCTGACTCCATTCAATGGTCTTTGTCGCCCTCATGTGGACAAAATGAATGAATTAAGTGGGTCAATAAAATCCACTGTTCACTTGGTTCATAAAATAAGAACCAGATGGGGAAGCTGATACCCATGTGTCTGGTGACCTTTTAACTCAACAACAGCTTGTGCATGTTGATGTATGTTTTTGTCACATATGAAGGTTGCAGGACACTGAGTCTGTGTTTGTTTGCATTTCTTCAAATAAGTTCATTTTTGTTATCATCATATATATATATATATATATATATATATATATATATATATATATATATATATATATATATATATATATATATACATACATTGTTCTTCATGCCTGCGTTCCATGTCCTTCTCACATCTGTACAAACCGTGCTTGTCTCACCCTGCCGGAATGCATTTTCAACCTACAATAAAGACATATTTTGATTGAAGTATTTATTAGAAGTGTTGCATAGTAAAAGGTAAAGTGTCATGACAGTACAGTTCACTGATACAAGGTCTGATACAAAACTGAAAATAAAACAATATACATATTCTTAGTCAAAAACATTCTAACAAACAACACAAACTCTACTGCATACAATAATCTCGATATGATATTACTATATGAATATATGAATTACTATGAGTAGACAAGAAGCAAGTTTGCTTAGCAAAAAGGCAAGCTCTACAAGCTAGAACAGCTTTGCTTATGCTTTTTTTAAACTCTTCATCATGAAATGTTTTTAACTTAAAAGTCACATGAAAATACAAAACAGTTGAACGTAAAACTCACAAGCAAAGGCTCTCCGAAGCACACATAGAGGAGAAAAAGGGCAGAGAAGCTGTGTACACTGACTGAAGTGAAGACTCTACCAAACAGATTAGTGTTACAGGTGTGCTGGGATCAATTGAGCCAATCTACACAACTGAAAAGGCTTAGCACAAATTGCAGGTCATGTTACAAGCAAACGCCTGTAGGAGGTGCTGAAGTATATATTTTTTGAAGGCCACATAAGGTGTGCCATGACTCACACAAAGAGATACAATCTGAGTACTTCTTCCATCATTGATGGTTTGTCCATTCTGAGTACAGTTGTCGTTATTGCGAGCGTAGGTCGCAGTTTATCAGAACCATCACAGCTTGTCCGTATATGTGGATCTTCTGCACTTTTGAAGCCTTTGTGTGATGATGATCCAGTAGGGCATTCATTTACAAAAAAACACAAAAAGTGTGAATATGGAGATAAGAGGTTTGTGCCCGCAATGATATATGATGTGTGTATTATGCTTGATTCGACTACAAGAACTAAGCGAAACACACCATGAAACGTATTTCACAGCTTCTCCATAATAAACGCTACGGCTCGATTTCAGATACGGTTAATCCGAAGCTACTGCTCAGGAGGTGGTAATAACTCTGGAAAATTCAATCAAAAACTGTATAGCCTATAATATTTTTATATAATAATGGCAAAAATAGAAAATATCTGCAACAAAGGTAGCAGATCTACAAGTGCACCGTGCCGTGTTTCAAGCTTGTCGATCTGCTAATTTTGGGTGACACCGTAGTATGATCAAGTATTGCGAGAATTTACGAGAAAACACAAAGAAAAAGTTAAAATATTGAGAGAGGAGGTTTACAGTAAGGATGGATGACTAACCTCTGCGACTTTGTTCTGTGCCCGTCAGACATCAGTGATGCCCACAAAGTCCTCGTACCTCTCCCACCAGTGGGTGATGGACGCCCCCGCACTCTGTGCTGACCGCTGCCCCCACTGGCGACCCAACACACCTGTTTGCTGAGAGAGGAGGAAAAGAGTTATTCAAACTATTCAAACAAAAATAAGATTTACAAAAAAAGTGCTGTAGGCCTAAGCGTCATTTTGGGTTAAAAATAAAAGTTATACTGTCAGCAATAGATGTCTTTGCCGACTCCATAATGGAGCTAAAGATAGTCTTGATCCAAATACAGACTTCATGGGGTCAGACCTAGATAAGTTAGTCAAATGTGTTGGGTAGCTCCATATATGGAGTACCAATATTCAGTTGGTAACTATGGCTAACTATCAACTACCAAAATGATGTGAAGGTGAGTGAGGGTCTTTGTTACAATCATGATTTGAAAGCTGAATGGTTAGGGAGCCCGCCTGGTGAACCAGAGCCCCTCGTTGTCCCAGATTCGATTCCAGGCCAGGGTAGCAACTAGCAATGTCGATGTGTGTCCCTGCAAGACTCTAATTGCTCACACGCTCTTTGTGAGCAGCAAATCGGTTGGGCTGAAATTGCAGAGTTTCCCCCTCGGGGGAAGTAGGTAACTATTATTAAATACAGGAATCTCTGCCGTGCATGCCCTCTTATGCCCATACTGTAGGCCTATAGAGATCTGTTGAAACACTTGTCCATACATGGAGATCCCTAAACTCTCCAAAGCCTGAAAGTCTTCATTAAAGAATCAAAGGGTTATGTTAAACCCCCACCCACAACATAAGAAGACAAAGAGAACAATACATTTACAAATGCTCTGAATACAAAAGGTGTTGGTGTCTTGCTGAGAGGCAGGAAAAAGACGTTACCGACACCCTGTTTCAAGGGACGTCATTGAATTGTAAATCTGTGCCAATTCATGGTGTCTTCCAGGAGCTCCTCCCAGTTTTTAAAGCTCTGTAAAAGAACCTTTTTTAAAGTTAAAGCCTTAAATGGCATTGGTGAAAATCCCAACTGGCGTTGGTGAAAATCCCAACTGGCGTAGTCAGTAGAGTTGTATGGTTATTTAGTAACCTCATTTCCATTTGGTTACCCTTTATAGTCTAATTGTATGCTGTTTTTCATTTTTGGTCTAATAAAGTATACAATCAATCAAAGCATAGGCTACGGAATCAACTGCAGTCACCTGATTGATTTTCACATTGTAGCTTAAAACAGGTTGAACCTATATTGAAGCTGGGGTCCACCCAGAGTTCCCCCCCCCCTACACCATATCATCTGGCTGATGTAAAATCTATAATTTGAGCTTGTAGATTGTCTGTTTTCTGTGAACATTGTCTATATATTAATGTATGCCCACAACAGGGTTCATGTGGTTAACTCATTTTGCTGGGGCCCCCTGAAACACCCTCAGGGTCAGACCCCTATTTGAGAACCACTGCTATATAGTCCAGTCATTATATGAAAAAAACTAAAACTAATTGCAATAGTAGCAAACTCAACTGATTATGTATCCTCATTATGTCCTTAGTGAAGGGAAAAAAAGTCCCAAAGAATCCCATCACGGGAAAGTTTTGAAAACGACCTACTTCATTTACTACACTACACACTATAAAGGAAAATATGACTCCCAAAAAATCTGCTTTAAGTGGGATGTGAGGGGTCAAACTAGTTTTTTTTTTTTTATTATTAATCCATTGCAAGCATTTGTTTTGCATGAAAAACATTCCTTGGGCTAAAAACGGACCCCAAAAGACTGAAAATTGATGACTCATCACTAAACCATCATTTTGAGGGGCCATTTCTTGCCCAATGAATGTTTTTCGTGCAAAACAAATGCTTGCAATGGATTCAGAATAATTAAAAACCCCTAGTTTGACCCCTCACATCCCACTTAAAGCAGATTTTTTTGGGAGTCATTTTTTCCTTGCCTATTAGTGTAGTGTATAGTAAGTGAAGGTAGGTCGTTTTCAAAACTTTCCCGTGATGGGATTCCTTGGGACTTTTTTTTCTCTCACTAAGGACATTGAGGATACAAAATCAGTTGAGTTTGCTAATAGGCCTATTGCAATTTGTTTTAGGTTTAGCCTAATTGTGTGAAAAGGTGAGTGAAATCTGTTGTTGTGTGATGCCTGTGTTTGCTTTCTTTGGCAAAGAAAACAGTCAATGTGTTGATGGAGAAAAATGAACCGAAACTTGGATCTACAGTATGTAAATGTGTCTCTGATGGCCCATCACTGTCTTGAGCCTTTCACATTGAAATCGACGCTGACTGCAGTGAACTGGAAGAATGCGAGGAGGTGGGAGGAGGTGTTTCTCCTCTCCAAGATATAAAGGTGGTGTTATCACTCCAAATCTCCACACTGTCCTCCTGCTCCGATTCCAGGACACACCACAGTTAAACTCTCGGGACAGACAACGCGTCAAATGGAGTCTGTACGGGTGAAGATAAAAGAGCACATGGCATCGGTGGGAGATGAGATATTGTGTGTTTTGGACAAACAGCAGCTGAAGCTTCATGTCAGAGTGTTTGTGCTGGAGCACCTCAGTGCAGCTGCAGAATTCATGTGCAACCTCTTCCATAGAGAGACAGAGACACTACAAACTCTGTTGGAGAAACAAAACAAACAGCTGGAGATTGATTTTGATATGGACATCGACTCAAACACTGCAGGTATGTCAGTTACATACACAACATCAAACTTAATGTATTTTATGATCAGTAGCCCAGACCGTAGGCTCTGTTTTGACGGCGCGCACACACACACACACACACACACACACACACACACACACACACACACACACACACACACACACACACACACACACACACACACACACACACACACACACTTTTATGGAATCCAAATGGACATTAAGACAAGTCCTTATTATTAAAGTGTATTGTATTCCTTCGTTCCAGCTCAGTATGTGGAGTCCAGTCTGCTGATGAAGATCAGTTCTCCAGTCAGGAGTGTTTCTTTTAAACAGGAACCTGAAGACCACCTTGAACAGGAACCTCAAGACCACCTGGATCTCAGTAAGTTTCAATCACAATTTTTATTTCATTTATTGGCGAAAGTGGGTCTGTACTGAGGGTGTAAAATGAATTGATATGAATCAGTAACTACTAAGAATATAGCCTATATGCCTACATTGATGCATGGACCCCTGCATCTATCTAAATGTATCATGATTCTAGAGATTGCTCGAAAATAAATGCTTTGCAGTTAATTCTACTTCAGAATGAACTAACCTGTCTGCTACAGACAGTAATTTATAGTCTCATCGAATTCCTTTCCCTAGACTTCCTGCTTGCCCAAGTGTGTAAAGAGGAGGTTTCCCCTGAAGTGGATGGGAGCAGCAGGCTGGTCCAGGAGGAACCACAACCTCCACAGATTAAAGAGGAACAAGAGGAGCTACTCGAAAGACCAGAAGAGACTGGTGGGTCGACGTTGACATTACTAGCAGTGAAAAGTGAAGATGATGATGATGATGAAAACAGAGAGACAGAGCATGTAGTCAGCACCTCAATAGAACACATGAAAACAAAAGCTGGCATGGAGGACTGTGGAACACAACCAACAAGTGATGACCGGCTCCTCTCTTCTCACTGTTCTGAATCAGACACTGAAGACAGTGATGAGTGGGAGGAGTCTAGGGGAGATCGGTCAGCTTTAAACACACTGAAAACACACAAGACACAACATGTGGGGGGACAGCGACAGTCCCAGGACCTGAAATCATCTAAACAAACTCACTCCATGAGGGGTCACACAGGGAAGACATGTCTGAGTTGTACAGAGTGTGGCAAAATGTTTAAAAGTAAGCATAATCTAAAAATACACACAAGAACTCATACAGGTGAAAAGCCCTTTTCTTGTACAGTCTGTGGTATTGGTTGTGTTAGTGCAAGTCATCTAAAAACACACATGAGGACTCATACAGGAGAAAAGCCCTTTTCTTGTACAGTATGTGGTAAAGGCTTTACTCAGAGCACTACTCTAAAGACACACATGATGACTCATACAGGTGAAAAGCCCTTTTCTTGTACAGTCTGTGGTATTGGCTGTGTTAGTGCAAGTCATCTAAAAACACACATGAGGACTCATACAGGCGAAAAGCCCTTTTCTTGTACAGTCTGTGGTAAAGGTTTTGCTGAAAAGGGTCATCTAAAAACACACATGATGATTCATACAGGCAAAAAGCCCTTTTCTTGTACAGTATGTGGTAAAGGCTTTGCTCAGAGTACTAATCTAAACACACACATGATGACTCATACAGGCGAAAAGCCCTTTTCTTGTACAGTCTGTGGTATTGGTTGTGTTAGTGCAAGTCATCTAAAAACACACATGAGGACTCATACAGGCGAAAAGCCCTTTTCTTGTACAGTATGTGGTAAAGGCTTTACTCATAGTACTAGTCTAAACATACACATGATGACTCATACAGGTGAAAAGCCCTTTTCTTGTAGAGTCTGTGGTAAAGGCTGTATTAACGCAAGTAATCTAAAAACACACATGAGGACTCATACAGGGGAAAAGCCCTTTTCTTGTATTGTTTGTGGTAAGGGCTTTACTCAGAGGTCTAATCTAATATCACACATGAGGACTCATACAGGGGAAAAGCCATTTTCTTGTACAGTATGTGGTAGAGGCTTTGCAGAAAAGGGTAATCTAAAAACACACATGAAGACACATACAGATGGAAAGCCTTACATTTAAGTTGGTCCCACACAGACACATATCAATCAATCTAATCCAGGATGACAGTGACAAGAATAACAAAGCCGAGGAATTAAATAATCTGACAATATTAAACTGATTAAACATTCATAATTTCTCTTTTGTTTTATCTTGAGTATGGATCTTATTTTTGACACGATGGAAATGCATTTTTTTAAATATGAACTTGAATTATTCCTTCCAGTTCAAAGGGTATAATTGGTAGAACAATATTAGCATCAGTTTCTGTGCACATTTGTCAGAATAAAAAGTCATGTTCATTATTATAATCATTAATGTGCAATCTAATACTTATTCTGTTCAGTGATATGCATGCAATAATGGTGCAGCAAAGTGCTGCTGGGTTTGTGTAGCTCTTTATTGTGTGTTGACATGTGTGTTTGGATTGTTAAATTATCATAGTACATATTATGTATTACCGGTATGTACTATCTAGTATCTACCAAATAATTATTTGTTAGATTGGTACAATTTACTGTGGATTTACAGTCACAGCTTTTAGAGTTACATGGTAGAAAAAACATTGTCTCTTGTCTCTTTCTTGCTACCATTGGCAGACATGAGCTCTCAGACTGTTCTAGTCTAGAGGGACCAGTGTTGTTCCTAAGACTGACTGACTGACTGACTGACTGACAGTATGGTACAAAACAGAATATTGATGTAAATTGTCTTTCAATGTTATATGAGATGAAGTGGTTGTAAATAAGCCGTAAAGCTTACCATGATCTCCTTTTAGTTGACCTTGTACCAGTGATTTGTGCTGTCATTAAAATGCACTTTTTTCTATTGCAAACTGCCAATAAACTCTTCAATCAATCAATCAATGAAGTAATAAAGTCATAATTGCAACAGTGTGATCGTGGAAGTAAAGATCTGACTCCATTCAATGGTCTTTGTCGCCCTCATGTGGACAAAATGAATGAATTAAGTGGAAGGCGTCAATAAAATCCACTGTTCACTTGGTTCATAAAATAAGAACCAGATGGGGAAGCTGATACGGTCCATGTGTCTGGTGACCTTTTAACTCAACAACAGCTTGTGCATGTTATTATAGTGCATGTGGATGTATGTTTTTGTCACATAATATGAAGGTTGCAGGACACTGAGTCTCAGAGCAATTTTTGTTTGTCACGGTTTGTTAGAGAAACAGTACGGTCGAGAAACGGAGCACTCGCCGTGCGGCACGGGGCGGAACAAGCGGTCGCCACAACAACGTCCTCCAGGCGGAGCCGCTCGATTGTCCACGACATTGCAAGCGGCGCGAAGGCCAGCGGACCTTGGTCCTGCTCTTCGCCCCCGAGTATAGGCGCGAGTGGCCGTTGGTGCGCATCAGATACCGTCCATCATCTAAGGCCTTGATGTCGCCATTTGGCCGACTCAAAAAGTCAGCCAGAGGTGTCGATGTGGAGCTCTTGAAGAAGGGACACTTCATTTCTAGCAGCTGTGTTCCATCAAGTATCCCATCTGGGCTTGCTGCCAACCATGGGTGGTCAGGGTGTACAACCAGGCCTGACCTCTCCACAGCATGACCTCAACTTTCTAGAAGTGCAATTGCATTGGCCTCGTTGTCTTTGCCATGCTTTGTTGCTGCATTGCCTGCGAAGGTTGGGTACAGGTGCTCATTTAAAAATGTCTTGGGGTCTGTGGTTGATCTTTTGGGGACTCTTTTGGCTGTGCTGGGTGTTATACGCTGCTTCCTGGCATCGTGCCACAGCAGTGAGGCACTTTGTGTTTGGGTTTCTTCCCTTAATGTGGCTGCTTTTACGGGGGATAAGTGTACGTAGGTGTTATAAAAGATACTGCATTTCTTGCAGGTTAGTGCAGTGCTGCTGTGTTCTGTGTGACACAGTATGCTCAGGTCTGATTCTGAATCCTGTAGGCTTGGGCTTTCCTGGGCCTGGCTTACATTTGCTCTGTAACAGAGCTGAAGAAGACCATCAGTAGGTAGATGAAATAGTGGGGCCATAGAGGATGTGTTGACGTGGCTTAAAAAGTCTGCATGGTCTCTAAAAAGTTTGGGGGGTGGAGGGGAATCTTGCTGTGGTGTTGATGGGCCTGGATTATAAGTGTGTTGGGGTCTGTGGTGTTTGAAATGTATGCGTTTTAATTTTTTCAGTCGCACATTGTTCTTCATGCCTGCGTTCCATGTCCTTCTCACATCTGTACAAACCGTGCTTGTCTCACCCTGCCGGAATGCATTTTCAACCTACAATAAAGAAATATTTTGATTGAAGTATTTATTAGAAGTTTTGCATAGTAAAAGGTAAAGTGTCATGACAGTACAGTTCACTGATACAAGGTCTGATACAAAACTGAAAATAAAACAATATACATATTCTTGGTCAAAAACATTCTAACAAACAACACAAACTCTACTGCATACAATAATCTCGATATGATATTACTATATGAATATATGAATTACTATGAGTAGACAAGAAGCAAGTTTGCTTAGCAAAAAGGCAAGATCTACAAGCTAGAACAGCTTTGCTTATGCTTTTTTTAAACTCTTCATCATGAAATGTTTTTAACTTAAAAGTCACATGAAAATACAGAACAGTTGAACGTAAAACTCACAAGCAAAGGCTCTCCGAAGCACACATAGAGGAGAAAAAGGGCAGAGGAGTTGTGTACACTGACTAAAGTGAAGACTCTACCAAACAGATTAGTGTTACAGGTGTGCTGGGATCAATTGAGCCAATCTACACAACTGAAAAGGCTTAGCACAAATTGCAGGTCATGTTACAAGCAAACGCCTGTAGGAGGTGCTGAAGTATATATTTTTTGAAGGCCACATAAGGTGTGCCATGACACACACAAAGAGATACAATCTGAGTACTTCTTCCATCACTGATGGTTTGTCCATTCTGAGTACAGTTGTCGTTATTGCGAGCGTAGGTCGCATTTTACTATCAGAACCATCACAGCTTGTCCGTGGATCTTCTGCACTTTTGAAGCCTTTGTGTGATGATGATCCAGTAGGGCATTCATTTACAAAAAAACACAAAAAGTGTGAATATGGAGATAAGAGGTTTGTGCCCGCAATGATATAATATGATGTGTGTATTATGCTTGATTCGACTACAAGAACTAAGCGAAACACACCATGAAACGTATTTCACAGCTTCTCCATAATAAACGCTACGGTTCGATTTCAGATACGGTTAATCCGAAGCTACTGCTCAGGAGGTGGTAATAACTCTGGAAAATTCAATCAAAAACTGTATAGCCTATAATATTGTTATATAATAATGGCAAAAATAGAAAATATCTGCAACAAAGGTAGCAGATCTACAAGTGCACCGTGCCGTGTTTCAAGCTTGTCGATCTGCTAATTTTGGGTGACACCGTAGTATGATCAAGTATTGCGAGAATTTACGAGAAAACACAAAGAAAAGGTTAAAATATTGAGAGAAGAGGTTTACAGTAAGGATGGATGACTAACCTCTGCGACTTTGTTCTGTGCCCGTCAGACATCAGTGATGCCCACAAAGTCCTCGTACCTCTCCCACCAGTGGGTGATGGACGCCCCCGCACTCTGGGCTGACCGCTGCCCCCACTGGCGACCCAACACACCTGTTTGCTGAGAGAGGAGTAAAAGAGTTATTCAAACTATTCAGGCAAAAATAAGATTTACAAAAAAAGTGCTGTAAGCGTCATTTTGGGTTAAAAATAAAAGTTAGGCTGATGTCAGCACTAGATGTCTTTGCCGACTCCATAATGGAGCTAAAGATAGTCTTGATCCAAATACAGACTTCATGGGGTCAGACCTAGATAAGTTAGTCAAATGTGTTGGGTAGCTCCATATATGGAGTACCAATATTCAGTTGGTAACTATGGCTAACTATCAACTACCAAAATGATGTGAAGGTGAGTGAGGGTCTTTGTTACAATCATGATTTGAAAGCTGAATGGTTAGGGAGCCCGCCTGGTGAACCAGAGCCCCTCGTTGTCCCAGATTCGATTCCAGGCCAGGGTAGCAACTAGCAATGTCGATGTGTGTCCCTGAGCAAGACTCTAATTGCTCACACGCTCTTTGTGAGCAGCAAATCGGTTGGGCTGAAATTGCAGAGTTTCCCCCTCGGGGGAAGTAGGTAACTATTATTAAATACAGGAATCTCTGCTGTGCATGCCCTTTTACTGTATATAGAGATCTGTTGAAACACTTGTCCATACATGGAGATCCCTAAACTCTCCAAAGCCTGAAAGTCTTCATTAAAGAATCAAAAGGTTATGTTAAACCCCCACCCACAACATAAGAAGACAAAGAGAACAATACATTTACAAATGCTCTGAATACAAAAGGTGTTGGTGTCTTGCTGAGAGGCAGGAAAAAGATGTTACCGACACCCTGTTTCAAGGGACATCATTGAATTGTAAATCTGTGCCAATTCATGGTGTCTTCCAGGAGCTCCTCCCAGTTTTTAAAGCTCTGTAAAATAACCTTTTTAAAGTTAAAGCCTTAAATGGCATTGGTGAAAATCCCAACTGGCGTAGTCAGTAGAGTTGTATGGTTATTTAGTAACCTTATTTCCATTTGGTTACCCTGTATAGTCTAAATGTATGCTGTTTTTCATTGTTGGTCTAATAAAGTATACAATCAATCAAAGCATAGGCTACGGAATCAACTGCAGTCACCTGATTGATTTTCACATTGTATTGAAAATAGCTTAAAACAGGTTGAACCTATTTTGAAGCATGGGGTCCACCCGGAGTTCATCCCCTCCCTACACCATATCATCTGGCTGATGTAAAATCTATAATTTGAGCTTGTAGATTGTCTGTTTTCTGTGAACATTGTCTATATATTACTGTATGCCCACAACATGGTTCATGTGGTTAACTCATTTTGCTGGGGCCCCCTGAAACACCTTCAGGGTCAGACCCCTATTTGAGAACCACTGCTATATAGTCCAGTCATTATATGAAAAAACCTAAAACAAATTGCAATAGTAGCAAACTCAACTGATTCTGTATCCTCATTATGTCCTTAGTGAGGGAGTCCCAAAGAATCCCATCACGGGAAAGTTTTGAAAACGACCTACCTACCTTCATTTACTACACTATAAAGGAAAATATGACTCTCAAAAAAATCTGCTTTAAGTGGGATGTGAGGGGTCAAACTAGGGGGTTTTAATTATTCTGAATCCATTGCAAGCATTTGTTTTGCATGAAAAACATTCCTTGGGCTAAAAACGGACCCCAAAAGACTGTGAAAATTGATGACTCATCACTAAACCATCGTTTTGAGGGGCCATTTCTTGCCCAATGAATGTTTTTCATGCAAAACAAATGCTTGCAATGGATTCAGAATAATTACCCCTAGTTTGACCCCTCACATCACACTTAAAGCAGATTTTTTGGGAGTCATTTTTTCCTTTATAGTGTAGTGTATAGTAAGTGAAGGTAGGTTGTTTTCAAAACTTTCCCGTGATGGGATTCCTTGGGACTTTTTTTCTCTCGCTAAGGACATATTGAGGATACAAAATCAGTTGAGTTTGCTACTATTGCAATTGGTTTTAGGTTTAGCCTAATTTTGGCCTAAAATTACTGGACTAATAGACAAATCTCAACCATTCTCTTTCAAACCCTTTTGAAAGAGAATGGTTTTTCAAAAGTGAAAAGGGTGGCATGTTAAAAGGTGAGTGAAATCTGTTGTTGTGTGATGCCTGTGTTTGCTTTCTTTGGCAAAGAAAACAGTCAATGTGTTGATGGAGAAAAATGAACCGAAACTTGGATCTACAGTATGTAAATGTGTCTCTGATGGCCCATCACTGTCTTGAGCCTTTCACATTGAAATCGACGCTGACTGCAGTGAACTGGAAGAATGTGAGGAGGTGGGAGGAGGTGTTTCTCCTCTCCAAGATATAAAGGTGGTGTTATCACTCCAAATCTCCACACTGTCCTCCTGCTCAGATTCCAGGACACACCACAGTTAAACTCTCAGGACACACAACGCGTCAAATGGAGTCTGTACGGGTGAAGATAAATGAGCACATGGCATCGGTGGGAGATGAGATATTGTGTGTTTTGGACAAACAGCAGCTGAAGCTTCATGTCAGAGTGTTTGTGCTGGAGCACCTCAGTGCAGCTGCAGAATTCATGTGCAACCTCTTCCAGAGAGAGACAGAGACACTACAAACTCTGTTGGAGAAACAAAACAAACAGCTGGAGATTGATTTTGATATGGACATTGACTCAAACACTGCAGGTATGTCAGTTACATACACAACATCAAACTTCATTTATTTTATGATCAGTAGCCCAGACAGTAGGCTCTGTTTTGACAGCTAGTTGGTGGCGCACACACACACACACACACACACACACACACACACACACACACACACACACACACACACACACACACACACACACACACACACACACTTTTATGGACATTAAGACAAGTCCTTATTATTAAAGTGTGTATTGTATTCCTTCGTTCCAGCTCAGTATGTGGAGTCCAGTCTGCAGATGAAGATCAGTTCTCCAGTCAGGAGTGTTTCTTTTAAACAGGAACCTGAAGACCACCTTGAACAGGAACCTGAAGACCACCTGGATCTCAGTAAGTTTCAATCACAATTTTTATTTAATTTATTGGCGAAAGTGGGTCTGTACTGAGGGTATAAAATGAATTGATATGAATCGATAACTACTAACAATATAGCCTATACATTGATTATACATTGATGCATGGACTGTATGGACTGATAAATGTATCATGATTCTAGAGATTGCTCGAAAATAAATGCTTTGCAGTTAATTCTACTTCAGAATGAACTAACCTGTCTGCTACAGACAGTAATTTATTAGTCTGGGATCACTTCACTTTTCGGGCTTGTAACCGGTCTGGAGCGGAAACCACAAAACGTCATGTTGTAGTACTCAAAGGACTACAATTTGTCCGGAATTATCCACCGGAAACAGTTTTAACCCAAAATAATTCCCCTGCGCTCAAGGACATATTTTTAGGGCCTACCTAATAAAGTCCTTGATGCGGAGTACTTTTGCTTTTGAAAAATGTGTTTGGTATAATGCATCTTTTAGTCCAACTCGTAGCGACTGGAAAGACTACACTAGGCTACTCGAGCATTTTAATAGAGATTGGGGAAACAAACAGAGGGAACCAAATCAAAGCGACGCCGCTTCTTCTAGTGGTTTCTGCGCTTTAGGCGGAAACCAAACGGCCTGTTGTGAACGAACACCAGGCTTTCTCTCAGTAAAGCCTGGTGGGCGAGGTTAGTAATTTATAGTCTCATCGAATTTCTTTCCCTAGACTTCCTGCTTGCCCAAGTGTGTAAAGAGGAGGTTTCCCCTGAAGTGGATGGGAGCAGCAGTCTGGTCCAGGAGGAACCACAACCTCCACAGATTAAAGAGGAACAAGAGGAGCTACTTGAAAGACCAGAAGAGACTGGTGGGTCGACGTTGACATTACTAGCAGTGAAAAGTGAAGATGATGATGATGAAAACAGAGAGACAGAGCATGTAGCCAGCACCTCAATAGAACACATGAAAACACAAGCTGGCATGGAGGACTGTGGAACACAACCAACAAGTGATGACCGGCTCCTCTCTTCACACTGTTCTGAATCAGACACTGAAGACAGTGATGAGTGGGAGGAGTCTAGGGGAGATCGGTCAGCTTTAAACACACTGAAAACACACAAGACACAACATGTGGGGGGACAGCGACAGTCCCAGGACCTGAAATCATCCAAACAAACTCACTCCATGAGGGGTCACACAGGGAAGACATGTCTGAGTTGTACAGAGTGTGGCAAAATGTTTAAAGGTAAGCAAAATCTAAAAATACACACAATAACTCATACAGGTGAAAAGCCCTTTTGCTGTACTGTTTGTGGTAAAGGCTTTACTCAGAGGTCTAGTCTAAACACACACATGAGGACTCATACAGGGGAAAAGCCCTTTTCTTGTACAGTCTGTGGTAAAGGTTTTGCTGAAAAGGGTCATCTAAAAACACACATGATGATTCATACAGGCAAAAAGCCCTTTTCTTGTACAGTATGTGGTAAAGGCTTTGCTCAGAGTACTAATCTAAACACACACATGATGACTCATACAGGCGAAAAGCCCTTTTCTTGTACAGTCTGTGGTATTGGTTGTGTTAGTGCAAGTCATCTAAAAACACACATGAGGACTCATACAGGCGAAAAGCCCTTTTCTTGTACAGTATGTGGTAAAGGCTTTACTCATAGTACTAGTCTAAACATACACATGATGACTCATACAGGTGAAAAGCCCTTTTCTTGTACAGTCTGTGGTATTGGTTGTGTTAGTGCAAGTCATCTAAAAACACACATGAGGACTCATACAGGGGAAAAGCCCTTTTCTTGTACAGTATGTGGTAAAGGCTTTACTCAGAGGTCTAGTCTAAAAACACACATGATGACTCATACAGGTGAAAAGTCCTTTTCTTGTACAGTCTGTGGTAAAGGCTGTATTAACGCAAGTAATCTAAAAGCACACATGAGGACTCATACAGGGGAAAAGCCATTTTCTTGTACAGTCTGTGGTAAAGGCTGTATTAACACAAGTAATCTAAAAGCACACATGAGGACTCATACAGGGGAAAAGCCATTTTCTTGTACAGTATGTGGTAGAGGCTTTGCAGAAAAGGGTAATCTAAAAACACACATGAAGACACATACAGATGGAAAGCCTTACATTTAAATTGGTCCCACACAGACACATATAATCAATCAATCTAATCCAGGATGACAGTGACAAGAATAACAAAGCAGAGGAATTAAAAAATCTGACAATATTAAACTGATTAAACATTCATAATTTCTCTTTTGTTTTATCTTGAGTATGGATCTTATTTTTGACACGATGGAAATGCAATTTTTAAATATGAACTTGAATTATTCCTTCCAGTTCAAAGGCTATTATTGGTAGAACAATATTAGCATCAGTTTCTGTGCACATTTGTCAGAATAAAAAGTCATGTTCATTATTATAATCATTAATGTGCAATCTAATACGTATTCTGTTCAGTGATATGCATGCAATAATGGTGCAGCAAAGTGCTGCTGGGTTTGTGTAGCTCTTTATTGTGTGTTGACATGTGTGTTTGGATTGTTAAATTATCATAGTACATATTATGTATTATGTACTATCTAGTATCTACCAAATAGTTATTTGTTAGATTGGTACAATTTACTGTGGATTTACAGTCACAGCTTTTAGAGTTACATGGTAGAAAAAACATTGTCTCTTGTCTCTTTCTTGCTACCATTGGCAGAAATGAGCTCTCAGACTGTTCTAGTCTAGAGGGACCAGTGTTGTTCCTAAAACTGACTGACTGACTGACTGACTGACTGACTGACTGACTGACTGACTGACTGACTGACTGACAGTATGGTACAAAACACAATATTGATGTAAATTGTCTTTCAATGTTATATGAGATAAAGTGGTTGTAAATAAGCCGTAAAGCTTACTATGATCTCCTTTTAGTTGACATTGTACCAGTGATTTGTGCTGTCATTAAACTGTACTTTTTTTCTATTGCAAACTGCCAATAAACTCTTCAATCAATCAATCAATGAAGGCTTTCCTGGGCCTGGCTTACATTTGCTCTGTAACAGAGCTGAAGAAGACCATCAGTAGGTAGCTGAAATAGTGGGGCCATAGAGGATGTGTTGACGTGGCTTAAAAAGTCTGCATGGTCTCTAAAAAGTTTGGGGGGTGGAGGGGAATCTTGCTGTGGTGTTGATGGGCCTGGATTATAAGTGTGTTGGGGTCTGTGGTGTTTGAAATGTATGTGTTTTAATTTTTTCAGTCGCACATTGTTCTTCATGCCTGCGTTCCATGTCCTTCTCACATCTGTACAAACCGTGCTTGTCTCACCCTGCCTGAATGCATTTTCAACCTACAATAAAGAAATATTTTGATTGAAGTATTTATTAGAAGTGTTGCATAGTAAAAGGTAAAGTGTCATGACAGTACAGTTCACTGATACAAGGTCAACTAAAAGGGAACCAGTGGTGTAAAGTAACTAAGTACATTTACACTTTTGAGATATTGGTACTTTACTTGAGAATGTCCAAATTCCAATACTTTTACTGCATTACATTTTTTTGAAAGCTTTAGTTACTTAGTTACTTTGCAGATATAAATTATAATATTATAAAAAAATACATTAACTACTTTAGCCCTATTTTATACACGCGGTTAAGGTATGTAGACCCTACGACCCCTATCAGCGCTCCAATGATGGAACTAATGATGGACCAGTCCTTGGTCCGATCGGCACGGGTCCTCTCTTTATCTT
This sequence comes from Nannobrachium achirus, assembly GCF_963921795.1. Lineage (NCBI taxonomy): Eukaryota > Metazoa > Chordata > Actinopteri > Myctophiformes > Myctophidae > Nannobrachium > Nannobrachium achirus. The sequence goes on from NC_137819.1 coordinate 29,090,565, forward strand.
GGCTCTTCCTGATGCAGGATGAAAACTCGGTAAACGTCTCCCTCTCGGCCTCATCTGCACGGTCACAAGCTTTCTGCAACTCGCTCTCCTCCTACAAACACAGTGGAATGTTTCACGTTGTACAGTATACCGCTACGCACAGCACATCAGCGACACACACGCCAAGTCTTAAGTCAATCGGACAGTCAAATAGTGCACAATTTAAATTGGATTTACTATTTCAATTTAGGCATTTAGCAGACTTATTCAGAGCAACTTAAAATAAAAAATATTCACACATGACTACAGGAGAGAGAGAGACTAGAATATCAGGCATTCTGTCTAAATTGCATGCTATCTAACACCCTGGACAATAAGATACCGGGTAGACAATGAACCTAACTGTGGCCAGTAGTCAGTGGCAGCGTGCCTTTCACACTTCCGCACTTCCACCTAACCTTCTTTACCAATCTCTCCAATGAACTGCAGTGCTGGAATATCTAGGTTTTTATATCTATGGGCAAGAGGGGTTCAAGGAAAGTGAAATGCTAGCAGGTGAGGTGGAGAAGAGTGCTCAGATTATGGCAGAAAAGTGAGAGTCTGCAGTTCGGACCGCAATCGGAAGTTTATTCTACATGCTGAGGCATAGACAACAGACACAGGTTCAGTGATAGGAGGTTACCTGTAGTAGGCCGTGCTCCTCAGTGACCAGCTCCACAAAGTGAGCCTCCTCCCGGTCCACGCGGTCCAGCCTGTTCCTCATCTTCTTCAGCCCGGTCCGCTATGCCTCCAGCTGGCCGGCCACGTCCCGCACCATGCCTCTGGAAGTCATGAAGGCTGCCTCGGCCTGACACACACTATTCTGTCTCCGATACAGATAGCTAACACGTTATCAATGGAATGAAGGAGCAGAACACAGATGTAACCAGATTCCAGATTTACTGTCCTCTTCTCATTATCATCCATCAATAATTCTTGTGTAAAACTGAAAATAAAACAATATACATATTCTTGGTCAAAAACATTCTAACAAACAACACAAACTCTACTGCATACAATAATCTCGATATGATATTACTATATGAATATATGAATTACTATGAGTAGACAAGAAGCAAGTTTGCTTAGCAAAAAGGCAAGATCTACAAGCTAGAACAGCTTTGCTTATGCTTTTTTTAAACTCTTCATCATGAAATGTTTTTAACTTAAAAGTCACATGAAATAGAATATTATTTAAATGCACAGTTTCTCAAAATACAGAACAGTTGAACATAAAACTCACAAGCAAAGGCTCTCCGAAGCACACATAGAGGAGAAAAAGGGCAGAGGAGCTGTGTACACTGACTGAAGTGAAGACTCTACCAAACAGATTAGTGTTACAGGCGTGCTGGGATCAATTGAGCCAATCTACACAACTAAGCAAACGCCTGTAGGAGGTGCTAAAGTATATATTTTTTGAAGGCCACATAGGTGTGCTATGCCATGACACACACAAAGAGATACAATCCGAGTACTTCTTCCATCACTGATGGTTTGTCCATTCTGAGTACAGTTGTCGTTATTGCGAGCGTAGGTCGCAGTTTACTATCAGAACCATCACAGCTTGTCCGTATATGTGGGTCTTCTGCACTTTTGAAGCCTTTGTGTGATGATGATCCAGTAGGGCATTCATTTACAAAAAAACACAAAAAGTGTGAATATGGAGATAAGAGGTTTGTGCCCGCAATGATATATGATGTGTGTATATTATGCTTGATTCGACTACAAGAACTAAGCGAAACACACCATGAAACGTATTTCACAGCTTCTCCATAATAAACGCTACGGCTCGATTTCAGATACGGTTAATCCGAAGCTACTGCTCAGGAGGTGGTAATAACTCTGGAAAATTCAATCAAAAACTGTATAGCCTATAATATTTTTATAATATAATGGCAAAAATAGAAAATATCTGCAACAAAGGTAGCACATCTACAAGTGCACCGTGCCGTGTTTCAAGCTTGTCGATCTGCTAATTTTGGGTGACACCGTAGTATGATCAAGTATTGCGAGAATTTACGAGAAAACACAAAGAAAAGGTTAAAATATTGAGAGAAGAGGTTTACAGTAAGGATGGATGACTAACCTCTGCGACTTTGTTCTGTGCCCGTCAGACATCAGTGATGCCCACAAAGTCCTCGTACCTCTCCCACCAGTGGGTGATGGACGCCCCCGCACTCTGGGCTGACCGCTGCCCCCACTGGCGACCCAACACACCTGTTTGCTGAGAGAGGAGGAAAAGAGTTATTCAAACTATTCAGACAAAAATAAGATTTACAAAAAAAGTGCTGTAAGCGTCATTTTGGGTTAAAAATAAAAGTTAGGCTGATGTCAGCACTAGATGTCTTTGCCGACTCCATAATGGAGCTAAAGATTGATCCAAATACTTCATGGGGGTCAGACCTAGATAAGTTAGTCAAATGTGTAATATTCAGTGGGTAACTATGGCTAACTATCAACTACCAAAATGATGTGAGGGTGAGTGAGGGTCTTTGTTACAATCATGATTTGAAAGCTGAATGGTTAGGGAGCCCGCCTGGTGAACCAGAGCCCCTCGTTGTCCCAGATTCGATTCCAGGCCAGGGTAGCAACTAGCAATGTCGATGTGTGTCCCTGTCTGAGCAAGACTCTAATTGCTCACACGCTCTTTGTGAGCAGCAAATCGGTTGGGCTGATATTGCAGAGTTTCCCCCTCGGGGGAAGTAGGTAACTATTATTAAATACAGGAATCTCTGCCGTGCATGCCCTTTTATGCCCATACTGTATATAGAGATCTGTTGAAACACTTGTCCATACATGGAGATCCCTAAACTCTCCAAAGCCTGAAAGTCTTCATTAAAGAATCAAAGGGTTATGTTAAACCCCCACCCATAACATAAGAAGACAAAGAGAACAATACATTTACAAATGCTCTGAATACAAAAGGTGTTGGTGTCTTGCTGAGAGGCAGGAAAAAGACGTTACCGACACCCTGTTTCAAGGGACGTCATTGAATTGTAAATCTGTGCCAATTCATGGTGTCTTCCAGGAGCTCCTCCCAGTTTTTAAAGCTCTGTAAAAGAACCTTTTTAAAGTTAAAGCCTAGTTAAATGGCATTGGTGAAAATCCCAACTGGCGTTGGTGAAAATCCCAACTGGCGTAGTCAGTAGAGTTGTATGGTTATTTAGTAACCTCATTTCCATTTGGTTACCCTTTATAGTCTAATTGTATGCTGTTTTTAATTTTTGGTCTAATAAAGTATACAATCAATCAAAGCATAGGCTACGGAATCAACTGCAGTCACCTGATTGATTTTCACATTGTAGCTTAAAACAGGTTGAACCTATATTGAAGCTGGGGTCCACCCAGAGTTCCCCCCCCCCCCCCCCTACACCATATCACCTGGCTGATGTAAAATCTATAATTTGAGCTTGTAGATTGTCTGTTTTCTGTGAACATTGTCTATATATTACTGTATGCCCACAACAGGGTTCATGTGGTTAACTCATTTTGCTGGGGCCCCCTGAAACACCCTCAGGGTCAGACCCCTATTTGAGAACCACTGCTATATAGTCCAGTCATTATATGAAAAAAACTAAAACTAATTGCAATAGTAACAAACTCAACTGATTATGTATCCTCATTATGTCCTTAGTGAAGGGAAAAAAAGTCCCAAAGAATCCCATCACGGGAAAGTTTTGAAAACGACCTACTTCATTTACTACACTATACACTATAAAGGAAAATATGACTCCCAAAAAATCTGCTTTAAGTGGGATGTGAGGGGTCAAACTATTTTTTTTTTAAATTCTGAATCCATTGCAAGCATTTGTTTTGCATGAAAAACACTCCTTGGGCTAAAAACGGACCCCAAAAGACTGTGAAAATTGATGACTCATCACTAAACCATCGTTTTGAGGGGCCATTTCTTGCCCAATGAATGTTTTTCGTGCAAAACAAACGCTTGCAATGGATTCAGAATAATTAAAAACCCCTAGTTTGACCCCTCACATCCCACTTAAAGCAGATTTTTTGGGAGTCATTTTTTCCTTGCCTATACATGTAGTGTATAGTAAGTGAAGGTAGGTCGTTTTCAAAACTTTCCCGTGATGGGATTCCTTGGGACTTTTTTTTCTCTCACTAAGGACATTGAGGATACAAAATCAGTTGAGTTTGCTAATAATATTGCAATTTGTTTTAGGTTTAGCCTAGCCTGGGCTGGCTTCCAATTTCGGGCTTTTGATCCGGTCGGGAGCGGAAGATCTCCTACGTTTTTCTGTAGTCCAAAACAGACTACACTTTGGCCGGAAACAACGACCGGAAACAGTTTTAACCCGTACTTGCGCATGCGCTAACTACATGGCTAACGACTTGCGCATGCGCTAACTGGGTTGAAACTGTTTCCGGTCGTTGTTTCCGGCCAAAGTGTAGTCCGTTTTGGACTACAGAAAAACGTAGGAGATCTTCCGCTCCCGACCGGATCAAACGGCCCGTTTAGTAAACGAAGACCAGGCTTTCCCCCAGCGGAAAGCCTGGTGATGCGAGGTTAGGTTTAGCCTAATTGTGTGAAAAGGTGAGTGAAATCTGTTGTTGTGTGATGCCTGTGTTTGCTTTCTTTGGCAAAGAAAACAGTCAATGTGTTGATGGAGAAAAATGAACCGAAACTTGGATCTACAGTATGTAAATATGTCTCTGATGGCCCATCACTGTCTTGAGCCTTTCACATTGAAATCGACGCTGACTGCAGTGAACTGGAAGAATGCGAGGAGGTGGGAGGAGGTGTTTCTCCTCTCCAAGATATAAAGGTGGTGTTGTCACTCCAAATCTCCACACTGTCCTCCTGCTCCGATTCCAGGACACACCACAGTTAAACTCTCGGGACAGACAACGCGTCAAATGGAGTCTGTACGGGTGAAGATAAAAGAGCACATGGCATCGGTGGGAGATGAGATATTGTGTGTTTTGGACAAACAGCAGCTGAATCTTCATGTCAGAGTGTTTGTGCTGGAGCACCTCAGTGCAGCTGCAGAATTCATGTGCAACCTCTTCCATAGAGAGACAGAGACACTACAAACTCTGTTGGAGAAACAAAACAAACAGCTGGAGATTGATTTTGATATGGACATCGACTCAAACACTGCAGGTATGTCAGTTACATACACAACATCAAACTTCATTTATTTTATGATCAGTAGCCCAGACAGTAGGCTCTGTTTTGACGGCTAGTTGGTGGCGCACACACACACACACACACACACACACACACACACACACACACACACACACACACACACACACACACACACACACACACACACCACACACACACACACACACACACACACACACACACACACACACTTTTATGGAATCCAAATGGACATTAAGACAAGTCCTTATTATTAAAGTGTGTATTGTATTCCTTCGTTCCAGCTCAGTATGTGGAGTCCAGTCTGCAGATGAAGATCAGTTCTCCAGTCAGGAGTGTTTCTTTTAAACAGGAACCTGAAGACCACCTTGAACAGGAACCTCAAGACCACCTGGATCTCAGTAAGTTTCAATCACAATTTTTATTTCATTTATTGGCGAAAGTGGGTCTGTACTGAGGGTATACAATTAATTGATATGAATCGGTAACTACTAACAATATAGCCTATATATTGATGCATGGACCCCTGCATCTATCTAAATGTATCATGATTCTAGAGATTGCTCGAAAATAAATGCTTTGCAGTTAATTCTACTTCAGAATGAACTAACCTGTCTGCTACAGACAGTAATTTATTAGTCTGGGATCACTTCACTTTTCGGGCTGGTCTGGAGCGGAAACCACAAAACGTCATGTTGTAGTACTCAAAGGACTACAATTTGGCCGGAACTATCCACCGGAAACAGTTTTAACCCAAAATAATTCCCCTGCGCTCAAGGACATATTTTTAGGGCCTACCTAATAAAGTCCTTGATGCGGAGTAGTTTTGCTTTTGAAAAATGTGTTTGGTATGCATCTTTTTGTCCAACTCGTAGCGACTGGAAAGACTACACTAGGCTACTCAAGCATTTTAATAGAGATTGGGGAAACAAACGGAGGGAACCAAATCAAAGCAACGCCGCTTCTTCTAGTGGTTTCTGCGCTTTAGGCGGAAACCAAACGGCCTGTTGTGAACGAACACCAGACTTTCTCTCAGTAAAGCCTGGTGGGCGAGGTTAGTAATTTATAGTCTCATCGAATTTCTTTCCCTAGACTTCCTGCTTGCCCAAGTGTGTAAAGAGGAGGTTTCCCCTGAAGTGGATGGGAGCAGCAGTCTGGTCCAGGAGGAACCACAACCTCCACAGATTAAAGAGGAACAAGAGGAGCTACTTGAAAGACCAGAAGAGACTGGTGGGTCAACGTTGACATTACTAGCAGTGAAAAGTGAAGATGATGATGATGATGAAAACAGAGAGACAGAGCATGTAGCCAGCACCTCAATAGAACACATGAAAACACAAGCTGGCATGGAGGACTGTGGAACACAACCAACTAGTGATGACCAGCTCCTCTCTTCACACTGTTCTGAATCAGACACTGAAGACAGTGATGAGTGGGAGGAGTCTAGGGGAGATCGGTCAGCTTTAAACACACTGAAAACACACAAGACACAACATGTGGGGGGACAGCGACAGCCCCAGGCCCTGAAATCATCTAAACAAACTCACTCCACGAGGGGTCACCCAGGGAAGACATGTCTGAGTTGTACAGAGTGTGGCAAAATGTTTAAAGGTAAGCAAAATCTAAAAATACACACAAGAACTCATACAGGTGAAAAGCCCTTTTGTTGTATTGTTTGTAGTAAGGGCTTTACTCAGAGGTCTAGTCTAAAAACACACATGATGACTCATACAGGTGAAAAGCCCTTTTCTTGTACAGTCTGTGGTAAAGGTTTTGCTCAAAGGGGTCATCTAAAAACACACATGATGATTCATACAGGCGAAAAACCCTTTTCTTGTACAGTATGTGGTAAAGGCTTTACTCATAGTACTAGTCTAAACACACACATGATGACTCATACAGGCGAAAAAACCTTTTCTTGTACAGTCTGTGGTATTGGTTGTGTTAGTGCAAGTAATCTAAAAACACACATGAGGACTCATACAGGAGAAAGGCCCTTTTCTTGTACAGTATGTGGTAAAGGCTTTACTCAGAGCACTAGTCTAAAGACACACATGATGACTCATACAGGCGAAAAGCCCTTTTCTTGTACAGTCTGTGGTATTGGTTGTGTTAGTGCAAGTCATCTAAAAACACACATGAGGACTCATACAGGTGAAAAGCCCTTTTCTTGTACAGTCTGTGGTATTGGTTGTGTTAGTGCAAGTCATCTAAAAACACACATGAGGACTCATACAGGAGAAAAGCCCTTTTCTTGTATTGTTTGTGGTAAGGGCTTTACTCAGAGGTCTAATCTAAAAACACACATGAAGACACATACAGACGGAAAGCCTTACATTTAAGTTGGTCCCACACAGACACATATAATCAATCAATCTAATCCAGGATGACAGTGACAAGAATAACAAAGCAGAGGAATTAAATAATCTGACAATATTAAACTGATTAAACATTCATAATTTCTCTTTTGTTTTATCTTGAGTATGGATCTTATTTTTGACATGATGGAAATGCATTTTTTTTAATATGAACTTGAATTATTCCTTCCAGTTCAAAGGGTATTATTGTTAGAACAATATTAGCATCAGTTTCTGTGCACATTTGTCAAAAAAAAGTCATGTTCATTATTATAATCATTAATGTACAATCTAATACTTATTCTGTTCAGTGATATGCATGCAATAATGGTGCAGCACTTTGCTGCACTTTTGCTGCTGAGTTTGTGTAGCTCTTTATTGTGTGTTGACAGGTGTGTTTGGATTGTTAAATTATCATAGTACATATTATGTATTATGTACTATCTACCAAATAATTATTTGTTAGATTGGTACAATTTACTGTGGATTTACAGTCACAGCTTTTAGAGTTACATGGTAGAAAAAACATTCTCTTGTCTCTTTCTTGCTACCATTGGCAGAAATGAGCTCTCAGACTGTTCTAGTCTAGAGGGACCAGTGTTGTTCCTAAAACTAACTGACTGACTGACTGACTGACTGACTGACTGACTGACTGACTGACTGACAGTATGGTACAAAAGACAATATTGATGTAAATTGTCTTTCAATGTTATATGAGATAAAGTGGTTGTAAATAAGCCGTAAATCTTACTATGATCTCCTTTTAGTTGACCTTGTACCAGTGATTTGTGCTGTCATTAAACTGTACTTTTTTCTATTGCAAACTGCCAATAAACTCTTCAATCAATCAATCAATGAAGTAATAAAGTGATAATTGATTTCGGTGTACACCCAAATTTTGATCTGCACCACGTTGATAAATGAGGGCCAAGGTTTTTTTTTTTTTTTTTTTATTGTATTTTGTTTTTGTAAAAAGAAAATACAGTATGTAATAAAGATTGAGTAAAAGAAAAACAGGTTTGTATCGGTCTTTCCATGTGCACTACCAGAACGTAGGCTTTATTTAAAAGAAAAAAAGAAATGTAATAAACATTGAGTAAAAAAAAAAAACTGTCCATCCATGTGCACTACCAGAACGTAGGCTTTATTTATTTTTAAAGAAATGTAATAAATTGAGTGGAAAAAAGAAAAGAAAAGGTTTTAATATTGTCTTTCTAGCTGTCCACGTGCACTACCTGAACATAGAGCTTTATTTTTTAACAAAACTCTTTTTAAACCAAAGAATACCACATCTTACTCCAAGGATAAAGATGCAATTCTAGAAACTTTTAAATGAAGTAGATCTGCAGTATAGTGTATGCAAAATATATACACCTGCATATACACATGCATAGAGTATAAGAACATAAGGATTATCAAAAACATCTTAAAATTTAAAAATCTAAGAATGAATAATCCAACAAACAAAAGATCTCAAAACAAACAACAAAGTGGACCCTCTCGAACACGGCCAACTGTGTGATGCTATGCCCAACGGTTACTGTGATGGTCCACACAGCACTGCAAGCTGACTCTGTGAAGAAAACCAACAATGAAAATATGTTTGTGTCCCAGCATAATGCATAGATACAAAAAATAAAATATGTATCCCATAAGGTTAGACAGAAATTAGATGGAATATGTGTTCCATATACCTGTAGCTGCTGAATACTCCTTAGAGCATTTTCATCCAGAGAAGATACATCCAAAGAGTCCATCTGACTTGCCAGCAGCTGAATGCTCTACAGTAGTTCAACACAACAAACACCAGTTAGTTCAGTATCGTACATGGAAATGCCCCCAAAACAGCTGATCTACAAGCTCACACGCGTCACATTGTACAGTACATAGACCGCCAATTTCAGTTCGCGACACACAACTAATATGAATCAGGATTAAGACACAGGTCACAAACAACTTGCAATTCTGCATATTATTATAAGCATGCCATGCACGAACAAAGACGATTTCAGACTGTTAAGCAGACGTAAAAACTAAAAAAGCTTTACCATAACCCCTAAGAAATATTATACATTTCAATACATACATAACTGGAATGTATTTCCTTTTTTTTTTTTTTTCTGTTAATCTCAACTGCCTACCATGCTTACATGGTAGGCATCATAGACCACATGTTTTTAAGCAAACGGAACACTAAGGAGCAAAGCTCCTTTTTCATATTGTCATTTTGTGTCCAGCACCAGCAAGGAACTGGGTGTACACAACCCGCTTGTTTTGAGCTAGGCATCGTAGGCCTAGCCTTGTAAACCAGGCAGCCTTCTTCGGAAATATAAATGTTCATGAAAATGTAGATTTTCGGAGGAGGCTGGTTTACGAGGCCATCGTATATCTACCATGCATGGCTGGTTTACAAGGCTATCGTATACCTACCATGGCGTCATTGCTAAATGTGGATGCCATAGTAGGCATGCCATAGTAGGCATCCTTGTTAAATAAACCGGTGGAATCCAGAACACTAGGCAAACCCTGCCAATGGCTACGTAGTACGTATAGTCTTATATTGAGTCAATTAGGCTAAGGCTTAAGTCAATACCTCTTCATTGCCAATCGGGACGCTGATGACAACATCCTCAGTGGCAGGCGCCATGGGAGAGCCATTGACAGAAATGCTGTAGACCCTTTCTTTGTGACGGGGAACTCTTACTGCAGGGGTTTTGGGAAGCCTGAGGACAAGAGGGGGAGAAATGTGAGCAATGTACCCACATCAGGGCTTTCAATAAGTCTTGTTATTTGCTTGAAAGGAAAGGCACATTTTTTTCTCCTGGTACCTGAACATCAAATTGAACCACTAAGTGAAGTCTTGTGTAGCCAGACAACTATTCCACAATCTCCGAATGCTATATAGAGTCTGGAACTACAATTCCCAAACAGCGAGTATTTGAAGTAGCCACTGCTGCACTGATTGAACTGTAGTCCCATTGGAAACAGACAGTCATTCGAGCGGCATTATTGTTGTTATGCGTGTATAAAGTTTAAGAAAACAATTGAAAACATCATGGAAGTAACACCAACACCACCAGAGAAAGACGAAATGACGCCCCTAAAAATATTGAAAGGAGACATGACACTTTCACTAGGACTTGTTATTGCTACTGCACCAAAGGAGCTGGTGCGTCACATCCGCTTTATCTCACAGTCATCGTTAGAACCTCCGTCCCCCAGACTGTATGCCGGGAGCATTTGCAAATCGTGGAGGCAACAGTCTGGCCACGTGAGACTAAGTATGAAGTAACTAAAGGCATATACTGAAAAGTAAACAAAGCCATACCAGCCTAACAAAGAAAATTTGACAAGAACAAATGCAATATTTTGTTAGCCTGATTATCTGACAGAAGGTTCAGTCTGCCATTTTTGATTGATTGAATACTTTATTAGTCAAAAATGTAAACGGCACACAAATGTAAACGGCACACAAATGTCCTGGGAACATGTTTCCATTCCAAGTGATCTACAAGGGCGTGTAGACTTTAATTTCCCTAACTCCATTCCAAGTGATCTACAAGGGGGAGTAGACTTTATTTTCCCCAACCAATCAGATCAACATACCTGGTTATTCTTGATAAAATGTAGTTTGGGCCATTTGTAAATTAAATAAAACAAGTTTTCATGTCATGAGACATTTCGAGTGCGCAACGCAAACACGAGTGCCTGGTGTTTAGATCTCACAGCTCAAAGGGCAATCACTTTTTCAAACTGAATAAACTGTAGGTTCAAAACACAATGCCAGAGCATAGAAACAGTCTACTCACTGAGTGGGCAGATATGGCCAGGCTACTATTTTGTATGAGTTGTAATTATTTTTGCACATTTTGCATGAAAACGAAATATTTAAATTAAATCTTACCTAGGGTCAAATCGTGGAGTGATCAGAGGAGTAGCTCCTACAAACAGAGACGAGCAGCAAATTGCCGAGCAGCAAATTGCAGGTCATGTTACAAGCAAACGCCTGTAGGAGGTGCTGAAGTATATATTTTTTGAAGGCCACATAAGGTGTGCCATGACACACACAAAGAGATACAATCTGAGTACTTCTTCCATCACTGATGGTTTGTCCATTCTGAGTACAGTTGTTGTTATTGCGAGCGTAGGTCGCAGTTTACTATCAGAACCATCACAGCTTGTCCGTATATGTGGATCTTCTGCACTTTTGAAGCCTTTGTGTGATGATGATCCAGTAGGGCATTCATTTACAAAAAAAAAACACAAAAAGTGTGAATATGGACTGGAGATAAGAGGTTTGTGCCCGCAATGATATATGATGTGTGTATTATGCTTGATTCGACTACAAGAACTAAGCGAAACACACCATGAAACGTATCTCACAGCTTCTCCATAATAAACGCTACGGCTCGGTTTCAGATACGGTTAATCCGAAGCTACTGCTCAGGAGGTGGTAATAACTCTGTAAAATTCAATCAAAAACTGTATAGCCTATAATATTTTTATATAAAATAATGGCAAAAATAGAAAATATCTGCAACAAAGGTAGCAGATCTACAAGTGCACCGTGCCGTGTTTCAAGCTTGTCGATCTGCTAATTTTGGGTGACACCGTAGTATGATCAAGTATTGCGGGAATTTACAAGAAAACACAAAGAAAAGGTTAAAATATTGAGAGAAGAGGTTTACAGTAAGGATGGATGACTAACCTCTGCGACTTTGTTCTGTGCCCGTCAGACATCAGTGATGCCCACAAAGTCCTCGTACCTCTCCCACCAGTGGGTGATGGACGCCCCCGCACTCTGGGCTGACCGCTGCCCCCACTGGCGACCCAACACACCTGTTTGCTGAGAGAGGAGTAAAAGAGTTATTCAAACTATTCAGACAAAAATAAGATTTACAAAAAAAGTGCTGTAAGCGTCATTTTGGGTTAAAAATAAAAGTTAGGCTGATGTCAGCACTAGATGTCTTTGCTGACTCCATAATGGAGCTAAAGATAGTCTTGATCCAAATACAGACTTCATGGGGTCAGACCTAGATAAGTTAGTCAAATGTGTTGGGTAGCTCCATATATGGAGTACCAATATTCAGTGGGTAACTATGGCTAACTATCAACTACCAAAATGATGTGAAGGTGAGTGAGGGTCTTTGTTACAATCATGATTTGAAAGCTGAATGGTTAGGGAGCCCGCCTGGTGAACCAGAGCCCCTCGTTGTCCCAGATTCAATTCCAGGCCAGGGTAGCAACTAGCAATGTCGATGTGTGTCCCTGAGCAAGACTCTAATTGCTCACACGCTCTTTGTGAGCAGCACATCGGTTGGGCTGAAATTGCAGAGTTTCCCCCTCGGGGGAAGTAGGTAACTATTATTAAATACAGGAATCTCTGCTGTGCATGCCCTTTTATGCCCATACTGTATATAGAGATCTGTTGAAACTAGGGCTGGGATGCGATTAAAAATTTTAATCTAATTAATTACAGGCTCTGTGATTAATTAATCGCAATTAATCACATTTTAATCGCACATCGATATTTGCCCTGAGAAGCATTTATTTTCAAGTAAAACACATTTTGTTGTACGAGTGAATGAACAAGTGAGTTTTTTAATCTAAATTTTGCATCCACTGGGCCAAGCAAAGCGCTCTGATCGGCTACTTCACCCTTTGCGTTTGTTGTCTCTTCTTGGTTGGTGCATCGCTATGATCGGAATGCCCGAAATGGAAGGTTATGTGGTGCAAAAACTAAGTGCGATTAAAATGAGTTAATTTTTTTAATCGCGTTAATTTTCTGTAATTAATTAATCGCAATTAATCAGTTAAAGTCCCAGCCTTAGTTGAAACACTTGTCCATACATGGAGATCCCTAAACTCTCCAAAGCCTGAAAGTCTTCATTAAATCAAAGGGTTATGTTAAACCCCCACCCACAACATAAGAAGACAAAGAGAACATACATTTACAAATGCTCTGAATACAAAAGGTGTTGGTGTCTTGCTGAGAGGCAGGAAAAAGACGTTACCGACACCCTGTTTCAAGGGACGTCATTGAATTGTAAATCTGTGCCAATTCATGGTGTCTTCCAGGAGCTCCTCCCAGTTTTTAAAGCTCTGTAAAAGAACCTTTTTAAAGTTAAAGCCTTAAATGGCATTGGTGAAAATCCCAACTGGCGTTGGTGAAAATCCCAACTGGCGTAGTCAGTAGAGTTGTATGGTTATTTAGTAACCTCATTTCCATTTGGTTACCCTTTATAGTCTAATTGTATGCTGTTTTTAATTTTTTTCAATCAAAGCATAGGCTACGGAATCAACTGCAGTCACCTGATTGATTTTCACATTGTAGCTTAAAACAGGTTGAACCTATATTGAAGCTGGGGTCCACCCAGAGTCCCCCCCCTACACCATATCACCTGGCTGATGTAAAATCTATAATTTAAGCTTGTAGATTGTCTGTTTTCTGTGAACATTGTCTATATATTACTGTATGCCCACAACAGGGTTCATGTGGTTAACTCATTTTGCTGGGGCCCCCTGAAACACCCTCAGGGTCAGAGCCCTATTTGAGAACCACTGCTATATAGTCCAGTCATTATATGAAAAAAACTAAAACTAATTGCAATAGTAGCAAACTCAACTGATTATGTATCCTCATTATGTCCTTAGTGAAGGGAAAAAAAGTCCCAAAGAATCCCATCACGGGAAAGTTTTGAAAACGACCTACTTCATTTACTACACTATACACTATAAAGGAAAATATGACTCCCAAAAAATCTGCTTTAAGTGGGATGTGAGGGGTCAAACTATTTTTTTTTTAATTCTGAATCCATTGCAAGCATTTGTTTTGCATGAAAAACACTCCTTGGGCTAAAAACGGACCCCAAAAGACTGTGAAAATTGATGACTCATCACTAAACCATCGTTTTGAGGGGCCATTTCTTGCCCAATGAATGTTTTTCGTGCAAAACAAATGCTTGCAATGGATTCAGAATAATTAAAAACCCCTAGTTTGACCCCTCACATCCCACTTAAAGCAGATTTTTTGGGAGTCATTTTTTCCTTGCCTATACATGTAGTGTATAGTAAGTGAAGGTAGGTCGTTTTCAAAACTTTCCCGTGATGGGATTCCTTGGGACTTTTTTTTCTCTCACTAAGGACATTGAGGATACAAAATCAGTTGAGTTTGCTAATAGGCCTATTGCAATTTGTTTTAGGTTTAGCCTAATTGTGTGAAAAGGTGAGTGAAATCTGTTGTTGTGTGATGCCTGTGTTTGCTTTCTTTGGCAAAGAAAACAGTCAATGTGTTGATGGAGAAAAATGAACCGAAACTTGGATCTACAGTATGTAAATGTGTCTCTGATGGCCCATCACTGTCTTGAGCCTTTCACATTGAAATCGACGCTGACTGCAGTGAACTGGAAGAATGCGAGGAGGTGGGAGGAGGTGTTTCTCCTCTCCAAGATATAAAGGTGGTGTTGTCACTCCAAATCTCCACACTGTCCTCCTGCTCCGATTCCAGGACACACCACAGTTAAACTCTCGGGACAGACAACGCGTCAAATGGAGTCTGTACGGGTGAAGATAAAAGAGCACATGGCATCGGTGGGAGATGAGATATTGTGTGTTTTGGACAAACAGCAGCTGAATCTTCATGTCAGAGTGTTTGTGCTGGAGCACCTCAGTGCAGCTGCAGAATTCATGTGCAACCTCTTCCATAGAGAGACAGAGACACTACAAACTCTGTTGGAGAAACAAAACAAACAGCTGGAGATTGATTTTGATATGGACATCGACTCAAACACTGCAGGTATGTCAGTTACATACACAACATCAAACTTAATTTATTTTATGATCAGTAGCCCAGACCGTAGGCTCCGTTTTGGCGGCTAGTTGGTGGCGCGCGCGCGCGCACACACACACACACACACACACACACACACACACACACACACACACACACACGCACGCACGCACGCACACACACGCACACACGCTTTTATGGAATCCAAATGGACATTAAGACAAGTCCTTATTATTAAAGTGTATTGTATTCCTTCGTTCCAGCTCAGTATGTGGAGTCCAGTCTGCTGATGAAGATCAGTTCTCCAGTCAGGAGTGTTTCTTTTAAACAGGAACCTGAAGACCACCTTGAACAGGAACCTCAAGACCACCTGGATCTCAGTAAGTTTCAATCACAATTTTTATTTCATTTATTGGCGAAAGTGGGTCTGTACTGAGGGTGTAAAATGAATTGATATGAATCAGTAACTACTAACAATGCAGCCTATATGCCTACATTGATGCATGGACCCCTGCATCTATCTAAATGTATCATGATTCTAGAGATTGCTCGAAAATAAATGCTTTGCAGTTAATTCTACTTCAGAATGAACTAACCTGTCTGCTACAGACAGTAATTTATAGTCTCATCGAATTCCTTTCCCTAGACTTCCTGCTTGCCCAAGTGTGTAAAGAGGAGGTTTCCCCTGAAGTGGATGGGAGCAGCAGTCTGGTCCAGGAGGAACCACAACCTCCACAGATTAAAGAGGAACAAGAGGAGCTACTTGAAAGACCAGAAGAGACTGGTGGGTCGACGTTGACATTACTAGCAGTGAAAAGTGAAGATGATGAAAACAGAGAGACAGAGCATGTAGCCAGCACCTCAATAGAACACATGAAAACACAAGCTGGCATGGAGGACTGTGAAACACAACCAACAAGTGATGACCGGCTCCTCTCTTCACACTGTTCTGAATCAGACACTGAAGACAGTGATGAGTGGGAGGAGTCTAGGGGAGGTCGGTCAGCTTTAAACACACTGAAAACACACAAGACACAACATGTGGGGGGACAGCGACAGCCCCAGGCCCTGAAATCATCTAAACAAACTCACTCCACGAGGGGTCACACAGGGAAGACATGTCTGAGTTGTACAGAGTGTGGCAAAATGTTTAAAGGTAAACAAAATCTAAAAATACACACAAGAACTCATACAGGTGAAAAGCCCTTTTGCTGTACTGTTTGTGGTAAAGGCTTTGCTCAGAGTACTAGTCTAAAAACACACATGATGACTCATACAGGCGAAAAGCCCTTTTCTTGTACAGTCTGTGGTATTGGTTGTGTTAGTGCAAGTCATCTAAAAACACACATGAGGACTCATACAGGAGAAAAGCCATTTTCTTGTACAGTCTGTGGTAAAGGTTTTGCTGAAAAGGGTAGTCTAAAAACACACATGAGGACTCATACAGGCGAAAAGCCCTTTTCTTGTACAGTCTGTGGTAAAGGTTTTGCTGAAAAGGGTAGTCTAAAAACACACATGATGATTCATACAGGCAAAAAGCCCTTTTCTTGTACAGTATGTGGTAAAGGTTTTGCTCAGAGAACTAATCTAAAAACACACATGATGACTCATACAGGCGAAAAGCCCTTTTCTTGTACAGTCTGTGGTATTGGTTGTGTTAGAGCAAGTCATCTAAAAACACACATGAGGACTCATACAGGAGAAAAGCCCTTTTCTTGTATTGTTTGTAGTAAGGGCTTTACTCAGAGGTCTAGTCTAAACACACACATGATGACTCATACAGGTGAAAAGCCATTTTCTTGTACAGTATGTGGTAGAGGCTTTGCAGAAAAGGGTAATCTAAAAACACACATGAAGACACATACAGATGGAAAGCCTTACATTTAAATTGGTCCCACACAGACACATATAATCAATCAATCTAATCCAGGATGACAGTGACAAGAATAACAAAGCAGAGGAATTAAATAATCTGACAATATTAAACTGATTAAACATTCATAATTTCTCTTTTGTTTTATCTTGAGTATGGATCTTATTTTTGACACGATGGAAATGCAATTTTTAAATATGAACTTGAATTATTCCTTCCAGTTCAAAGGCTATTATTGGTAGAACAATATTAGCATCAGTTTCTGTGCACATTTGTCAGAATAAAGTCATGTTCATTATTATAATCATTAATGTGCAATCTAATACTTATTCTGTTCAGTGATATGCATGCAATAATGGTGCAGCAAAGTGCTGCTGGGTTTGTGTAGCTCTTTATTGTGTGTTGACATGTGTGTTTGGATTGTTAAATTACCATAGTACATATTATGTATTATGTACTATCTAGTATCTACCAAATAGTTATTTGTTAGATTGGTACAATTTACTGTGGATTTACAGTTACAGCTTTTAGAGTCTCTTGTCTCTTTCTTGCTACCATTGGCAAAAATGAGCTCTCAGACTGTTCTAGTCTAGAGGGACCAGTGTTGTTCCTAAAACTGACTGACTGACTGACTGACTGACTGACTGACTGACTGTATGGTACAAAACACAATATTGATGTAAATTGTCTTTCAATGTTATATGAGATAAAGTGGTTGTAAATAAGCCGTAAAGCTTACTATGATCTCCTTTTAGTTGACCTTGTACCAGTGATTTGTGCTGTCATTAAACTGTACTTTTTTCTATTGCAAACTGCCAATAAACTCTTCAATCAATCAATGAAGTAATAAAGTGATAATTGCAACAGTGTGATCGTGGAAGTAAAGATCTGACTCCATTCAATGGTCTTTGTCGCCCTCATGTGGACAAAATGAATGAATTAAGTGGAAGGCGTCAATAAAATCCACTGTTCACTTGGTTCATAAAATAAGAACCAGATGGGGAAGCTGATACCCATGTGTCTGGTGACCTTTGACACGGAGCTGGATTTTTCATATATCCCCGGTTTTTCAGATATCCACATAGAAAAATATCTAGGTCCACACGACAGAGATATCTAGGTCTAACAAGCACACACACAGTTAAGTCTTCAGAGATATCCGGGTTCCCTCTTTTGAATAACAACACTGCTTGTAATAATGATAATAATAATGCAAGTATTTATTTAATTTTACTAACAAGAAGGTAGTAACCATATTGCCCATTGGTGTGCATCAGATACCGTCCATCATCTAAGGCCTTGATGTCGCCACTTGGCCGACTCAAAAAGTCAGCCAGAGGTGTCGATGTGGAGCTCTTGAAGAAGGGACACTTAATTTCTAGCAGCTGTGTTCCATCAAGTATCCCATCTGGGCTTGCTGCCAACCATGGGTGGTCAGGGTGTACAACCAGGCCTGACCTCTCCACAGCATGACCTCAACTTTCTAGAAGTGCAATTGCATTGGCCTCATTGTCTTTGCCATGCTTTGTTGCTGCATTGCCTGCGAAGGTTGGGTACAGGTGCTCATTTAGAAATGTCTTGGGGTCTGTGGTTGATCTTTTGGAGACTCTTTTGGCTGTGCTGGCTGTTATACGCAGCTTCCTGGCATCGTGCCACAGCTGTGAGGCACTTTGTGTTTGGGTTTCTTCCCTTAATGTGGCTGCTTTTACGGGGGATAATTGTACGTAGGTGTTATAAAAGATACTGCATTTCTTGCAGGTTAGTGCAGTGCTGCTGTGTTCTGTGTGACACAGTATGCTCTGGTCTGATTCTGAATCCTGCAGGCTTGGGCTTTCCTGGACCTGGCTTACATTTGCTCTGTAACAGAGCTGAAGAAAACCATCAGTAGGTAGCTGAAATAGTTGGGGCCATAGAGGATGTGTTGACGTGGCTTAAAAAGTCTGCATGGTCTCTAAAAAGTTTGGGGGGTGGAGGGGAATCTTGCTGTGGTGTTGATGGGCCTGGATTATAAGTGTGTTGGGGTCTGTGGTGTTTGAAATTTATGTGTTGTAATTTTTTAAGTCGCACATTGTTCTTCATGCCTGCGTTCCATGTCCTTCTCACATCTGTACAAACCGTGCTTGTCTCACACGATGGAAATGCAATTTTTAAATATGAACTTGAATTATTCCTTCCAGTTCAAAGGCTATTATTGGTAGAACAATATTAGCATCAGTTTCTGTGCACATTTGTCAGAATAAAGTCATGTTCATTATTATAATCATTAATGTGCAATCTAATACTTATTCTGTTCAGTGATATGCATGCAATAATGGTGCAGCAAAGTGCTGCTGGGTTTGTGTAGCTCTTTATTGTGTGTTGACATGTGTGTTTGGATTGTTAAATTACCATAGTACATATTATGTATTATGTACTATCTAGTATCTACCAAATAGTTATTTGTTAGATTGGTACAATTTACTGTGGATTTACAGTTACAGCTTTTAGAGTCTCTTGTCTCTTTCTTGCTACCATTGGCAAAAATGAGCTCTCAGACTGTTCTAGTCTAGAGGGACCAGTGTTGTTCCTAAAACTGACTGACTGACTGACTGACTGACTGACTGACTGACTGTATGGTACAAAACACAATATTGATGTAAATTGTCTTTCAATGTTATATGAGATAAAGTGGTTGTAAATAAGCCGTAAAGCTTACTATGATCTCCTTTTAGTTGACCTTGTACCAGTGATTTGTGCTGTCATTAAACTGTACTTTTTTCTATTGCAAACTGCCAATAAACTCTTCAATCAATCAATGAAGTAATAAAGTGATAATTGCAACAGTGTGATCGTGGAAGTAAAGATCTGACTCCATTCAATGGTCTTTGTCGCCCTCATGTGGACAAAATGAATGAATTAAGTGGAAGGCGTCAATAAAATCCACTGTTCACTTGGTTCATAAAATAAGAACCAGATGGGGAAGCTGATACCCATGTGTCTGGTGACCTTTGACACGGAGCTGGATTTTTCATATATCCCCGGTTTTTCAGATATCCACATAGAAAAATATCTAGGTCCACACGACAGAGATATCTAGGTCTAACAAGCACACACACAGTTAAGTCTTCAGAGATATCCGGGTTCCCTCTTTTGAATAACAACACTGCTTGTAATAATGATAATAATAATGCAAGTATTTATTTAATTTTACTAACAAGAAGGTAGTAACCATATTGCCCATTGGTGTGCATCAGATACCGTCCATCATCTAAGGCCTTGATGTCGCCACTTGGCCGACTCAAAAAGTCAGCCAGAGGTGTCGATGTGGAGCTCTTGAAGAAGGGACACTTAATTTCTAGCAGCTGTGTTCCATCAAGTATCCCATCTGGGCTTGCTGCCAACCATGGGTGGTCAGGGTGTACAACCAGGCCTGACCTCTCCACAGCATGACCTCAACTTTCTAGAAGTGCAATTGCATTGGCCTCATTGTCTTTGCCATGCTTTGTTGCTGCATTGCCTGCGAAGGTTGGGTACAGGTGCTCATTTAGAAATGTCTTGGGGTCTGTGGTTGATCTTTTGGAGACTCTTTTGGCTGTGCTGGCTGTTATACGCAGCTTCCTGGCATCGTGCCACAGCTGTGAGGCACTTTGTGTTTGGGTTTCTTCCCTTAATGTGGCTGCTTTTACGGGGGATAATTGTACGTAGGTGTTATAAAAGATACTGCATTTCTTGCAGGTTAGTGCAGTGCTGCTGTGTTCTGTGTGACACAGTATGCTCTGGTCTGATTCTGAATCCTGCAGGCTTGGGCTTTCCTGGACCTGGCTTACATTTGCTCTGTAACAGAGCTGAAGAAAACCATCAGTAGGTAGCTGAAATAGTTGGGGCCATAGAGGATGTGTTGACGTGGCTTAAAAAGTCTGCATGGTCTCTAAAAAGTTTGGGGGGTGGAGGGGAATCTTGCTGTGGTGTTGATGGGCCTGGATTATAAGTGTGTTGGGGTCTGTGGTGTTTGAAATTTATGTGTTGTAATTTTTTAAGTCGCACATTGTTCTTCATGCCTGCGTTCCATGTCCTTCTCACATCTGTACAAACCGTGCTTGTCTCACCCTGCCGGAATGCATTTTCAACCTACAATAAAGAAATATTTTGATTGAAGTATTTATTAGAAGTGTTGCATAGTAAAAGGTAAAGTGTCATGACAGTACAGTTCACTGATACAAGGTCTGATACAAAACTGAAAATAAAACAATATACATATTCTTGGTCAAAAACATTCTAACAAACAACACAAACTCTACTGCATACAATAATCTCGATATGATATTACTATATGAATATATGAATTACTATGAGTATACAAGAAGCAAGTTTGCTTAGCAAAAAGGCAAGATCTACAAGCTAGAACAGCTTTGCTTATGCTTTTTTTAAACTCTTCATCATGAAATGTTTTTAACTTAAACGTCACATGAAAATACAGAACAGTTGAACGTAAAACTCACAAGCAAAGGCTCTCCGAAGCACACATAGAGGAGAAAAAGGGCAGAGGAGCTGTGTACACTGACTGAAGTGAAGACTCTACCAAACAGATTAGTGTTACAGGTGTGCTGGGATCAATTGAGCCAATCTACACAACTGAAAAGGCTTAGCACAAATTGCAGGTCATGTTACAAGCAAACGCCTGTAGGAGGTGCTGAAGTATATATTTTTTGAAGGCCACATAAGGTGTGCCATGACACACACAAAGAGATACAATCTGAGTACCTCTTCCATCACTGATGGTTTGTCCATTCTGAGTACAGTTGTCGTTATTGCGAGCGTAGGTCGCAGTTTACTATCAGAACCATCACAGCTTGTCCGTATATGTGGATCTTCTGCACTTTTGAAGCCTTTGTGTGATGATGATCCAGTAGGGCATTCATTTACAAAAAAACACAAAAAGTGTGAATATGGAGATAAGAGGTTTGTGCCCGCAATGATATATGATGTGTGTATTATGCTTGATTCGACTACAAGAACTAAGCAAAACACACCATGAAACGTATTTCACAGCTTCTCCATAATAAACGCTACGGCTCGATTTCAGATACGGTTAATCCGAAGCTACTGCTCAGGAGGTGGTAATAACTCTGGAAAATTCAATCAAAAACTGTATAGCCTATAATATTTTTATATAATAATGGCAAAAATAGAAAATATCTGCAACAAAGGTAGCAGATCTACAAGTGCACCGTACCGTGTTTCAAGCTTGTCGATCTGCTAATTTTGGGTGACACCGTATAGTATGATCAAGTATTGCGAGAATTTACGAGAAAACACAAAGAAAAGGTTAAAATATTGAGAGAAGAGGTTTACAGTAAGGATGGATGACTAACCTCTGCGACTTTGTTCTGTGCCCGTCAGACATCAGTGATGCCCACAAAGTCCTCGTACCTCTCCCACCAGTGGGTGATGGACGCCCCCGCACTCTGGGCTGACCGCTGCCCCCACTGGCGACCCAACACACCTGTTTGCTGAGAGAGGAGTAAAAGAGTTATTCAAACTATTCAGGCAAAAATAAGATTTACAAAAAAAGTGCTGTAAGCGTCATTTTGGGTTAAAAATAAAAGTTAGGCTGATGTCAGCACTAGATGTCTTTGCTGACTCCATAATGGAGCTAAAGATAGTCTTGATCCAAATACAGACTTCATGGGGTCAGACCTAGATAAGTTAGTCAAATGTGTTGGTATAGCTCCATATATGGAGTACCAATATTCAGTGGGTAACTATGGCTAACTATCAACTACCAAAATGATGTGAGGGTGAGTGAGGGTCTTTGTTACAATCATGATTTGAAAGCTGAATGGTTAGGGAGCCCGCCTGGTGAACCAGAGCCCCTCGTTGTCCCAGATTCGATTCCAGGCCAGGGTAGCAACTAGCAATGTCGATGTGTGTCCCTGAGCAAGACTCTAATTGCTCACACGCTCTTTGTGAGCAGCAAATCGGTTGGGCTGAAATTGCAGAGTTTCCCCCTTGGGGGAAGTAGGTAACTATTATTAAATACAGGAATCTCTGCCATGCATGCCCTTTTATGCCCATACTGTATATAGAGATCTGTTGAAACACTTGTCCATACATGGAGATCCCTAAACTCTCCAAAGCCTGAAAGTCTTCATTAAATCAAAGGGTTATGTTAAACCCCCACCCACAACATAAGAAGACAAAGAGACCATACATTTACAAATGCTCTGAATACAAAAGGTGTTGGTGTCTTGCTGAGAGGCAGGAAAAGACGTTACCGACAC
The DNA here is from genome assembly GCF_963921795.1 of Nannobrachium achirus. NCBI lineage: Eukaryota > Metazoa > Chordata > Actinopteri > Myctophiformes > Myctophidae > Nannobrachium > Nannobrachium achirus. The sequence goes on from NC_137819.1 coordinate 29,113,990, forward strand.
CCTGTTTCAAGGAACGTCATTGAATTGTAAATCTGTGCCAATTCATGGTGTCTTCCAGGAGCTCCTCCCAGTTTTTAAAGCTCTGTAAAATAACCTTTTTAAAGTTAAAGCCTTAAATGGCATTGGTGAAAATCCCAACTGGTGTTGGTGAAAATCCCAACTGGCGTAGTCAGTAGAGTTGTATGGTAGTAACCTTATTTCCATTTGGTTACCCTTTATAGTCTAATTGTATGCTGTTTTTCATTTTTGGTCTAATAAAGTATACAATCAATCAAAGCATAGGCTACGGAATCAATTGCAGTCACCTGATTGATTTTCACATTGTAGCTTAAAACAGGTTGAACCTATTTTGAAGCTGGGGTCCACCCGGAGTTCATCCCCTCCCTACACCATATCATCTGGCTGATGTAAAATCTATAATTTGAGCTTGTAGATTGTCTGTTTTCTGTGAACATTGTCTATATATTACTGTATGCCCACAACAGGGTTCATGTGGTTAACTCATTTTGCTGGGGCCCCCTGAAACACCCTCAGGGTCAGACCCCTATTTGAGAACCACTGCTATATAGTCCAGTCATTATATGAAAAAACAAAACAAATTGCAATAGTAGCAAACTCAACTGATTCCGTATCCTCATTATGTCCTTAGTGAGGGAGTCCTAAAGAATCCCATCACGGGAAAGTTTTGAAAACGACCTACCTACCTTCATTTACTGCACTACACTATAAAGGAAAATATGACTCTCAAAAAATCTGCTTTAAGTGGGATGTGAGGGGTCAAACTAGGGGGTTTTAATTATTCTGAATCCATTGCAAGCATTTGTTTTGCATGAAAAACATTCCTTGGGCTAAAAACGGACCCCAAAAGACTGTGAAAATTGATGACATCACTAAACCATCGTTTTGAGGGGCCATTTCTTGCCCAATGAATGTTTTTCGTGCAAAACAAATGCTTGCAATGGATTCAGAATAATTAAAAACCCCTAGTTTGACCCCTCACATCACACTTAAAGCAGATTTTTTGGGAGTCATTTTTTCCTTTATAGTGTAGTGTATAGTAAGTGAAGGTAGGTCGTTTTCAAAACTTTCCCGTGATGGGATTCCTTGGGACTTTTTTTCTCTCACTAAGGACATATTGAGGAAACAAAATCAGTTGAGTTTGCTACTATTGCAATTTGTTTTAGGTTTAGCCTAATTTTGGCCTGAAATTACTGGACTAATAGACAAATCTCAACCATTCTCTTTCAAACCCTTTGGAAAGAGAATGGTTTTTCAAAAGTGAAAAGGGTGGCATGTTAAAAGGTGAGTGAAATCTGTTGTTGTGTGATGCCTGTGTTTGCTTTCTTTGGCAAAGAAAACAGTCAATGTGTTGATGGAGAAAAATGAACCGAAACTTGGATCTACAGTATGTAAATGTGTCTCTGATGGCCCATCACTGTCTTGAGCCTTTCACATTGAAATCGACGCTGACTGCAGTGAACTGGAAGAATGTGAGGAGGTGGGAGGAGGTGTTTCTCCTCTCCAAGATATAAAGGTGGTGTTATCACTCCAAATCTCCACATTGTCCTCCTGCTCAGATTCCAGGACACACCACAAATGGAGTCTGTACGGGTGAAGATAAATGAGCACATGGCATCGGTGGGAGATGAGATATTGTGTGTTTTGGACAAACAGCAGCTGAAGCTTCATGTCAGAGTGTTTGTGCTGGAGCACCTCAGTGCAGCTGCAGAATTCATGTGCAACCTCTTCCAGAGAGAGACAGAGACACTACAAACTCTGTTGGAGAAACAAAACAAACAGCTGGAGATTGATTTTGATATGGACATCGACTCAAACACTGCAGGTATGTCAGTTACATACACAACATCAAACTTCATTTATTTTATGATCAGTAGCCCAGACAATAGGCTCTGTTTTGACGGCTAGTTGGTGGCGCGCGCGCACACACACACACACACACACACACACACACACACACACACACACACACACACACACACACACACACACACGTTTATGGAATCCAAATGGACATTAAGACAAGTCCTTATTATTAAAGTGTGTATTGTATTCCTTCGTTCCAGCTCAGTATGTGGAGTCCAGTCTGCAGATGAAGATCAGTTCTCCAGTCAGGAGTGTTTCTTTTAAACAGGAACCTGAAGACCACCTTGAACAGGAACCTCAAGACCACCTGGATCTCAGTAAGTTTCAATCACAATTTTTATTTCATTTATTGGCGAAAGTGGGTCTGTACTGAGGGTATAAAATGAATTGATATGAATCGATAACTACTAACAATATAGCCTATACATTGATGCATGGACCCCTGCATCTATCTAAATGTATCATGATTCTAGAGATTGCTCGAAAATAAATGCTTTGCAGTTAATTCTACTTCAGAATGAACTAACCTGTCTGCTACAGACAGTAATTTATATGGGATCACTTCACTTTTCGGGCTTGTAACCGGTCTGGAGCGGAAACCACAAAACGTCTTGTTGTAGTACTCAAAGGACTACAATTTGGCCGGAACTATCCACCGGAAACAGTTTTAACCCAAAATAATTCCCCTGCGCTCAAGGACATATTTTTAGGGCCTACCTAATAAAGTCCTTGATGCGGAGTAGTTTTGCTTTTGAAAAATGTGTTTGGTTTATGCATCTTTTAGTCCAACTCGTAGCGACTGGAAAGACTACACTAGGCTACTCGAGCATTTTAATAGAGATTGGGGAAACAATCGGAGGGAACCAAATCAAAGCGACGGCGCTTCTTCTAGTGGTTTCTGCGCTTTAGGCGGAAACCAAACGGCCTGTTGTGAACGAACACCAGGCTTTCTCTCAGTAAAGCCTGGTGGGCGAGGTTAGTAATTTATAGTCTCATCGAATTTCTTTCCCTAGACTTCCTGCTTGCCCAAGTGTGTAAAGAGGAGGTTTCCCCTGAAGTGGATGGGAGCAGCAGTCTGGTCCAGGAGGAACCACAACCTCCACAGATTAAAGAGGAACAAGAGGAGCTACTTGAAAGACCAGAAGAGACTGGTGGGTCAACGTTGACATTACTAGCAGTGAAAAGTGAAGATGATGATGAAAACAGAGAGACAGAGCATGCAGCCAGCACCTCAATAGAACACATGAAAACACAAGCTGGCATGGAGGACTGTGGAACACAACCAACTAGTGATGACCAGCTCCTCTCTTCACACTGTTCTGAATCAGACACTGAAGACAGTGATGAGTGGGAGGAGTCTAGGGGAGATCGGTCAGCTTTAAACACACTGAAAACACACAAGACACAACATGTGGGGGGACAGCGACAGTCCCAGGACCTGAAATCATCTAAACAAACTCACTCCACGAGGGGTCACACAGGGAAGACATGTCTGAGTTGTACAGAGTGTGGCAAAATGTTTAAAGGTAAGCAACATCTAAAAACACACATGAGGACTCATACAGGTGAAAAGCCCTTTTGTTGTATTGTTTGTAGTAAGGGCTTTACTCAGAGGTCTAGTCTAAACACACACATGAGGACTCATACAGGCGAAAGGCCATTTTCTTGTACAGTCTGTGGTAAAGGTTTTGCTGAAAAGGGTCATCTAAAAACACACATGATGATTCATACAGGCAAAAAGCCCTTTTCTTGTACAGTATGTGGTAAAGGCTTTACTCATAGCACTAGTCTAAACACACACATGATGACTCATACAGGCGAAAAGCCCTTTTCTTGTACAGTCTGTGGTATTGGTTGTGTTAGTGCAAGTCATCTAAAAACACACATGAGGACTCATACAGGAGAAAAGCCCTTTTCTTGTACAGTATGTGGTAAAGGCTTTACCCAGATGTCTAGTCTAAAGACACACATGATGACTCATACAGGTGAAAAGCCCTTTTCTTGTACAGTCTGTGGTAAAGGTTTTGCTGAAAAGGGTAGTCTAAAAAAACACATGATGATTCATACAGGTGAAAAGCCCTTTTCTTGTACAGTATGTGGTAAAGGCTTTACTCAGAGCACTAGACTAAACACACACATGATGACTCATACAGGTGAAAAGCCCTTTTCTTGTACAGTCTGTGGTAAAGGCTGTATTAACACAAGTCATCTAAAAGCACACATGAGGACTCATACAGGAGAAAAGCCCTTTTCTTGTATTGTTTGTGGTAAGGGCTTTACTCAGAGGTCTAATCTAAAAACACACATGAAGACACATACAGACGGAAAGCCTTACATTTAAATTGGTCCCACACAGACACATATAATCAATCAATCTAATCCAGGATGACAGTGACAAGAATAACAAAGCAGAGGAATTAAATAATCTGACAATATTAAACTGATTAAACATTCATAATTTCTCTTTTGTTTTATCTTGAGTATGGAACTTATTTTTGACACGATGGAAATGCATTTGTTTAAATATGAACTTGAATTATTCCTTCCAGTTCAAAGGGTATTATTGGTAGAACAATATTAGCATCAGTTTCTGTGCACAATTGTCAGAATAAAAAGTCATGTTCATTATTATAATCATTAATGTACAATCTAATACTTATTCTGTTCAGTGATATGCATGCAATAATGGTGCAGCACTTTGCTGCACTTTTGCTGCTGAGTTTGTGTAGCTCTTTATTGTGTGTTGACAGGTGTGTTTGGGTTGTTAAATTATCATAGTATTATGTACTATCTACCAAATAACTATTTGTTAGATTGGTACAATTTACTGTGGATTTACAGTCACAGCTTTTAGAGTTACATGGTAGAAAAAACATTGTCTCTTGTCTCTTTCTTGCTACCATTGGCAGAAATGAGCTCTCAGACTGTTCTAGTCTAGAGGGACCAGTGTTGTTCCTAAAACCAACTGACTGACTGACTGACTGACTGACTGACTGACTGACTGACTGACTGACTGACTGACTGACTGACTGACAGTATGGTACAAAACACAATATTGATGTAAATTGTCTTTCAATGTTATATGAGATAAAGTGGTTGTTTATAAGCCGTAAATCTTACTATGATCTCCTTTTAGTTGACCTTGTACCAGTGATTTGTGCTGTCATTAAACTGTACTTTTTTCTATTGCAAACTGCCAATAAACTCTTCAATCAATCAATCAATGAAGTAATAAAGTGATAATTGCAACAGTGTGATCGTGGAAGTAAAGATCTGACTCCATTCAATGGTCTTTGTCGCCCTCATGTGGACAAAATGAATGAATTAAGTGGAAGGCGTCAATAAAATCCACTGTTCACTTGGTTCATAAAATAAGAACCAGATTGGGAAGCTGATACGGTCCATGTGTCTGGTGACCTTTTAACTCAACAACAGCTTGTGCATGTTATTATAGTGCATGTGGATGTATGTTTTTGTCACATAATATGAAGGTTGCAGGACACTGAGTCTCAGAGCAATTTTTGTTTGTTTGCATTTCTTCAAATAAGTTCATTTTTGTTATCATTATCATATATATATATATATATATATATATATATATATATATAGGTCACGGTTTGTTAGAGAAACAGTACGGTCGAGAAACGGAGCACTCGCCGTGCGGCACGGGGCGGAACAAGCGGTCGCCACAACAACGTCCTCCAGGCGGAGCCGCTCGATTGTCCACGACATTGCAAGCGGCGCGAAGGCCAGCGGACCTTGGTCCTGCTCTTCGCCCCGAGTATCGCGAGTGGCCGTTGGTGCACATCAGATACCGTCCATCATCTAAGGCCTTGATGTCGCCATTTGGCCGACTCAAAAAGTCAGCCAGAGGTGTCGATGTGGAGCTCTTGAAGAAGGGACACTTCATTTCTAGCAGCTGTGTTCCATCAAGTATCCCATCTGGGCTTGCTGCCAACCATGGGTGGTCAGGGTGTACAACCAGGCCTGACCTCTCCACAGCATGACCTCAACTTTCTAGAAGTGCAATTGCATTGGCCTCATTGTCTTTGCCATGCTTTGTTGCTGCATTGCCTGCGAAGGTTGGGTACAGGTGCTCATTTAGAAATGTCTTGGGGTCTGTGGTTGATCTTTTGGGGACTCTTTTGGCTGTGCTGGGTGTTATACGCTGCTTCCTGGCATCGTGCCACAGCAGTGAGGCACTTTGTGTTTGGGTTTCTTCCCTTAATGTGGCTGCTTTTACGGGGGATAATTGTACGTAGGTGTTATAAAAGATACTGCATTTCTTGCAGGTTAGTGCAGTGCTGCTGTGTTCTGTGTGACACAGTATGCTCTGGTCTGATTCTGAATCCTGCAGGCTTGGGCTTTCCTGGACCTGGCTTACATTTGCTCTGTAACAGAGCTGAAGAAAACCATCAGTAGGTAGCTGAAATAGTTGGGGCCATAGAGGATGTGTTGACGTGGCTTAAAAAGTCTGCATGGTCTCTAAAAGGTTTGGGGGGTGGAGGGGAATCTTGCTGTGGTGTTGATGGGCCTGGATTATAAGTGTGTTGGGGTCTGTGGTGTTTGAAATGTATGTGTTTTATTTTTTTCAGTCGCACATTGTTCTTCATGCCTGCGTTCCATGTCCTTCTCACATCTGGTACAAACCGTGCTTGTCTCACCCTGCCGGAATGCATTTTCAACCTACAATAAAGAAATATTTTGATTGAAGTATTTATTAGAAGTGTTGCATAGTAAAAGGTAAAGTGTCATGACAGTACAGTTCACTGATAAAAGGTCTGATACAAAACTGAAAATAAAACAATATACATATTCTTGGTCAAAAACATTCTAACAAACAACACAAACTCTACTGCATACAATAATCTCGATATGATATTACTATATGAATATATGAATTACTATGAGTAGACAAGAAGCAAGTTTGCTTAGCAAAAAGGCAAGATCTACAAGCTAGAACAGCTTTGCTTATGCTTTTTTTAAACTCTTCATCATGAAATGTTTTTAACTTAAAAGTCACATGAAAATACAGAACAGTTGAACGTAAAACTCACAAGCAAAGGCTCTCCGAAGCACACATAGAGGAGAAAAAGGGCAGAGGAGCTGTGTACACTGACTGAAGTGAAGACTCTACCAAACAGATTAGTGTTACAGGTGTGCTGGGATCAATTGAGCCAATCTACACAACTGAAAAGGCTTAGCACAAATTGCAGGTCATGTTACAAGCAAACGCCTGTAGGAGGTGCTGAAGTATATATTTTTTGAAGGCCACATAAGGTGTGCCATGACACACACAAAGAGATACAATCTGAGTACTTCTTCCATCACTGATGGTTTGTCCATTCTGAGTAGTTAGGTCAAATTAGCCAAAAGTTAAACCAATCTGGGAACTAAATCAAAATCAATATCTTTCTTCACAAATGTGTTCATAAAGGTGTCAACTATCACCTCTGAACTTTCTCAATCACAACTCCCTTGGGGAACTTTGTGGGAACCAATCAAAGTTGGGGGTATCGGGATACCTGGGCCTGAGATTAAAGGGGATAAAATGAAAGAAATGCCACTATGAGCATATGGGGTGTGTAATTAGGGTATTTTTGGGCTGCTGAATCCATTCCAACCATTCGTTTTCAGTTTAAATGACTCCTTGGCCATAAAATAGGCCTAATTGGCTAAGGCTTAGCCAATCATGTCATTCGAGTTCACCTGTGTCCTGTAAGTCCCTATGCTTTAAACCCTTTTGAGTGTTCCTTGTCAGATTGTATCATGTTATCATGTGTGTCATGATGTGCGCTTACCCACCTGATCTTGAATAGTTTTCATGAATTCAAACCCTACTCCAACCATTTTTTTATTGACAATATTATGTCTTGTGGACACAAAAAGGTAGTTTGTTGTGGCCTATTTTATGGCCAAGGAGTAATTTTTACTCATAACTAATGGTTGGAATGGATTCAGCAGCCCCCAAATACCCTAATTACACACCTCATACACTCATATTGGCCATTTTTTATCTCCCCCCCTTTAATCCCAGGCCCACGGGATACCCCCAACTTTGATTGGCTCCCACAAAGTCCCCCAAGGGAGTTGTGATTGAGAAAGTTTAGAGGTGATAGTTGACACCTTTATGAACACATTTGTGAAAAAAGATTTTGATTTTGATTTAGTTCCCAGATTGGTTTAACTTTTGGCTAATTTGACCTAACTATAGGCCTACAGTTGTCGTTATTGCGAGCGTAGGTCGCAGTTTACTATCAGAACCATCACAGCTTGTCCGTATATGTGGATCTTCTGCACTTTTGAAGCCTTTGTGTGATGATGATCCAGTAGGGCATTCATTTACAAAAAAACACAAAAAGTGTGAATATGGAGATAAGAGGTTTGTGCCCACAATGATATATGATGTGTGTATTATGCTTGATTCGACTACAAGAACTAAGCGAAACACACCATGAAACGTATTTCACAGCTTCTCCATAATAAACGCTACGGCTCGATTTCAGATACGGTTAATCCGAAGCTACTGCTCAGGAGGTGGTAATAACTCTGGAAAATTCAATCAAAAACTGTATATCCTATAATATTTGCCAGACCCATGAAATGGGTAGGCCTACATAAGCAAATGTCGGTCTGTCCTGTTTTTCTCCATAGATGGTCATGATGATGACATGATGATGACATGAGGGAGGGATAGACCGACAGACAAAGCCTTCATGTCATCACAATGACATGAGGGAGGGACAGACCGACAGACAAAGCAAAAGGCTTTGTCTGTCGGTCTGTCCCTCCCTCTTTTCTCCATATTTGGTCACAATGATGTCACAAATGATGATGACATGAGGGAGGGACAGACAGCCTATAAAGGGACAGACAGCCTATAAATGTACCATTAAATTTATAGGCCCAGAGGGTTGGCAGAACCGGGGTCTGGCACAACCAGGTTGACCTGGTCTAGTTTTATATAATAATGGCAAAAATAGAAAATATCTTCAACAAAGGTAGCAGATCTACAAGTGCACCGTGCCGTGTTTCAAGCTTGTCGATCTGCTAATTTTGGGTGACACCGTAGTATGATCAAGTATTGCGAGAATTTACGAGAAAACACAAAGAAAAAGTTAAAATATTGAGAGAAGAGGTTTACAGTAAGGATGGATGACTAACCTCTGCGACTTTGTTCTGTGCCCGTCAGACATCAGTGACCTCTCCCACCAGTGGGTGATGGACGCCCCCACACTCTGGGCTGACCGCTGCCCCCACTGGCGACCCAACACACCTGTTTGCTGAGAGAGGAGTAAAAGAGTTATTCAAACTATTCAAACAAAAATAAGATTTACAAAAAAAAGCGTCATTTTGGGTTAAAAATAAAAGTTAGGCTGATGTCAGCACTAGATGTCTTTGCCGACTCCATAATGGAGCTAAAGATAGTCTTGATCCAAATACAGACTTCATGGGGCCAGACCTAGATAAGTTAGTCAAATGTGTTGGTATAGCTCCATATATGGAGTACCAATATTCAGTGGGTAACTATGGCTAACTATCAACTACCAAAATGATGTGAGGGTGAGTGAGGGTCTTTGTTACAATCATGATTTGAAAGCTGAATGGTTAGGGAGCCCGCCTGGTGAACCAGAGCCCCTCGTTGTCCCAGATTCGATTCCAGGCCAGGGTAGCAACTAGCAATATCAATGTGAGTCCCTGAGCAAGACTCTAATTGCTCACACGCTCTTTGTGAGCAGCAAATTGGTTGGGCTGAAATTGCAGAGTTTCCCCCTTGGGGGAAGTAGGTAACTATTATTAAATACAGGAATCTCTGCCGTGCATGCCCTTTTATGCCCATACTGTATATAGAGATCTGTTGAAACACTTGTCCATACATGGAGATCCCTAAACTCTCCAAAGCCTGAAAGTCTTCATTAAATCAAAGGGTTATGTTAAACCCCCACCCACAACATAAGAAGACAAAGAGAACATACAATTACAAATGCTCTGAATACAAAAGGTGTTGGTGTCTTGCTGAGAGGCAGGAAAAGACGTTACCGACACCCTGTTTCAAGGAACGTCATTGAATTGTAAATCTGTGCCAATTCATGGTGTCTTCCAGGAGCTCCTCCCAGTTTTTAAAGCTCTGTAAAATAACCTTTTTAAAGTTAAAGCCTTAAATGGCATTGGTGAAAATCCCAACTGGTGTTGGTGAAAATCCCAACTGGCGTAGTCAGTAGAGTTGTATGGTAGTAACCTTATTTCCATTTGGTTACCCTTTATAGTCTAATTGTATGCTGTTTTTCATTTTTGGTCTAATAAAGTATACAATCAATCAAAGCATAGGCTACGGAATCAATTGCAGTCACCTGATTGATTTTCACATTGTAGCTTAAAACAGGTTGAACCTATTTTGAAGCTGGGGTCCACCCGGAGTTCATCCCCTCCCTACACCATATCATCTGGCTGATGTAAAATCTATAATTTGAGCTTGTAGATTGTCTGTTTTCTGTGAACATTGTCTATATATTACTGTATGCCCACAACAGGGTTCATGTGGTTAACTCATTTTGCTGGGGCCCCCTGAAACACCCTCAGGGTCAGACCCCTATTTGAGAACCACTGCTATATAGTCCAGTCATTATATGAAAAAACAAAACAAATTGCAATAGTAGCAAACTCAACTGATTCCGTATCCTCATTATGTCCTTAGTGAGGGAGTCCCAAAGAATCCCATCACGGGAAAGTTTTGAAAACGACCTACCTACCTTCATTTACTGCACTACACTATAAAGGAAAATATGACTCTCAAAAAATCTGCTTTGGGATGTGAGGGGTCAAACTAGGGGGTTTTAATTATTCTGAATGTTTTTGCATGAAAAACATTCCTTGGGCTAAAAACGGACCCCAAAAGACTGTGAAAATTGATGACTCATCACTAAACCATCGTTTTGAGGGGCCATTTCTTGCCCAATGAATGTTTTTCGTGCAAAACAAATGCTTGCAATGGATTCAGAATAATTAAAAACCCCTAGTTTGACCCCTCACATCACACTTAAAGCAGATTTTTTGGGAGTCATCTTTTCCTTTATAGTGTAGTAGTAAGTGAAGGTAGGTCGTTTTCAAAACTTTCCCGTGATGGGATTCCTTGGGACTTTTTTTCTCTCACTAAGGACATATTGAGGAAACAAAATCAGAGAGTTTTCTGCTATTGCAATTTGTTTTAGGTTTAGCCTAATTTTGGCCTAAAATTACTGGACTAATAGACAAATCTCAACCATTCTCTTTCAAACCCTTTTGAAAGAGAATGGTTTTTCAAAAGTGAAAAGGGTGGCATGTTAAAAGGTGAGTGAAATCTGTCGTTGTGTGATGCCTTTCCCGTGATGGGATTCCTTGGGACTTTTTTTCTCTCACTAAGGACATATTGAGGAAACAAAATCAGAGAGTTTTCTGCTATTGCAATTTGTTTTAGGTTTAGCCTAATTGTGGCCTAAAATTACTGGACTAATAGACAAATCTCAACCATTCTCTTTCAAACCCTTTTGAAAGAGAATGGTTTTTATCTGGTGGAAACCAGATCAGTAATCACCTCACTTTCTTTGACGACCATTGATTACCTCTTCTGGATAGGCTATTCATGTCACATGGTAGAGCTAAGGGCCAATCGCAGGACAGTACCCCAGGAGTGCCCTTCCAGACAATGGGGCGAGAACCAGGCTATGGGGGAAATTAGCAGTGTTGGCAAAAGTACTCAAATGTTTGTTGTCCCTGCTTAGCATTGACTTAGCATTGACAACATTGTCATGATCGTACAACTATCTAGTTTTAACGTTCAGAACGTTTTCTTTTTGGACAATAAAACATTGACAGGCAGGGGGGAAAAAATCCATGAAGGACACTAGGGGTGTGAAAGAATATTCTATATTCGAAGATTCGTTCGAATGTTAACAATAAAAGAATATTCGAACGTAAAAAATGGAGCTTCGAATTAATTTATATTTAATTAAAACAAATCTACCGCACTTCTCGCGAGATTCTGGGCGCATGGAACGTTAAAAGGTGGCTGGTCTCGCAAGGCAGAAGTCTCCATTCGCTGCTGCAAAAGTGGGTTGATCTACAAGTCCACAATACGTCGCTGATCCAATACGTTCATTACGTTGTGAGCTTGTACATTGAGGGTGCCTATTTAGCGACACCGTCATACAGCGAAGAATAAACCTCCAGCTGCTTCACTTTCCCCTCACACTGTCACTGGCCGTCACATGTCGGAGTGGAGAGATGCACTCGTCCGCCTCGCAGACAGTGCACAGTGCAGCGCGCACACACAGTGCTTTTAAACTGGCTCACGTTGATTCAGAATGATTAACGAGTCGAGCTGAAACGGGCGACTCATTTAGTAATGACGGGAAGGCATACAAGAGACTTCCCCACCGAAAACACTATAAAAAAGCATGGATTTCTTCTCTCACCGAGTCAATCTCCCCGCACGCAGCCACGCGGTAACGGTAAAACTTCCTCCGTCACTCACACTGCTCTTGTTCAAACCAAAACATAATCCATTGGTGTGATTGATTATAATTGCTCATTTCATGTCGTGGCTGTTCCAACTCAACTCAATCACAGCTGCTGTGAGTGAGGCACGCTTTGCAAGACGATCCGATTCTGCTCTAACGCAGGCACGTGCACACATACATCAAACGGGGCTTGAGCCCCTGCCCTTTTAACAGAGAATTGTCCACCAAAAGGCCCTTTTAGAAATGTCAGCCCCTGCCTCTCTTAACATTCTTTGCACGTCCCTGACCAACGCGGACCTGCACACAGTAAAAAAAAAAGCGATAGAAGCGACTGTCTAGAATAAACAGCTTCGAATTGCGAATGCTTCGAATTATTCGTTATTTTCGAATATTCGAATTTATTCGAATATACGGGGGATTTTCGGGCGAATATTCGAATGCTATTTTTGGCACATTTTCACAGCCCTAAAGGACACGGAATGCAATCGTTCACTCGCCGTTGGAAAATTGACTTATTAGACTATTCTGGATGTGTGGCTAACGGCTAACGCTAACGTTAGCTGCAGGCTAACGCAGGCATGTTATACACAATTACTCATGGAATAAAACGGCGACCCAATTCACTAAAATGTGATAAAGCCACAAAAGCATCTCAAAATATCTAGGCTACATTTCACATAAACGCCAGAGCTTAACTCTGCATGTAAATAGGACTTTTTTTTAAATGAATGTGAGAGATTGTGACATATTTTTGTTGGTCCTCCCAGAATATGGCTAACATGCTAGTCCTAGCCAGCCTGTATTAGCCCTTTGTAGCCAAATGCGGTAATATCGAGACTCCATTACTTAGCGATATTTATTCCGGTATTTATTCCGTTAATGTAATGCCACGTATGTTATAATGATTTAATCTATTATTTATTTATTATCCCGTTTTCTTCTTCTCTGGCTTTGGAGGGAAAAATGATCCGCTTGCTTCCTGCCTGGAGGCGTCTGTGACTTCCTCAAATGCTGCGGTCCTTTCCTTTGTTGTTGAGTTAGTTTAGCATTGAATAGAACAGTATCCACGTCCAGAGCGTTTTTTTTGGGACAATAAAACATTGACAGGAATGACAGCCAGGGGGAAAAATCTATCAGAAGGACACATGGAATGTAATCGTTCCTTTGCCGTCGGAAAGTTGACTTATTAGACTATTCTGGATGACTGTTTATTAGTGGCTAACGGCTAACGCTAGCTAGCGCTAGCTGCAGGCTAATGTAGCTATCGTATAAACAACTGGGTTACTGGAATAAAACGTGATCCAACTCTATTTTTGCCAATCTATGAAAATCTACAAGCTCACAATGCGAGGTGGTTGAGCCTGTAGATTGTGGTTTATTATCAGAGTCAGATGATCCTTCACAAAGTTACACAAACACTGAGACCCATGTTACACAAAGCACTTAGCATAGCTACAGTTAGCTATTTTAGGTGTTGATGTCCAGTTTCGAGCAGTAATTCACACAGTTACTGTGTGTGAATTATTTAGAAACTGACCATTAACACCTGAAGACTATTGGCAAACGTGGGCTTATGACAGCAGAACAAAGGATTACATTTGGGCATTATGAGAAAGAGATAGAATAGTAGTTCTCGTTTATTGATACCAGTGGTGGAAAAAGTACTCACATACTATACTCAAGTAAAAGTATCAGCACTAACTAAAGTTTTCAAGTAAATGTAGTGGAGTAAATGTATGATATTTGGATCTGAGATGTATTGTGGAGTAGAAGTAAAAGTATTGGAAATAGGAAACAGGTACAGTACAGTAGGCCTACATGTAACGGAAGCTTTTCCCCAATAAATAAATAAATACATTCACAACAAAATACATGCTAACTCGGTATCATAGCTGTATGTCTATAAGCATCCACACCACAGTTGCACATAATTATTATTTAAAGCAGGAAAATGTAAATAATATAAGGAATAGACAGGACATTCACAGGCGTCTACTGCAGATTACATCCCACAATAGTCAGTCAGTTATATGTTCACTTTGTCACGTTCATTCAAAGCATTATGGGAACATTGAGCAGTCATCATCATCTTCATCTCAATATACTTTTCCAAATACAAATGTGTTTAAAACATAGAGTATATATAAAATAGAGAGCGGACGAGCCCCGCCCCCACTATCATTTCAATGCAAGTGCTCAGTGGCGTTTTGAAGCAACGGCTACGTGCTAGCATGTAGCTAAATCCAGGTGCATTCTGGGGGAATTGGAACCACCGTGGTTCCAAAATGACGTCACGCTGCTCTCCTCTCCTGTCTGGAGTGGAGGGGGCGGGGCCAAAATGCGCGTTTAGGCTGCAGTTCCAACTTTGGCCACCATCGGGGTTGCTTCAAATCTAGCCCTGGGTTCTGGGGGCTTGGTTTAAAAGCATCGCCTGGTCTTCCTGGTTGCTGCTTCTTCTTTTCTTTGGGGTTTATTGGTGGTTGGTGTAACCTTAAAGGTGCATTACCGCCACCAACTGGAGAACCCACTCATGAAAACCCATTTTATTTCAATGGCTGATTGATTGATTGATTGATTGAAGGCTTTATTAGAAGTTTGCATAGGAAAATGTACAGATTCATGAAACAGATTCAGATTCATGCTGAAGGACAAAATGTTTGACACTGCAGTGGTGTAATAAAAAAACAATCCACCATAGAACTAATTTATTCTTTGTCAGAATATCTGAAAGAACCAGGGAATTTGTGTCTGAACAGCCAATTGATAGGATTATAGCAGAACGATTCGAATTGGAATGGAATTGTGTTAAGTGGCCTTTAATAGCTTGCATTCGACGAATTTCAATCTGAAAGAACCAAAATGTGTTGGGACAATTAGAAGTAGCCTACACTAGTATATATGTTACAGTATGTTCAAGAAACCAGTAAAAGTTGTCAAGGAGCACTCGTTTTGACGTTCACCACACACTAATCACCACCAGATGGCGACGTCAGCCACTGGATAAGAGAGTTACGTCACGCTTTGAACTCGCCGCAGACCGGAAGTGTTTACTCTTTATTTACTAGCCTAGCCTAGCCTAGCCTAGCCTAGCCTAGCCTAGCCTAGCCTAGCCATTAGCTCCATTGTAGTCACTTGGACAGGGCGTTTAACGTGCGCTTGCCCAGGCCTTACGGCCTGGGCATAAATATAACGATTGCATTCACCACGGCTTCGTAACTCGCGCGGCGCTCCGCCGGCCGCGCGGCCCTGGCCCGCTCTTCGCGGCCACTCGCGCCTGCGGCGCTCGGGGGCGAAGAGCAGGACCAAGGTCCGCTGGCCTTCGCGCCGCTTGGGGCTTCGTGGACCCAGGGGGGCCTCGTAACTCGTTTGGGCTTCGTGGATACAGGGGGGCTTCGGTAGCCGCTCGCAGTGTCGTGGACAATAGAGCGGCGCACCGCCTGGAATACGTTGTTGTGGCGACCGCTTGCTCCGCCCCGTGCCGCATCACGAGTGCTCCGCGTCTCGAATGTGCTGTTTCTCTTTTATACTATGACATATAGACATGCATCAAATACTCATCTTTTAAATACATTTGTATCCCTTGCCCCTCTTACTGTTTTAGATAATATGTAGGAGCATCAATGTAAGAAATACCCGTTTAATGGCTACAGAGATACTGTGTACCGACCTGCATGATTTTTGGACAACATCTGTAAACCCCCCCCGCCCACACACACACACACACACACACACACACACACACACACACACACACACACACACACACACACAGAGAGAGCTGGTTAAACATGTTGCCTCAAGCTAGATGCAGAATAGATATGCCTCATGCTAGATGCAGAATAGATAGATACACCATAAAAATGCTAAGGCCTAGCAAAATAAATCCTTGGTTTCCGTTTGGCTGTAATTTTAGGGCTGAGTAGGTAGGGAATTTATTTTATTTTATTTTTTATTTTTATTTTTTTGTGGGCATGATGGGTAGCAAGGAATTTTATTTTATTTCCTCATGGGAAGGATGGGTAGGTATTTTTTTTTTTTTTTTTTTTTTTTTATGGCAATGATCGATATGCTTCTTTTTTAATATATTCTGTTTTCCTGAGTTACCAATTTCTAAATCATTAAATGGTTCATGTTAGGGATGGCCAAATGGAGATTTTTTCAACCGATAACCGTCAGGCCTTATCAGTTAATTAACCGTTAACCGTTAAGGAAATGTGCTCAAAAATTCGCTATTTTAGCGATTTAAAAAAGGAAAATAGGCCTACACCAGTGTTGTTTTTGGCGGGCATTTTAGATTTAGTCTTAGTCATAGTCTTTTTGACAAAATGCTTCTTAGTTTTAGTCAGATTTTAGTCATTTATATCCCTGATAGTTTTAGTCTAGTTTTAGTCGACTAAAACTCGAAAGGTTTTAGTCAAGTTTTAGTCGACAAACCCAAACAAAGGTTTTAGTCCAGTTTTAGTCAATAGTTTTAGTCAAAAAGAAAAATGTGTCTTTAAATAAATAAATGAAACACAGTGAGTCAATAAGGCAGTGGTTCTAAACCCTTTCTGGCTGCGACCCCCAAAATAATAATATTTTAACTGGGGACCCCCCACCCTGACGAGCACTAAGAGTTGAGGCATAACATTTTGTATAACATTCTATTGTGAAAATAGCAGATCTACATGCTCACAACCCCTCACGTTGCGAGGCATTGTGAGCATGTAGATCAGCTATTTTCACAATTTCAGCCTCTAATATTTGACAATTTGACCCTTTGTCAATTTAATTTGTCATTTCAGAGGTTAAAAAAAGTCCTTACGTTGTCACTTTAGACATGTACATAAACCCTCAATACACTGTATGTTGTTTTGTTTACAGTTGAGTGAGAAAACAATGTTGCACATTAAGTTTTGGACCCCCCAAAATCATTTTGTGACCTCTCTGGGGTCTCGACCCACAGCTTGACAAACGCTATGAGGCGTTTGCCTGGCTGCAATGTGTACTAGGACCCCTTTTCCACTGGCCCAACACCACACCACACCACACCACACCACACCGCCCACTTGTGACATGTCTTCCACTACAAGGACCTGGGTAGAGTGGTGTGAAATAATACTAATTGTGGTACTAAAAAGTATCCAATCTAGAGTAGGTCTGAGCTAGGCCAAACAGGGCCAAACTTATATAGATATTTTTTATGTGGTGTGGTGTAGTGTGGTGTGGTGCTAAAGCTGCAGTCGAAAAGGGGCTTAGGTGCTGTGTTGTGTCGAGCGCACACACTGCATAGTAAACAGTGATGTAGTAGTAGAGGACTTCTTAAAAAGTTTTAGATTAAGACAATTTGCTTGCATAGCGATGCAGCCGCGTACCGTTCTGCATCGTTACATACTTGTTACTTTTAGCCTGCGTTTGTTGTTGTTTTTCCTCCTGAAAGAACGTGGCTAAATCATTAGCATGCTAGCGCTTTAGCCCCGTTCCTTTAGCCGTGGAGGAGAGGAATAAAATCATTACAATCAGGCAGTTTTCAAAGCAGAGAGTCCACCAATCATGCGGTTTACAACAGCTTGTATCGGGCGCTATTTTCTATCAACTGCTGTGTTGCATCTCCACTCCAGTCACTGCTGTTATGCCTGCTTGCTTTCTATGCATGGGAATTGGGAACAGAGGCTAGTAGAACGCTGCGGTCTGAGCACAGCTGGAGTTAGAGCAGATGGAATGACGCATGAATAGTAAAACAAAACATTTGCGCACTTGATATTTTAGACGAAAGAAAACTTTGATTAAACTTCGCGAATGTGGTCGCACCAAATATATTTTTTGTAAGACGTTTTTGATCGACTCGGTCGGATTTTGACTTAATTTTTTTTTTTTTTTACTCCAAATGCCAATAAAATCATCTGGGTCGCACGTATTTAATAGGGTCGGTCGCCTACCGGAAGCCAACATATAATTTTGGTAGGCCTAATATACAGCATATGATTTGTGAAAGTGACAAATGGGCTTCACAGTTATGTCAGGTGTGTTCATATGCTAATGGTGATGCGATTTCAGATCAATTGCTCCAGCCATTGAGGAGAAACGCTGTGACAGACACTCACTCAGACATTCGGAAAATTATAGTATAGATTGAAAGTGCATATCTGTGCATGTATGTGATTATGTAGTGATCTTGGTTAGATCAAGCTAGAATTCATCTAAACACTACAGTGTAGTGTATAGTAAGTACTATTGCAATTTGTTTTAGGTTTTTTCATATAATGACTGGACTATTAGCTGTGTACAGCAGATGCTCCGCAAGCTTCGTAGCCGACATTAAAGAGTACACTGTAAACACTTTCTTTTGTAATAGACTTTTTTTTACACTGTAAAAACGTTTTCTTTTGTAATACACTATTTTAGTGAAAAATAAAAACTACAAAAAGGAGAAAATGACAGGATGAGCATATAAGGAGGGGAGGAGGTAGAAAAGACCACTGGCCACTATTTCTGACATGGCTGCAAGCACTATAGCACAATATATTACCACAGGTCTACTACTAAATTCAGTTTTAAATAATTGTAGTTCACCACACCATTCCACCAGATTTTATATTGACTGTGTCAATTCTTGTTCAAAAGTGAAAAGGGTGGCCTGTTAAAAGGTGAGTGAAATCTGTTGTTGTGTGATGCCTGTGTTTGCTTTCTTTGGCAAAGAAAACAGTCAATGTGTTGATGGAGAAAAATGAACCGAAACTTGGATCTACAGTATGTAAATGTGTCTCTGATGGCCCATCACTGTCTTGAGCCTTTCACATTGAAATCGACGCTGACTGCACTGCAGTGAACTGGAAGAGTGGGAGGAGGTGTTTCTCCTCTCCAAGATATAAAGGTGGTGTTATCACTCCAAATCTCCACACTGTCCTCCTGCTCAGATTCCAGGACACACCACAGTTAAACTCTCAGGACACACAACGCGTCAAATGGAGTCTGTACGGGTGAAGATAAATGAGCACATGGCATCGGTGGGAGATGAGATATTGTGTGTTTTGGACAAACAGCAGCTGAAGCTTCATGTCAGAGTGTTTGTGCTGGAGCACCTCAGTGCAGCTGCAGAATTCATGTGCAACCTCTTCCAGAGAGAGACAGAGACACTACAAACTCTGTTGGAGAAACAAAACAAACAGCTGGAGATTGATTTTGATATGGACATCGACTCAAACACTGCAGGTATGTCAGTTACACACACAACATCAAACTTCATTTATTTTATGATCAGTAGCCCAGACAGTAGGCTCTGTTTTGACGGCTAGTTGGTGGCGCACACACACACAAACACACACACACACACACACACACACACACACACACACACACACACATACATACACACACACACACACGTTTATGGAATCCAAATGGACATTAAGACAAGTCCTTATTATTAAAGTGTGTATTGTATTCCTTCGTTCCAGCTCAGTATGTGGAGTCCAGTCTGCAGATGAAGATCAGTTCTCCAGTCAGGAGTGTTTCTTTTAAACAGGAACCTGAAGACCACCTTGAACAGGAACCTCAAGACCACCTGGATCTCAGTAAGTTTCAATCACAATTTTTATTTCATTTATTGGCGAAAGTGGGTCTGTACTGAGGGTATAAAATGAATTGATATGAATCGATAACTACTAACAATATAGTGATGCATGGACCCCTGCATCTATCTAAATGTATCATGATTCTAGAGATTGCTCGAAAATAAATGCTTTGCAGTTAATTCTACTTCAGAATGAACTAACCTGTCTGCTACAGACAGTAATTTATTAGTCTGGGATCACTTCACTTTTCGGGCTTGTAACCGGTCTGGAGCGGAAACCACAAAACGTCATGTTGTAGTACTCAAAGGACTACAATTTGGCCGGAACTATCCACCGGAAACAGTTTTAACCCAAAATAATTCCCCTGCGCTCAAGGACATATTTTTAGGGCCTACCTAATACAGTCCTTGATGCGGAGTAGTTTTGCTTTTGAAAAATGTGTTTGGTATATGCATCTTTTAGTCCAACTCGTAGCGACTGGAAAGACTACACTAGGCTACTCGAGCATTTTAATAGAGATTGGGGAAACAAACGGAGGGAACCAAATCAAAGCGACGCCGCTTCTTCTAGTGGTTTCTGCGCTTTAGGCGGAAACCAAACGGCCTGTTGTGAACGAACACCAGGCTTTCTCTCAGTAAAGCCTGGTGGGCGAGGTTAGTAATTTATAGTCTCATCGAATTTCTTTCCCTAGACTTCCTGCTTGCCCAAGTGTGTAAAGAGGAGGTTTCCCCTGAAGTGGATGGGAGCAGCAGTCTGGTCCAGGAGGAACCACAACCTCCACAGATTAAAGAGGAACAAGAGGAGCTACTTGAAAGACCAGAAGAGACTGGTGGGTCGACGTTGACATTACTAGCAGTGAAAAGTGAAGATGATGATGATGAAAACAGAGAGACAGAGCATGTAGCCAGCACCTCAATAGAACACATGAAAACACAAGCTGGCATGGAGGACTGTGGAACACAACCAACAAGTGATGACCGGCTCCTCTCTTCACACTGTTCTGAATCAGACACTGAAGACAGTGATGAGTGGGAGGAGTCTAGGGGAGATCGGTCAGCTTTAAACACACTGAAAACACACAAGACACAACATGTGGGGGGACAGCGACAGTCCCAGGACCTGAAATCATCCAAACAAACTCACTCCATGAGGGGTAACACAGGGAAGACATGTCTGAGTTGTACAGAGTGTGGCAAAATGTTTAAAAGTAAGCATAATCTAAAAATACACACAAGAACTCATACAGGTGAAAAGCCCTTTTGTTGTATTGTTTGTAGTAAGGGCTTTACTCAGAGGTCTAGTCTAAACACACACATGAGGACTCATACAGGCAAAAAGCCCTTTTCTTGTACAGTATGTGGTAAAGGCTTTACTCAGAGTACTAGTCTAAACACACACATGATGACTCATACAGGCGAAAAGCCCTTTTCTTGTACAGTCTGTGGTATTGGTTGTGTTAGTGCAAGTCATCTAAAAACACACATGAGGACTCATACAGGAGAAAAGCCCCTTTCTTGTACAGTCTGTGGTAAAGGTTATGCTGAAAAGGGTAATCAAAAAATACACATGATGACTCATACAGGTGAAAAGCCCTTTTCTTGTACAGTATGTGGTAAAGGCTTTACTCAGAGCACTAGACTAAACACACACATGATGACTCATACAGGTGAAAAGCCCTTTTCTTGTACAGTATGTGGTAAAGGCTTTACTCAGAGCACTAGACTAAACACACACATGATGACTCATACAGGTGAAAAGCCCTTTTCTTGTACAGTCTGTGGTATTGGTTGTGTTAGTGCAAGTCATCTAAAAACACACATAAGGACTCATACAGGAGAAAAGCCCTTTTCTTGTATTGTTTGTGGTAAGGGCTTTACTCAGAGGTCTAATCTAAAAACACACATGAAGACACATACAGATGGAAAGCCTTACATTTAAATTGGTCCCACACAGACACATATAATCAATCAATCTAATCCAGGATGACAGTGACAAGAATAACAAAGCAGAGGAATTAAATAATCTGACAATATTAAACTGATTAAACATTCATAATTTCTCTTTTGTTTTATCTTGAGTATGGATCTTATTTTTGACATGATGGAAATGCATTTTTTTAAATATGAACTTGAATTATTCCTTCCAGTTCAAAGGGTATTATTGTTAGAACAATATTAGCATCAGTTTCTGTGCACATTTGTCAGAAAAAAAAAGTCATGTTCATTATTATAATCATTAATGTACAATCTAATACTTATTCTGTTCAGTGATATGCATGCAATAATGGTGCAGCACTTTGCTGCACTTTTGCTGCTGAGTTTGTGTAGCTCTTTATTGTGTGTTGACAGGTGTGTTTGGATTGTTAAATTATCATAGTAGCCTACATATTATGTATTATGTACTATCTACCAAATAATTATTTGTTAGATTGGTACAATTTACTGTGGATTTACAGTCACAGCTTTTAGAGTTACATGGTAGAAAAAACATTGTCTCTTGTCTCTTTCTTGCTACCATTGGCAGACATGAGCTCTCAGACTGTTCTAGTCTAGAGGGACCAGTGTTGTTCCTAAAACTAACTGACTGACTGACTGGCTGGCTGGCTGGCTGGCTGGCTGGCTGGCTGACTGACTGACTGACTGACTGACTGACTGACTGACTGACTGACTGACTGACAGTATGGTACAAAACACAATATTGATGTAAATTGTCTTTCAATGTTATATGAGATAAAGTGGTTGTAAATAAGCCGTAAATCTTACTATGATCTCCTTTTAGTTGACCTTGTACCAGTGATTTGTGCTGTCATTAAACTGTACTTTTTTCTATTGCAAACTGCCAATACACTTCAATCAATCAATCAATGAAGTAATAAAGTGATAATTGCAACAGTGTGATCGTGGAAGTAAAGATCTGACTCCATTCAATGGTCTTTGTCGCCCTCATGTGGACAAAATGAATGAATTAAGTGGAAGGCGTCAATAAAATCCACTGTTCACTTGGTTCATAAAATAAGAACCAGATGGGGAAGCAGCTGATACCCATGTGTCTGGTGGTGACCTTTTATTTGCACTGTCATTGATACAAAGTCAAACTATCAAAGACACTAATAGCTGACCTGGTATATCTGGTCATACTGAGTATGTAGTTCTGTTAAGGCCCAACATGGAACATGCTGTTGAATTATGGTGACCCCACCAAAAATAAACATTCTTTATCCTATTTCGTTTCGCCCTGATGAAGACTGGTTCGGTCAAAACAGGTCTGCTATTGCCCTTTTAAATCAATAAAGGCTTTTCCCTCCTTTTAATCCCGAGTGCCCAGGTTGTCATTCTCTATCTTCTTTAATGCAAAATTTTGAACAATTGTCTGTTTATTTAGTCCTGATAAGTGTAAAAAAGAAACGGTGTTAAGTTACTACAATGTCTACATTAATATAATACTGAATCCACTAATTATTTCAGGCAGACCAGCTTAAACCAAAGTGGAACTCGTAAAATTGCAAGCGAATTCTCAAGCTTGCGCCACTCCTCCATTGAACTCAATGGACCTTTGGGGTTTTCTAAAGTTTGGGGGTTTACTCTATAAAGTTGGAAGAGAACAATTATAGTGCTTATATCCAGACTTGGATATATAAGTCCAGTCACAATTCCTGATTTTCGTGATTTGAGTTAAACGTCAATTCAAATCTCAAGTCTCCAGCTCGAAAAAACGAAATCTCTTACTTAGGATGTATCCTGGAAGCTAATCTTTCCAGTGAAAAGATGACTTCTAAAGTAATAAATAAAATCAACCAACGAACTCGTTTCCTACAGAGGATAGCCCCGATGGTCAATTTTAACACACTGAAGACCATAGCTGGTGCAATAATCCAGCCCCTCTTTGACTACGGAGTCCACGTATGGTATCGTGACGCCCCACAAGCCCTGAAAACTAAACTCCAAACAGCCCAAAATAAACTAATTAGGGTCCTGCTTAGCCTTCCCTATCAGACTCACCTCACCGCTACTCACCAATTAAGAGTGGGGTGGCTCAGAGTAGATGACAGAGTACAGCAGCTTGCAATGGGCCTGGTGTACAAGATAGGCCTACACTACACCACTATGATACCCAAGTACCTGTCAAAATACTTTATAAACATTAAGGATGTCCATAATTACAACACCAGAGGCAGCGCCACAGATCACTTTCAACCCAGAGTCAAAACCAACAAAGGGTCAAACTCTTTTTTCTGCTATACCACCAAAATGTGGAAAGCCTTACCGAAGGCCATAAAGGAGTGTGGATCACTTGCATCCTTTAAAATTGCCCTGAAAAGCCACTTACAGGCAGCAGCCGTTCGCAACTGGTAATAATGAACCTAGCCCCAACCCTACCCTCCCCTGCCCCTTCTTTGTATATACTGTTTGTTTAAGAATTACTGTCTTTGTTTTGTTTTTCTTTACATATCTACTGCATAGTACTGTGTTCTATCTGTCTGTCATTCAATGTTATATGAGATACTTCAATGGTTTCCAGTGGAAATAAGCTTAGTCTTTTCATGGATCTCCTTTTAGTAGACCTTGTACCAGTGAACTGTACCGTCATGAAACTGTACCTTTTCCTATGCAAACTTCTAATAAAGTCTTCAATCAATCAAGCAACATCTCCTTAATTCGATTATCTCCATTATTGCGTTAGTTACTCGTACGAGTTCGATACATTGCTGTTTAAGTGGATGGCTATTTATCATGCATTCATGATGATATATTACCATACATTTGGAGTTTCTTTCTGAAAAGGGGAACAAGTAGAAGTAGGCTACGAATGCTGTTGGAACTTGGAACCTATTCAAAAGTATTTTCTCTGCAACTTGGAGTGATGGCACAATAATCTTTGGGGCCACCTGCATCCTTAGCTCACACATGCAATTCTGTTTTAAGACACTAGATGGTAGTGTTAATTCACCTGTCTACTCTATTATACTCTTGACTCCATGTTGTGGAGAATGAGCAGCTGACATTCAGACATGTATGGCCAAGTTCATGGTCTTGGGCTGAGTCACATTTGCAACACAAATCGGCCTGAATGCTGTATTGTAGTGGATTTCTTCCACACACTATTAAACAGGGTGCAAGTGATATTTTGTTAGTCTATATTTTTCTAGCTATAGTAAACATTAATTGAATAGTGTTTGTTCAGTAACATGTCTCATCTCTCCAGATTTGTAATAACAGGAACAGAAAATGCACAAGTGGAATAAGCACACAATGTTTTTTTTCCTTCAGATTATTGCATTTTGTTTTTGTAAAAAGAAAAAATAAATAATAAAGATTGAGTAAAAGAAAAACAGTTTTTTATTCGTCTTTCCATGTGCACTACCAGAACGTAGGCTTTATTTAAAAGCGATTTAAAAGAAAAAAAAAATGTAATAAACATTGAGTAAAAAAAAAAAAAAAAGATGATAAGAAAAGGTTTTAATGTCTTTCTGTCAGTCCATGTGCACTACCTGAACATTGAGCTTTATTTTTTAACAAAACTCTTTTTTTAAACCAAAGAATACCACATCTTACTCCAAGGATAAAGATGCATGTACTTCTATAAACTTTTAAATGAAGTAGATCTGCAGTATTGTGTATGCAAAATAATATATACACCTGCATATACACACATGCATAGAGTATAAGAACATAAGGATTATCTAAAACATTTCAAAATGTAAAAATCTAAGAATGAATAATCCAACAAACAAAAATCTCAAAAACAAACAAGTGGACTCTCTCTCCAACACGGCCAACTGTGTGACGCTATGCCCAACGGTCACTGTGATGGTCCACACAGCACTGCAAGCTGACTCTGTAAGAAGAAAACCAACAATGAAAATATGTTTGTCCCAGCATAATGCATAGATAGACAACAACAAAAACAATAATTTAAAAATATAACCCATAATGTTTTGACAGAAATGAGATGGAATATGTGTTCCATATACCTGTAGCTGCTGAATACTCCTTAGAGCATTTTCATCCAGAGAAGATAAATCCAAAGAGTCCATCTGACTTGCCAGCAGCTGAATGCTCTACAGTAGTTCAACACAACAAACACCAGTTAGTTCAGTATCGTACATGGAAATGCCCCCAAAACAGCTGATCTACAAGCTCACATGCGTCACATTGTACATAGACCGCCAATTTCAGTTCGCGACACACAACTAATATGAATCAGGATTAAGACACAGGTCACAAACAACTTGCAATTCTGCATATTATTATAAGCATGCCATGCACGAACAAAGACGATTTCAGACCGTTAAGCAGACGTAAAAACTAAAAAAGCTTTACCATAACCCCTAAGAAATATTATACATTTCAATACATACATAACTGGTCAATGTATTTCCCTTTTTTTTCTTTTTTCTGTTAATCTCAACTGCCTACCATGCTTACATGGTAGGCATCATAGACCACATGTTTTTAAGCAAACGGAACACTGAGGAGCAAAGCTCCTTTTTCATATTGTCATTTTGTGTCCAGCACCAGCAAGGAACTGGGTGTACACAACCCACTTGTTTTGAGCTAGGCATCGTAGGCCTAGCCTTGCAAACCAGGCAGCCTTCTTCGGAAATATAAATGTTCATGAAAATGTAGATTTTCGGGGGAGGCTGGTTTACGAGGCTATCGTATATCTACCATGCATGGCTGGTTTACAAGGCTATCGTATACCTACCATGGCGTCATTGCTAAATGTGGATGCCATAGTAGGCATGCCATAGTAGGCATCCTTGTTAAATAAACCGGTGGAATCCAGAACACTAGGCAAACCCTGCCAATGGCTATGTAGTACGTATAGTCTTATATTGAGTCAATTAGGCTAAGGCTTAAGTCAATACCTCTCCATTGCCAATCGGGACACTGATGACAACATCCTCAGTGGCAGGCGCCATGGGAGAGCCATTGACAGAAATGCTGTAGACCCTTTCTTTGTGACGGGGAACTCTTACTGCAGGGGTTTTGGGAAGCCTGAGGACAAGAGGGAGAGAAATGTGAGCAATGTACCCACATCCGGGCTTTCAATAAGTCTTGTTATTTGCTTGAAAGGAAAGGCACAATTTTTTCCCCTGGTACCTGAAAATCAAATTGAACCACTAAGTGAAGTCTCGCGTAGCCAGACAACTATTCCACAATCTCCGAATATGCTATATAGAGTCTAGAACTACAATTCCCAAACAGCGAGTATTGGAAGTAGCCACTGCTGCACTGACTGAACTGTAGTCCCATTGGAAACAGACAGTCATTCGAGCGGCATATTCTTGTTATGCGTGTATAGTTTAAGAAAACAATTGAAAACATCATGTAAGTAACACCAACACCACCAGAGAAAGACGAAATGACGCCCCTAAATATATTGAAAGGAGACATAACACTTTCAGTAGGACTGGACTTGTTATTGCTACTGCACCAAAGGAGCTGGTGCGTCACATCCGCTTTATCACAGTCATCGTTAGAACCTCCGTCCCCCAGACTGTATGCCGGGAGCATTTGCAAATCGTGGAGGCTACAGTCTGGCCACACGAGACTAAGTATGAAGTAACTAACAGCATATACTGAAAAGTAAACAAAGCCATACCAGCCTAACAAAGAAAATTTGACAAGAACAAATACAATATTTTGTTAGTCTGATTATCTGACAGAAGGTTCAGTCTGCCATTTTTGATTGATTGAATACTTTATTAGTCCAAAATGTAAACGACGTGAGACTAAGGCATAGACAACAGACACAGGTTCAGTGATAGGAGGTTACCTGTAGTAGGCCGTGCTCCTCAGTGACCAGCTCCACAAAGTGAGCCTCCTCCCGGTCCAGCCTGTTCCTCATCTTCTTCAGCCCGGCCCCCTTGGCCTCCAGCTGGCCGGCCGCGTCCCGCACCATGCCTCTGGAGGTCATGAAGGCTGCCTCGGCCTGACACACACTATTCTGTCTCCGATACAGATAGCTAACACGTTATCAATGGAATAAAGGAGCAGAACACAGATGTAACCAGATTCCAGATTTACTGTCCTCTTCTCATTTTCATCCACCATAATTCTTGTGTAAAACTGAAGTGAATACTAAACAAATTAGTGTTACAGGTGTGCTGGGATCAATTGAGCCAATCTACACAACTGAAAAGGCTTAGCACAAATTGCAGGTCATGTTACAAGCAAACGCCTGTAGGAGGTGCTAAAGTATATATTTTTTGAAGGCCACATATATAGGCGTGCTATGCCATGACACAAAGAGATACAATCCGAGTACTTCTTCCATCACTGATGGTTTGTCCATTCGGAGTACAGTTGTCGTTATAGAGGGTATGCGTGTGACATCACTGTTGCTGGAAGTTACATGGGAGCGCCTACTGAGTGGCAAAAAACTAATTTCTGCCATTGACAGCCCATACATCCAAACAGAAAAGTCCTATCTGATTGTATTAAACAAAGTTAACTCACCAACATTGCGGCTATACTGAAAGCTTGAATTATCCTCTTTCTATCTGCAAAGTTTTTGTTTTATAAAAATCCACCATAGGCATGTTATGAGCTACTTTCTGCCAAGACATTCTGTGCAGGTTTTTATTTTTTTCTAAGTGTCAGAGTTTGGAAGCACTCGTTTTCTACAACACAACATCCTGCTGCCTCCTGCATTATGTGCAAATTAGAAACAGGTGGTATGCAGGGCCGCTGAGTGATTTGCAACTAGCACTTCCAAACTCCAATGCTCCATGCTGCTCAATGTTTTGCCACTCAGTCTAGATTAGGGGGGCGGGTCCCAGTGGATGTGCATACCCTCTATTGCGAGCGTAGGTCGCAGTTTACTATCAGAACCATCACAGCTTGTCCATGTGGATCTTCTGCACTTTTGAAGCCTTTGTGTGATGATGATCCAGGGCATTCATTTACAAAAAAAAACACAAAAAGTGTGAATTTGGACTGGAGATAAGAGGTTTGTGCCCGCAATGATATATGATGTGTGTATTATGCTTGATTCGACTACAAGAACTAAGCTTAACACACCATGAAACGTATTTCACAGTTTCTCCATAATAAACGCTACGGCTCGATTTCAGATACGGTTAATCCGAAGCTACTTCTCAGGAGGTGGTAATAACTCTGGAAAATTCAATCAAAAACTGTATAGCCTATAATATTTTTATATAATAATGGCAAAAATAGAAAATATCTGCAACAAAGGTAGCAGATCTACAAGTGCACCGTGCCGTGTTTCAAGCTTGTCGATGTGCTAATTTTGGGTGACACCGTAGTATGATCAAGTATTGCGAGAATTTACGAGAAAACACAAAGAAAAAGTTAAAATATTGAGAGAAGAGGTTTACAGTAAGGATGGATGACTAACCTCTGCGACTTTGTTCTGTGCCCGTCAGACATCAGTGATGCCCACAAAGTCCTCGTACCTCTCCCACCAGTGGGTGATGGACGCCCCCGCACTCTGGGCTGACCGCTGCCCCCACTGGCGACCCAACACACCTGTTTGCTGAGAGAGGAGTAAAAGAGTTATTCAAACTATTCAGACAAAAATAAGATTTACAAAAAAAGTGCTGTAAGCGTCATTTAGGGTTAAAAATAAAAGTTAGGCTGATGTCAGCACTAGATGTCTTTGCCGACTCCATAATGGAGCTAAAGATAGTCTTGATCCAAATACAGACTTCATGGGGTCAGACCTAAGTTAGTCAAATGTGTTATAGTTACCCACTGAATATTGGTACTCCATATATGGAGCTATCTCCATATATGGAGTACCAATATTCAGTGGGTAACTACACTCTTAGAACAAAAACTAGGCTCTACTCAATTTTATTGGTGAAACATTTTTACACTCAAAAATATTGAGTAAATATTACTGATATGAAATCAGGTAAATGAAACTCAATGAATTTGAGTAAAAGTAACCAAAACTTTTACGTACTTATTAACAACTAAAATTGAGTACAATGACCTAAAGAAATTGAGTAGATTTAATTAAATGATTCAGTCAATGCCACAAAAGACTACAAGTAAATACATTGAAATATTAAGTAGATCTAATTGAATATTAGAGTATGATTTAACAAAACAAATATGTCACATTTACTCTATTCATTTACTTTTATTGATTTAATTCATATAGTACCATTTTACCCCTTTCATTTACTTTACCTTTTACTCCAGGAGTACATGATGTCAAATGAATACACATGAAATAATTATGCAGATAATTATGTTTTTAATCAACTCATTTTGACCATTGTAACACCACATCAAGTATGAACATTCAACATACTTTAGTATGTAAATGACATGCAACAATGCCTGCAAAAACAATATGTTTAAAGATAATGATCAGGAAAGGGGTATCCCTGACACTTTTAAAAATGTTAAAGTTTACTAAAGAGCAGTGTGTGTTCACAATACTGTATATAAGTACCTCTAATTGAACTGTGCATACTGTAAGTAAGCAGTCTGTCAAACATTATGCACCATAAAAACAATGAGCCCATCAAATAAACAGTAAGTCATAACCACAAAATACATTAAAGAAGACAGTCAGAGGCCATTTGGCATGAAAGGAAATCACAACTTGGAATATGAAATAATAAATAAGCATTTACAGTAGCTCAACATTTAAACATATTGACTATGCACACGTGTAATGTCTATATGCTAAACTGACCTGTTTGCATTATGACTCGAATGCACCAGAAACAAACACTTTACATGAACTAATTACTATCAGCAACAAATACCATTGCAAAAATGCTGTTTTGACAATAAATCCACTTTCAGTTGGTTATACCCACGTTCTGAGAGCATCTTGCTGAACAGTAGTCGGCAAGCAGACATTTTTTCAGTCTCTGAACTTTGGCTGAAAGGTGTCCGGGATCCAACTCAACTAGTACTTTTTGGAACATCTCAAGACCATATCTGAGGTTCTTGGGGTATCTCAGATTAAAGGCATAGAACAGTCCCAACAGATAGCAGCAGATCCCCAAGATTGTTGAGGGCAGTGATGCCCTTAATCACAATACCTACATCAGTAGGTTCATTCATTGAGTCCTCTTGGTTCTGCAGCAGGTAGATCTTCATCTTCTTCATCATCACCTCCTCTGTCAACTTCTCTTCTACTCTGACAGGTGCACCAGCAGCTTCCTTCCTGCACACATTGTGAAGATAATTGTTTAGAGCTCACTTTCAGGCTAAATGTTACAAGACACACAGACACACATTGAGCAATCCTAGCTGTCTCCACACATGCAGCCCTGGGCATAATCTTGAATAAGTTGGACCAGACATGCAACGGATGCAACAGCCATTCAGCCAATGTCACAACCTTCTCTGGACATCACTATGCTGTTCCTTTGCATGTGATGGTCTCATCCACATCACATTAAAACGTAAAAAAAAATATTTTACTAACTTGAAAGTCCTTGATCTTGACACTCTCTTCTTCCAGATGGTCGACGAGACATCGGATGATGACCTCTCGTGTTCGTTGATTGGGGATTCCTCCCTGCAGAATAGAAACATAATTATTTGAACAATAAAGAAAAAGTATGACTGCACTTTCATAAACTAACATAAACTTTGGCAATACAATTGTTTCCACAACCCAGTTTTAGCAACGGAAGCTGGGAGACTGTCCTTAGTAGCTATTAAGACATACATTTAGAAATGAATAATCAGGAGAGAGAGTTGCAGGGGATAAAGATGAGTTTAGCATAAATTAATGTAGTAATTATTGTCATTAGCCAGGTGAAATATAATTAAAGCAGTTAGAGTAAATGAAAGTTTCATACCTGAAGTAGAATACTCATTTGTGCCCAAACTGCCCTTCTTGGACTGGAACATGGACAGTAGTTTGGGGGTATAGAAGTCCAACATTGCCATACATTTTGGCTCAAGATTCAGTGTGGTGATCATCCTGAACTTTGCACTAACCTGGAAGACAGAGATGAGGGGAAGAGAGTAAAAAAGAAGACATGAGATTATAGATCTGGTATTTTCCCCCAGGATAGGGATGCTAGGGTATACAAGTGGTTAACTACAATGACAAGATGTCTGTCACATTCAGGTCTAATTCCTGTAACCATTTCTGTAAACATCTAACAAGGCAGGCCAACTATCCTTGATGTCTGCTGGCTGACAACATCATGTCATCTAATGCTTAATATCTGCAACCCAATTTTACAGGGATATAGTTAATAATAATAATTGTATACTTCAAAAAATAGTGGATATAGCTGATCTACAGCTCACAGTCTTGAGCTTGTAAATTGGTCATTTGAGCATTTCTGAAGGAAAAAAAAGATAATAATTCAAATAACTGACACCATGTGAGGCTTAGTCAATTTATGATTCCAATAATTACTTGGCCAAACCAAAATCAAGGAATACCGTATAATCATGTTGCTTATTTACTTCATACTTTTTCCAAGTCTTTTACACATGTAATCCTCATTGAACACCATAATAGATACATGTAGATAATATGTAGGCCTACCTGTGCATTTTATCTTCATTGTACACACCATTGTATGCAGCTGTGCATAGCTTGTAATAAATGCAAAAAGTCATGACTAGAGGGCTTGCACATTACCCTCACTGTGACCTTAACTAGCTGCAAACCTTTGTAAAGAACACAAGTTATACCCAATACATTTGTGTAGCCTATATGCACAAAGATACAGTAAATCTACTTACCAATATTTGCAAACACTCTCCAGGTCTCTTGTTGAAAAAGATGTGTGCTGCTGCTGCTGCTGCTGCTGCTGCTGTTTGTTGACAGAATGTTCCAGTAGAATTTTCCCATGAACCCTTTTTTTCCCATGAACCCTTGTGTACAATTTTGAATCTTAGTCATATCTACTCAATTGTTTAGGTTGTTGTGAGAGATGAAAGATTATTTAGTTGGAATGAATAATAATTAAGGGTCTTTTTAAATTGATCCATATAAGTACTCCATACTCAAATATTATGAAGGAAAATTACCAAAACAAATTGAGTATAATTCATGAATAAAATCAGTTGGTCAAATACTAATTAATTCTCACGAAATTAACTCAAATAATATATGTACATCTAACTCAAAACGAACAGTTGGATTTTTACTCATTTCGTTTGGTGTGAGCTACTCAAACAATCACATACATGATATTGAGTGATTTTATTGAGTAAATATAACTTTTTCTAATAGTGCCATATACTCGGCCGCAGAATCATTTCTCAGAGTGTATGGCTAACTATCAACTACCAAAATGATGTGAGGGTTAGTGAGGGTCTTTGTTACAATCATGATTTGAAAGCTGAATGGTTAGGGAGCCCGCCTGGTGAACCAGAGCCCCTCGTTGTCCCAGATTCGATTCCAGGCCAGGGTAGCAACTAGCAATGTCGATGTGTGTCCCTGAGCAAGACTCTAATTGCTCACACGCTCTTTGTGAGCAGCAAATTGGTTGGGCTGAAATTGCAGAGTTTCCCCCTCGGGGGAAGTAGGTAACTATTATTAAATACAGGAATCTCTGCTGTGCATGCCCTTTTATGCCCATACTGTATATAGAGATCTGTTGAAACACTTGTCCATACATGGAGATCCCTAAACTCTCCAAAGCCTGAAAGTCTTCATTAAAGAATCAAAGGGTTATGTTAAACCCCCACCCACAACATAAGAAGACAAAGAGAACAATACATTTACAAATGCTCTGAATACAAAAGGTGTTGGTGTCTTGCTGAGAGGCAGGAAAAAGATGTTACCGACACCCTGTTTCAAGGGACTTCATTGAATTGTAAATCTGTGCCAATTCATGGTGTCTTCCAGGAGCTCCTCCCAGTTTTTAAAGCTCTGTAAAAGAACCTTTTTAAAGTTAAAGCCTTAAATGGCATTGGTGAAAATCCCAACTGGCGTAGTCAGTAGAGTTGTATGGTTATTGCCAGACCCATGAAATGGGTAGGCCTACATAAGCAAATGTCGGTCTGTCCCTTTTCTATATAAAGGGTATATGATGACATGATGATGACATGCCTACAAAAGGCATGATGTCATAAATGATGATGACAGACAGGGTCTGGCACAACCAGGTTGACCTGGTCTTGTTTAGTAGGCCTAACCTTATTTCCATTTGGTTACCCTTTATAGTCTAAATGTATGCTGTTTTTCATTTTCGGTCTAATAAAGTATACAATCAATCAAAGCATATACGGAATCAACTGCAGTCACCTGATTGATTTTCACATTGTATTGAAAATAGCTTAAAACAGGTTGAACCTATTTTGAAGCTGGGGTCCACCCGGAGTTCATCCCCTCCCTACACCATATCATCTGGCTGATGTAAAATCTATAATTTGAGCTTGTAGATTGGCTGTTTTCTGTGAACATTGTCTATATATTACTGTATGCCCACAACAGGGTTCATGTGGTTAACTCATTTTGCTGGGGCCCCCTGAAACACCCTCAGGGTCAGACCCCTATTTGAGAACCACTGCTATAATAGTCATTATATGAAAAAAACTAAAACAAATTGCAATAGTAGCAAACTCAACTGATTCTGTATCCTCATTATGTCCTTAGTGAGGGAAAAAAAAGTCCCAAAGAATCCCATCACGGGAAAGTTTTGAAAACGACCTACCTACCTTCATTTACTATACACTACACTATAGGAAAATATGACTCCCAAAAAATCTGCTTTAAGTGGGATGTGAGGGGTCAAACTAGGGGTTTTTAATTATTCTGAATCCATTGCAAGCATTTGTTTTGCATGAAAAACATTAATTGGGCTAAAAACGGACCCCAAAAGACTGTGAAAATTGATGACTCATCACTAAACCATCGTTTTGAGGGGCCATTTATTGCCCAATGAATGTTTTTCGTGCAAAACAAATGCTTGCAATGGATTCAGAATAATTAAAACCCCCCTAGTTTGACCCCTCACATCCAACTTAAAGTTATACCATGTAACTTTTTTTATAAAACAAATCTTAAAATTGTCCTAACTGTTAAATCGCTAAAGTTTTAGAACACCCACTCTGTTATTTTCAGCTTCTGAAGCCTTCTCTTTAAATGTTTTCTATGAGTTGTGAGGGGGGGAGAATTTCCCGGCAAAATGATGTCATCTCCCACATGATACACTACCGGCCAATCACAGCGTCTTGCTGTCTCTAAAGGAAGTAGCTTCCCTCAGCAACTGTGTTTACATTGGTGAAGGAATCTTGCAGGCTACTCCCTCAATCCAGGTCTAAAAATGACGGGAGACGGCTCTACGGATGCGTATCGGCGAGGCGGAGGTGATCGCGGTGGTCCGCAGCGACTCCGGCCGAAAAAAGCAATACAGCTACTGACCACTAGTTGAGCAGCTTCCACAGTACAGCTTTAAAGCAGATTTTTTGGGAGTAATTTTTTCCTTTAATAGTGTATATAGTAAGTGAAGGTAGGTCGTTTTCAAAACTTTCCCGTGATGGGATTCCTTGGGACTTTTTTCTCTCACTAAGGACATATTGAGGATACAAAATCAGTTGAGTTCGCTACTATTGGAATGTGTTTTAGGTTTAGCCTAATTTTGGCCTAAAATTACTGGACTAATTAATAGACAAATCTCAACCAATGGTTTTTCAAAAGTGAAAAGGGTGGCATGTGAAAAGGTGTCTGTGAGTGAAACCAGCCGGCTCTCTGTTTTAGCCTCTCTGCTACTTCCGGGCTCCTTGGCTCCAGTGGCAACATGCTCACAGCCACGCGAGACTACAACGGGGGAAAACGGAGGCAACAGTCTGGCCACGCGAGACTACAACGGGGAAAACACGGGAAAACAGAGCCGGCTGGTCTTTCGAGCGATATAAAGTCTTCATTTCACCCCAGTACATCGAGGTTGTTCCACGTTAAAAAAGTAAAACGATTATACTTTCACATATGCCGGTTACTTTTTGGATAGAGTGTTCAACAAAGGTAAGAAGTGATCGCTAACGGCGGATCGTGGATCCAACAACAGGATTTCGGCAGCCGACCAGTAGGAACCCCATCTCGGAGCTGCGTAGCAGTGGAGTGAGGGGTTCGGAGTAGCTCTGGTCCATAGCGTTAGTGGAGTTCTCCCTAACGCTATGTGCCTCTACCTCCGTATTCCTTGGCAAAACCGGAACACCCCGCCGTCTGGTCCAAAAATAACAAAAACTGTTTCGCCCCTCATCAAACCAAAGGTATCAGTGGACAGTTGAAAGCTTACTCTACTTAGTGGACGAGGTGAGCCCCCCACCACACGATTAAAATACATTTCTAGGGCAAAATGAAAAATATTCTACCGGATGGAGACGCTCTTCCAGGTTTTTACAAAACAGCGCTTCTAACGTCGCAGAGTTGAATAACACCCAGTGAGACTAATGCTCATTGTAATTCGGTCCTCTGACCTGCGCGGCAGTAGTGAGTTGGCACCTTGATGGCGACGACAAATAGTGAAAAACGAGAAGAAATGGAGTCTCCATCCGGTAGAATATTTTTCATTTTGCCCTAGAAATGTATTTTAATCGTGTGGTGGGGGGCTCAGCCCGCGTCCACTAAGTAGAGTAAGCTATCAACTGTCCACTGATACCTTTGGTTTGATGAGGGGCGAAACAGTTTTTGTTATTTTCGGACCAGACGGCGGGGTTTTCCGGTTTTGCCAAGGAATACGGAGGTAGAGGAACATAGCGTTAGGGAGAACTCCACTAACGATATGGACCAGAGCTAGGTTCGGAGCTAGTATGTAAATGTATCTCTGATGGCCCATCACTGTCTTGAGCATTTCATATTGAAATCGACGCTGACTGCAGTGAACTGGAAGAATGTGAGGAGGTGGGAGGAGGTGTTTCTCCTCTCCAAGATATAAAGGTGGTAGCCTGACACTCAGCCTGAATTGACATTTCGTTTCACTTCATTATTCAGCCTGAACTCACTTCCCCCCAGGCAGAGCCTTCTAATCAGAGAGTCCTGCCACTGCGGGGTCAGAAACAGCGCTGGTCACGTGGTTCATTGTCACTTTACACCTCATAGACTTCAATGCATTTTGTAAACTTTCGGTTCGCCGTTTGTCACTATACGCCAATAGATGTGTGCGTACGTAGAAGACCTGGCCCCATGAAGTGAACGGGAGTGACGCAACTCTTCATTCTAGGGCTCTGCCCCCAGAGCTATTGCAGGGATGGGCGTTGCCAAAAAGAGGCAGTGTTCAGCGATTGGTTCACTGACCAACACATGATAGTGTTGTTATGTGTGCCTGGCTGGCTAGTGGCTAGCATGTTGCTTGCTAGTGCTACTTGCTAACCAAAGAAACAGTCAGAATAGGAGCACTACGAACTAGTAATGGTGTTTCATAGCGGGATCGATACATTTTACCGCATTTTAGCGCGACGCGATGTGCGGTACGGGTACGGCACGGCGGCGGCGCTGGTGTACTTAGAAACACACATGAGTTCTGGGAAACCCCTACCCACGCTGATCACAAGACGCTGATTCACGACGCTGATTCGCCCGTTTGGATTTTCAACCGAGGCAGGCCTCTTCAATGAGATCGATTCTAGAATCGCAGAAACAAAAAAATAAAGGGGTGTGGCTAGCGATTCAGCGTCTGGAACTAGGCTATAAAGGTGGTGTTATCACTCCAAATCTCCACACTGTCCTCCTGCTCAGATTCCAGGACACACCACAGTTAAACTCTCAGGACACACAACGCAATGGAGTCTGTACGGGTGAAGATAAATGAGCACATGGCATCGGTGGGAGAGGAGATATTGTGTGTTTTGGACAAACAGCAGCTGAAGCTTCATGTCAGAGTGTTTGTGCTGGAGCACCTCAGGGCAGCTGCAGAATTCATGTGCAACCTCTTTCAGAGAGAGACAGAGACACTACAAACTCTATTGGAGAAACAAAACAAACAGCTGGAGATCGATATGGACATCGACTCAAACACTGCAGGTATGTCAGTTACCTGACACATCAAACTTCATTTATTTTATGATCAGTAGCCCACACACACACACACACACACACACACACACACACACACACACACACACGCTTTTATGGAATCCAAATGGACATTAAGACAAGTCCTTATTATTAAAGTGTGTATTGTATTCCTTCGTTCCAGCTCAGTATGTGGAGTCCAGTCTGCTGATGAAGATCAGTTCTCCAGTCAGGAGTGTTTCTTTTAAACAGGAACCTGAAGACCACCTTGAACAGGAACCTCAAGACCACCTGGATCTCAGTAAGTTTCAATCACAATTTTTATTTCATTTATTGGCGAAAGTGGGTCTGTACTGAGGGTGTAAAATGAATTGATATGAATCGGTAACTACTAACAATAGCCTATACATTGATGCATGGACCCCTGCATCTATCTAAATGTATCATGATTCTTAATCGGGGGATATCTTAAAAAGTCCTGGAATAAATTCCTTACCAAAACATTTCTTCACCAATGTGTTTGTAAAGGTGTCTAGTAACATATCTCACAAAGACTGAAATTCAGTTTCCCTAGAAAAATCTTTGACAGCTAGGGTAATTCTGGGTCTCATTCACTCACTATACACAATACAGGGGAAAAAATCACTCCCAAAATATATGCTTTAAGTGGGATGTGAGGCGTCTAACTAGGTGTTTTTAATTATTCTGAATCCATTACAAGCATTTGTTTTGCACAAAAAAACATTCATTGGGCTAAAAACAGACCATAAAATGATGGTTTCGTGATGAGTCATCACTTTTCACAGTGGTATGGGGGTCCATTTCTAGCCCAAGGAATGTTTTTGGTGCAAAACAAATGCTTCTCAGAGAGTATCTTAAAAAGACAGAAAAGTAGCTGCACACACCGTAGCCAAAGTGCCAAAGTTTTATTGTTTGGACACAGAGATTAATTACCAACGTTTCGGCAGTACAACTGCCTTCTTCAGGGTATACAGAGCACATTACAAGTTACACATAAATAGGGTGCCTGCAATAGATACAACCAATCACATTCATCTAAAAGAACACAGGTTCTAATGGGACCTGTCCCTGTGATAAGGGCAATTGGGATCAGGTGTTATCTTGCCTCACATCAGCTGCTGATTAGGGAGGAGTTATACCTCATGAATAAGCCCATGGTGAGAGAGAAAATCTGGAAATATAATTCCTTGTCATTATGACAACTCAAAACAATTTTTTTTTAAATTACATTAATACAATACAATATCATTCAAAAAGAAAACAGTGAAAATATTTGAATACATACAATAGCAATTAAATACGAAACAAATGCTTGCAATGGATTCAGAATAATTAAAAACACCTAGTTAGACCCCTCACATCCCACTTAAAGCATATTTTTGGGAGTGATTTTTTTCCCTATAGTATAGTGTATAGTGAGTGAATGAGACCCAGAATTACCCTAGCTGTCAAAGATTTTCCTAGGGAAACTGAATTTCAGTCTTTGTGAGATGTTACTAGACACCTTTACAAACGCATTGGTGAAGATTTTTTTTGGTAAGGATTATCTAGATGCTTTGCAGTTAATTCTACTTCAGAAAACCTGTCTGCTACAGACAGTAATTTATAGTCTCATCGAATTTCTTTCCCTAGACTTCCTGCTTGCCCAAGTGTGTAAAGAGGAGGTTTCCCCTGAAGTGGATGGGAGCAGCAGTCTGGTCCAGGAGGAACCACAACCTCCACAGATTAAAGAGGAACAAGAGGAGCTACTTGAAAGACCAGAAGAGACTGGTGGGTCGACGTTGACATTACTAGCAGTGAAAAGTGATGATGAAAACAGAGAGACAGAGCATGTAGCCAGCACCTCAATAGAACACATGAAAACACAAGCTGGCATGGAGGACTGTGGAACACAACCAACTAGTGATGACCAGCTCCTCTCTTCACACTGTTCTGAATCAGACACTGAAGACAGTGATGAGTGGGAGGAGTCTAGGGGAGATCGGTCAGCTTTAAACACACTGAAAACACACAAGACACAACATGTGGGGGGACAGCGACAGTCCCAGGACCTGAAATCATCTAAACAAACTCACTCCATGAGGGGTCACACAGGGAAGACATGTCTGAGTTGTACAGAGTGTGGCAAAATGTTTAAAGGTAAGCATAATCTAAAAATACACACAAGAACTCATACAGGTGAAAAGCCCTTTTCTTGTACAGTATGTGGTAAAGGCTTTACTCAGAGCACTAGTCTAAACACACACATGATGACTCATACAGGCGAAAAGCCCTTTTCTTGTACAGTCTGTGGTATTGGTTGTGTTAGTGCAAGTCATCTAAAAACACACATGAGGACTCATACAGGAGAAAAGCCCTTTTCTTGTATTGTTTGTAGTAAGGGCTTTACTCAGAGGTCTAGTCTAAAAACACACATGAGGACTCATACAGGAGAAAAGCCTTTTTCTTGTATTGTTTGTAGTAAGGGCTTTACTCAGAGGTCTAGTCTAAAAACACACATGATGACTCATACAGGCGAAAAGCCCTTTTCTTGTACAGTCTGTGGTAAAGGTTTTGCTGAAAAGGGTAGTTTAAAAACACACATGATGATTCATACAGGCAAAAAGCACTTTTCTTGTACAGTCTGTGGTATTGGTTGTGTTGGTGCAAGTCATCTAAAAACACACATGAGGACTCATACA
This sequence comes from Nannobrachium achirus, assembly GCF_963921795.1. Classification (NCBI taxonomy): domain Eukaryota; kingdom Metazoa; phylum Chordata; class Actinopteri; order Myctophiformes; family Myctophidae; genus Nannobrachium; species Nannobrachium achirus. Next base: position 29,154,550 of record NC_137819.1, read on the forward strand.
GGAGAAAAGCCCTTTTCTTGTACAGTATGTGGTAAAGGCTTTACTCAGAGCACTAGTCTAAACACACACATGATGACTCATACAGGTGAAAAGCCCTTTTCTTGTACAGTCTGTGGTATTGGTTGTGTTAGTACAAGTCATCTAAAAACACACATGAGGACTCATACAGGAGAAAAGCCCTTTTCTTGTACAGTATGTGGTAAAGGCTTTACTCAGAGCAATAGTCTAAACACACACATGATGACTCATACAGGAGAAAAGCCCTTTTCTTGTATTGTTTGTGGTAAGGGCTTTACTCAGAGGTCTAATCTAAAAACACACATGAAGACACATACAGATGGAAAGCCTTACATTTAAATTGGTCCCACACAGACACATATAATCAATCAATCTAATCCAGGATGACAGTGACAAGAATAACAAAGCAGAGGAATTAAATAATCTGACAATATTAAACTGATTAAACATTCATAATTTCTCTTTTGTTTTATCTTGAGTATGGATCTTATTTTTGACACGATGGAAATGCATTTTTTTTTTTTTAAATATGAACTTGAATTATTCCTTCCAGTTCAAAGGGTATTATTGGTAGAACAATATTAGCATCAGTTTCTGTGCACATTTGTCAGAATAAAAGGTGATGTTCATTATTATAATCATTAATGTGCAATCTAATACTTATTCTGTTCAGTGCAGCAAAGTGCTGCTGGGTTTGTGTAGCTCTTTATTGTGTGTTGACAGGTGTGTTTGGATTGTTAAATTATCATAGTACATATTATGTATTATGTACTATCTACCAAATAATTATTTGTTAGATTGGTACAATTTACTGTGGATTTACAGTCACATCTTTTAGAGTTACATGGTAGAAAAAACATTCTCTTGTCTCTTTCTTGCTACCATTGGCAGAAATGAGCTCTCAGACTGTTCTAGTCTAGAGGGACCAGTGTTGTTCCTATAACTGACTGACTGACAGACTGACAGTATGGTACAAAACACAATATTGATGTAAATTGTCTTTCAATGTTATATGAGATAAAGTGGTTGTAAATAAGCCGTAAAGCTTACTATGATCTCCTTTTAGTTGACCTTGTACCAGTGATTTGTGCTGTCATTAAACTGTACTTTTTTCTATTGCAAACTGCCAATAAACTATTCAATCAATCAATCAATGAAGTAATAAAGTGATAATTGCAACAGTGTGATGTGGAAGTAAAGATCTGACTCCATTCAATGGTCTTTGTCGCCCTCATGTGGACAAAATGAATGAATTAAGTGGGTCAATAAAATCCACTGTTCACTTGGTTCATTAAATAAGAACCAGATGGGGAAGCTGATACCCATGTGTCTGGTGACCTTTTAACTCAACAACAGCTTGTGCATGTTGATGTATGTTTTTGTCACATATGAAGGTTGAGTCTTTGTTTGCATTTCTTCAAATAAGTTCATTTTTGTTATTATCATATATATATATGAAGCAGGAATAATCATTTTTGTTTCTCAGTTAGAATGTACTTGCACTGTCTGTCATTGATACAAAGTCAAACTATCAAAGACACTAATAGCTGACCTGGTATATCTGGTCATACTGAGTATGTAGTTCTGTTAAGGCCCAACATGGAACATGCTGTTGAATTATGGTGAGCCCGACCAAAAGAAACATTCTATTTATCCTATTTCGTTTCGCCCTGATGAAGACTGGTTCGGTCAAAACAGGTCTGCAATTGCCCTTTTAAATCAATAAAGGCTTTTCCCTCCTTTTAATCCCGAGTGCCCAGGTTGTCATTCTCTATCTTTAATGCAAAATTTTGAACAATTGTCTGTTTATTTAGTCCTGATAAGTGTAAAAATAAACTGTGTTAAGTTACTACAATGTCTACATTAATATAATACTGAATCCACTAATTATTTCAGGCAGACCAGCTTAAACCAAAGTGGAACTCAAAAAATTGCAAGCGAATTCTCAAGCTTGCACCACTCCTCCATTGAACTCAATGGACCTTTGGGGTTTTCTAAAGTTTGGGGGTTTACTCTATAAAGTTGGAAGAGAACAATTATAGGCCTAGTGCCTATATCCAGACTTGGATATATCTAAATCCAGTCACAATTCCTGATTTTCGTGATTTGAGTTAAACGTCAATTCAAATCTCAAGTCTCCAGCTCTGCAACATCTCCTTAACTCGATTATCTCCATTATCGCGTTAGTTACTCGTACGAGTTCGATACATTGCTGTTTAAGTGGAAGGCTATTTATCATGCATTCATGATGATATATTACCATACATTTGGAGTTTCTTTCTGAAAAGGGGAACAAGTAGAAGTAGGCTACGAATGCTGTTGGAACTTGGAACCTATTCAAAAGTATTTTCTCTGCAACTTGGAGTGACGGCACAATAATCTTGGGGGCCACCTGCATCCTTAGCTCAAACATGCAATTCTGTTTTAAGACACTAGATGGTAGTGTTAATTCACCTAATGTCTACTCTATTATACTCTTAACTCCATGTTGTGGAGAATGAGCAGCTGACATTCAGACATGTATGGCCAAGTTCATGGTCTTGGGCTGAGTCGCATTTCCAACACGAATCAGCCTGAATGCTGTATTGTAGTGATTTCTTCCACACACACTATTAAACAGGGTGCAAGTGATATTTTGTTAGTCTATATTTTTCTAGCTATAGTAAACATTAATTGAATAGTGTTTGTTCAGTAACATGTCTCATCTCTCCAGATTTGTTATAACAGGAACAGAAAATGTGGAATGAGCACACAATGGGTTTTTTTCTTCAGATTATTGTATTTCGTTTTTGTAAAAAGAAAAAAACAATAATAAAGATTGAGTAAAAGAAAAAAAAAATATTCGTCTTTCCATGTGCACTACCAGAACGTAGGCTTTATTTAAAAGCGATTTAAAAGAAAAAAAATGTAATAAACATTGAGTAAAAAAAAAAAGAAAAAATGATAAGAAAAGGTTTTAATATGTCCTTCTGTCAGTCCATGTGCACTACCTGAACATTGAGCTTTATTTTTTAACAAAACTCTTTTTAAACCAAAGAATACCACATCTTACTCCAAGGATAAAGATGCATGTAATTCTATAAACTTTTAAATGAAGTAGATCGGCAGTATTGTGTATGCAAAATATATACACCTGCATAGAGTATAAGAACATAAGGATTATCTAAAACATTTTAAAATGTAAAAATCTAAGAATGAATAATCCAACAAACAAAAATCTCAAAACAAACAAGTGGACTCTCTCCAACACGGCCAACTGTGTGACGCTATGCCCAACGGTCACTGTGATGGTCCACACAGCACTGCAAGCTGACTCTGTGAGAAGAAAACCAACAATGAAAATATGTTTGTCCCAGCATAATGCATAGATACACAACAACAAAAACAATAATTTAAAAATATAACCCATAATGTTTTGACAGAAATGAGATGGAATATGTGTTCCATATACCTGTAGCTGCTGAATACTCCTTAGAGCATTTTCATCCAGAGAAGATAAATCCAAAGAGTCCATCTGACTTGCCAGCAGCTGAATGCTCTACAGTAGTTCAACACAACAAACACCAGTTAGTTCAGTATCGTACATGGAAATGCCCCCAAAACAGCTGATCTACAAGCTCACACGCGTCACATTGTACATAGACTGCCAATTTCAGTTCGCGACACACAACTAATATGAATCAGGATTAAGACACAGGTCACAAACAACTTGCAATTCTGCATATTATTATAAGCATGCCATGCACGAACAAAGACGATTTCAGACTGATAAGCAGACGTAAAAACTAAAAAAGCTTTACCATAACCCCTAAGAAATATTTTATATTTCAATACATACATAACTGGAATGTATTTCCTTTTTTTCTGTTAATCTCAACTGCCTACCATGCTTACATGGTAGGCATCGTAGACCACATGTTTTTAAGCAAACGGAACACTGAGGAGCAAAGCTCCTTTTTCATATTTACATAACTGGAATGTATTTCCTTTTTTTCTGTTAATCTCAACTGCCTACCATGCTTACATGGTAGGCATCGTAGACCACATGTTTTTAAGCAAACGGAACACTGAGGAGCAAAGCTCCTTTTTCATATTGTCATTTTGTGTCCAGCACCAGCAAGGAACTGGGTGTACAGTACACAACCCGCTTGTTTTGAGCTAGGCATCGTAGGCCTAGCCTTGTAAACCAGGCAGCCTTCTTCGGAAATATAAATGTTCATGAAAATTTAGATTTCCGGAGGAGGCTGGTTTACGAGGCTATCGTATATCTACCATGGCTGGTTTACAAGGCTATCGTATACCTACCATGGCGTCATTGCTAACTGTGGATGCCATAGTAGGCATGCCATAGTAGGCATCCTTGTTAAATAAACCGGTGGAATCCAGAACACTAGGCAAACCCTACCAATGGCTACGTAGTACGTATAGTCTTTTATTGAGTCGATTAGGCTAAGGCTTAAGTCAATACCTCTCCATTGCCAATCGGGACGCTGATGACAACATCCTCAGTGGCAGGCGCCATGGGAGAGCCATTGACAGAAATGCTGTAGACCCTTTCTTTGTGACGGGGAACTCTTACTGCAGGGGTTTTGGGAAGCCTGAGGACAAGAGGGAGAGAAATGTGAGCAATGTACCCACATCCGGGCTTTCAATAAGTCTTGTTATTTGCTTGAAAGGAAAGGCACAATTTTTTCCCCTGGTACCTGAAAATCAAATTGAACCACTAAGTGAAGTCTCGCGTAGCCAGACAACTATTCCACAATCTCCGAATATGCTATATAGAGTCTAGAACTACAATTCCCAAACAGCGAGTATTGGAAGTAGCCACTGCTGCACTGACTGAACTGTAGTCCCATTGGAAACAGACAGTCATTCGAGCGGCATATTCTTGTTATGCGTGTATAGTTTAAGAAAACAATTGAAAACATCATGTAAGTAACACCAACACCACCAGAGAAAGACGAAATGACGCCCCTAAATATATTGAAAGGAGACATAACACTTTCAGTAGGACTGGACTTGTTATTGCTACTGCACCAAAGGAGCTGGTGCGTCACATCCGCTTTATCACAGTCATCGTTAGAACCTCCGTCCCCCAGACTGTATGCCGGGAGCATTTGCAAATCGTGGAGGCAACAGTCTGGCCACACGAGACTAAGTATGAAGTAACTAACAGCATATACTGAAAAGTAAACAAAGCCATACCAGCCTAACAAAGAAAATTTGACAAGAACAAATACAATATTTTGTTAGTCTGATTATCTGACAGAAGGTTCAGTCTGCCATTTTTGATTGATTGAATACTTTATTAGTCAAAAATGTAAACGGCACACAAAGGTCCTGGGAACATGTTTCCATTCCAAGTGATCTACAAGGGCGTGTAGACTTTAATTTCCCTAACTCCATTCCAAGTGATCTACAAGGGGGAGTAGACTTTATTTTCCCCAACCAATCAGATCAACATACCTGGTTATTCTTGGTAAACTGTAGTTTGGGCCATTTGTCAATTAAATAGTGTTCATGTCATGAGACATTTCGAGTGCGCAACGCAAACACGAGTGCCTGGTGTTTAGATCTCACAGCTCAAAGGACAATCACTTTTTCAAACTGGATAAACTGTAGGTTCAAAATACAATGACAGAGCATAGAAGCAGTCTACTCACTGAGTGGGCAGATATGGCCTGGAGCCAGGCTACTATTTTGTATGAGTTGTAATTATTTTGCACATTTTGCATGAAAACGAAATATTTAAATTAAAACTTACCTAGGGTCAAATCGTGGAGTGATCAGAGGAGTAGCTCCTACAAACAGAGACGAGTCCAGCATGCTCCTGGCAGGCGTAATCAAGGGCTTCCTGTTGGATCTGAACACAGACTCTTGTTAGTGTTGCAACAAACCAGAGAGGCTTTTTGATTATGGACTTGCCATTGATCGAGTTGCACATGGTAAATGCAACAAAAGCAAACAAAAAAAAGACACCAAGATAAAGTTAGACGATGGACAACAACAACTGAAAAAAAAATATATAATTGAAAAATTATGTAACATGACTGGATGTCCTTAAATTAATATAAAAAGAAAGAAATCACAACAAACTGTTTTACTATGTTTACTATTCGGAGTGTCACAAAACCCCAAAACTGTGCCTCCATGTGTTAAAATCATGAATTTTTAGTAAGACATTCTGGCTTTGACTTTGTTCCCGCCCAAGAATTGTCTCACCAAGCAATTCTCTCAACCCTCGTCTCCTTCGCCAAATTAGAAATAAACACTTCTCCTTAGACATTTATATGCCTGAGGATGGAATCGAAATTACTCCTCTAGACTAGACGATTCCTCATAATACAGAAAAAAGCAACAAAATGGTGGTTTGAAATCATTGAACACACAACCAGGCAGACAAGCAGATAATTCAGACTTAATAGAAATATATCTTACCTTCTAACAGAGGTGTTCTGCTTCGTGACTGAGATGGCTGCAGCTTTTTTAGATGTAGTTCGGGGCGGCTTCTTTACAGTTCTTCCCTGAATCCCAGAACAAAACAGTTAAATCAACTCTGTCCCTGGCTAAACGGAGCACTATATAGTACAATATATACATTATATTATTATTTGTGCTATGACTGGGCTGTGGAAAGCATGAACCACCTTCTTTGGTTTCACCGTTGGATTGTTCTCCTCGTCCTCCGAGCTCGACTTTTTCTTGGATGCTGCTGGAACAAGACAAAATCCAACACGATTATGGATATTATGTTGAATAAGGTGTGTGATTTATTTACATTCACAAAAATGTGTAAACCTGAACATGGTATATTTGTACATAGCTGTAAAAACTAAACACAACAAAGCTTGAGAGCTTATGTGTGTAAACTGAGTGGCACATGCCCTGTCTGTGTGTGCACACTGTATGAATAATATCAGCAGCATTATATAACCAGTAAAATCCACACTTACCTTTCTTGACTGGAGGGACGTTGTGGACCTCAGCCAGGACGGTGTCCACCTTGGCAGCCACATCTCCCTGTAAACAGACAGGAGGGAAGATTGACATGAAAATCACTGAATGTACCAAGGCATATGTAACACAGTGGTGGTTTAATGCCTACACTGGTCACAGCTGCTGAAAAATCTAAACAGACTGCACTATCGTATGATCTTAAATTAAAATGTTGATTTATATATGTGCTCACCGTTGTATCCACTTCTTGTTCCTTGGCTTTCTCCGACCCTAAGAGAGAGGCAGATACCAAATATGAACAGTCTGTGAACGCTTGTTTATTAGGGGTGTTTTTTGCGCTTCTGAATACGATTTGATTTCACACTTTCAATATTACAAACAAGGGTGAGTTTCTAATCTCCAATACCCCACTGTACTTTTTCCCCACCTGCCTGTCCAAATGAATAAGAACGTTGTTTGGTGTCAACAGGGCTTGAAGATACTGAACAAAGCTCTTAAGGACAAACCCATGTTATACTTCCTAACGTCTCAGCTCAGAATTTTCTGAATGCCAGACCTCACACACTCAGTATAATCAGTCTAGCAACACACATGTTTACAGCACTTTTACCACCTGGATCTCACTCCAACACTCAAAGGTTTTGACATTTCTTGACAGTTTGAGTCTGGAGCAATCACTCCAGGGTAGAGCCTAAAAGTTCAGCCCGAGCCCGGCGGACGGGTCGGCGTGGGTTCAATTTGTCAGGATATGTCGGGCTTTTAATCCGGTCGTCCCCATAGCGGAGCGGAGGAGATCGTTGAAACTATTCAGACACTTTTGTATATCCGAATATATTATAGACGTAGTGTGAATGTTGTAGCTATAACAGCCTGTACACCTGCTTCCTGATTTAGCGGCGGCCGTCAGCTGTGTTTTCCAGCGAGGCTCCGATGTTTATTTGTTCCATACAGTAATTAGGACGGTGCTGCTACAATGTCTTTTAAGACAGTTGGAAAATGGTAGAATGACTCTGTTCTTAACGAATCACCAATATTTTATGAGGAAAAAAAGGCTGCTGCCGCCAGCATCAATTAAGCTGGTTTAGAATGTCGGGCTGCGGGCTGTGTCGTCTCCAATTGTCAATTATGTATCGGGCTTTGGGCCGAGCTCGGGCTGACTTTCAGCCGGGCTGGGCTGGGCTCACATATTTTGGCCGATTTAAGCTCTACTCCAGGGGGTACTCGTTCTACCTCCTGGAGGTTGGCTCACGACACTCGAACATCCTATATTCTAGTGCAGGGGTCTGGGCTCCCAGGGGCCCCTCAGAGTTACTACAGGGGGTTCTCCAAATCTGTGTGTGATAGAAACTTTATTTTCTCATTTTTTATTAACCACTTGAACCCCAACGTCCATATTTTGAGAACTTAAAAATAGCAGATCTACAAGCTCAGCTCACAACGCCTCACGCTGCAAGGCGTTTTGAGCTTGTAGATCGGCTATTTTTGACAAAGAGGATTGGTGTAGAGGGGGAAAAGTACAGAGTGAAAGTTTAAGTTTATTAGGCCTAAGTATTGACAGTTCAAGTGGTTAAATATCTGAAAACACAAATTGACATGAATCCAAAATACACTGGTGATTGCGCTGTCAAACAATGAAATTATATGGAATCTATGAAAAGTTTGTGGGGGTCCCTGCTTCATCTCTCTCTCTCTCAACTAAGGGGTCCTTGGCCTGAAAAAATTGAAGACCCCTGCTAGTGTGCACTCCAAACACATACAATATCTCAAAATCAAAAAGTCAACTTAATAATGGATTTGGATTCTGAGAATCATGACCGTCACCGTTTGGTTTGACTGACAGTCACAGTATGGACAGATATTCACAGTACAAATATACGCACAAAACACTGACAAAGTAAAGCCCTTTGCACACAGGACAGTTGCGTTTTTTTTCGTTTACGGCATGAATAAAACGCATTGGATTTGGTGTGCAAGGCTGTGCGGAATCGGCGCTGCGGATCCAAAAAGGAGTCATAAAAGGAGTGATGAGTTTTTTACCGCATGCGATAAGACGCACAAATCGAACTGGTTTCGATCGAGAGAGAAAAAGCACGGCGGCAGCCACTCGTCGCACGGCTAATTCGGAGCCGGTGTGCATGAGGTCATAGAGAATCATTGTTTTCTTTTCAAAAAATTATATTGTCCGTTTTATCCGTGCGGTTAAACGCGTCTGTGTGCAAAGGGCTTAGGGGAACAAGCACTTTTTTTCCTTCCTTTAAGGGCTTGTCCAATTAAAAATGTGAACATAATTTGTTCCAGACAAGCTTGTGCGTACTTACTGTAATATTCCAACCAGTTCATTTGACGAATTTGCTTGGGCAGCTTGATCAGAGCCATGTCGTAGGCGTTCTGGGACTTTCTCAGAAGATCGTTTCTCTTCACCTTCAGCCTTTCAACTATGGCGTTCACTGTAGAAACAAAAACAATAACTGTTAGGAATTAATGATTTACAATTCAGATTCCTGGAATGTATCCACGACTTTCCAACGCCCCATAGTGCATTGCGCAGACGCTGTACCGAGCTTCCGGCGCCGCAGCCGAGTGTGATTTACAAGCTCGCGACGTGAGCTTGTATGTCTGCTTTTAAACCGGAAGTGTGGTCCAAACAGGTCCAAATAATCTCCAGTAAACTCCCGCGGAAAGAGGTGGATAGAAATTGTTACACAATACAATTGATTGTAATGGAGTCATGTCACCCAACGGTTTACTGTACATTATGTTCTATTGCTTTTGATTGATTGAATACTTTATTAGCAGTTCGCATAGAAAAAGCACAGGACAGTACAGTTCAGACACAAGATCTACAAATAGGATCTAAACCCAAGAAAGCACAATGACTCACTGGGGTCCTTTAGTAGGCTCTACTCAGTTCGTAGATTCATGCTACTAGTGTTGAGGAGATGATGTCTGGTGGTATATTGTCTTAGTGACTTGATTAATGATTATGCACAACACAGGACCACAACAGAAATAAAATAGGTTATTTTTCTACGTTTTAGTACGATACATAGGTTATTTTTCTACGTTTTAGTAATAATACCAATGGATAATAGTGTACCACACTGACAGAATTTCCCCCTTGGGATAATAAAGGTATCTATCTACAGTACTATGTGCAAACCGTTAATAAAGTATTCAATTAATCACCATTTCTAACGTATGTGCAGAACAGAATGCGGTTCGTGTTATTACCTTCGCCGTCGAAGTCTTGCAGAAAGGCCTCCACCTTCTTCATCTTGACCTCGTCTATTACCTTTTGTTGTTTTGCGGTCTTTTTCCTCGGCGCCATGGCTGCTGACAAGACAATATTGTGTCGTAAATAAATATTAATGTAAATAACGCTTGGCAGTTGGCACCCCCCGCTCACTGGCACTGCTGTTCTAGCCTGACTGCAAGCGTCAGTGATGTGCGGACTGATTTATCAGGCTACTGCTGTTCCCGGCAACGTAAAAGTTACACAGCTAACGTTAGCACGCTAACGCTATTTAGAGGAGAGGTGGTGGATGTACGTTTGCTAGGCTGGAACATAACCACTCCGTCAAATCTGCAGTTATAATACACCGTATCCTACGTGTAATGGGATATTTACCGTGTTAATGTTTGTTTTGTGTCGTCTCGTCGTGCTGTTGCTGTCCCTCTTCTTTAACGGCCTCACTCACGCAGAGTCACAGTCACACTGATAAATAGAAGTGGAACAAGATTTCGAATCTGGGAACAGGGAGGAGCCAAGTTGACCGATCAGCCAACCAGCAAGCTTTATAGTTCTTCTTCTTCTTCGTTAGCTTTAATGCCGGATGACAACCAACATATCTAGGTGTATTGATTGATTGATTGAAGAATTTATTAGAAGTTTGCAATAGAAAAAAGTACAGTTTCATGACAGTACAAATCACTGGTACAAGGTCAACTAAAAGGAGATCCTAGAAAGCCGAGGCTTATTTCCACAGGAACCACACTTTAAGTATCTCATATAACATTGAAAGACAGACGGATAGAACATAGTACTTTATCTAGGATAATATCAGTTTCAAAAGCATAACATCAAATACAAAAGGCAGAATACAAAGAAAAAGGGGGGGGGGAGCATGGGGGCTTAGTCTATTTACAAGTCACGGGTAGCTGCTGTCTGAAGGTGACTTTTCATACCAATTTTGAAGGAGGCTAGGGATTTGCTCTCCTTTAGGGCTTGTGGAAGGGCGTTCCACATGTTGATGGTATAGCAGGAGAACGAGTTAGCGCCTTGTTTAGTGTTAAATCTACGCTGATGATGATTAGTGGAGCTGCCTCTGGTGTTATGATCGTGAACATCCTTGACCTTTAAGAAGTAGTTTGTCAGGTACATGGGAATCTTGGAGGTGTAGTGTATCTTGTACACCAGGCCCATTGCAAGATGCTGTACTCTGTCAGCTACTTTGAGCCACCCCACGCTTTCGTGGTGATGCTCGGTAAGGTGGGTCAGAGGAGGGAGACCAAGCACAACCCTAATTAGTTTGTTTTGGGCTGTTTGGAGCTTTAGCTTTAAGGCAGCTGGGGCGTCGCGATACCAGACAAGGACTCCGTAATCAATGAGGGGCCCAATAAGAGCACCTCCTAGTGTCTTTCGGGATTTAATATTGATCAGTGGGGCAACTCTTTGCAAGAAGCGAATTCGTTGATTGACTTTATTGATTACCTTGGTGGTCATTTTTTCACTGGATAGGTTAGCCTCCAGGATGCAACCCAGGTAGCAGATGTGGTTTTTTCTTTCTATCACAGTGTCACCTACTTTAATTGTGAAGTTCTCAACTAGGCTAAGTTTCTGACTAGATCCAAAGAGGATACATTCAGTTTTGCCTAGGTGAATTGAGAGTCTGTTGTCATTGAGCCAGGTGCAGATCTTGTTAAGTTCACAGTTAAGGGCCTTTTCAACCAGCAAAATGTCTCTGCCTGAGACTAGGAGAGCCGAGTCATCCGCGAACAGAAACAGATTGCAGTCACAAGCAGATGACATGTCGTTTACGTATATTAAGAACAACAGTGGTCCTAGTATACTCCCTTGAGGTACTCCACAGTTTACTGGGAGGGGGGGGGACAGGGTTCCGTTGACTTCCACCATCTGTTCCCTCCCCACCAAGTAAGAGTGCATCCATCTCACTGCTGTGCTATCAAGACCAATAGCTTTGAGTTTTTCGATCAGAATAGAATGATCGACGGTGTCAAATGCCTTCTGGAGGTCCAGCATGACCATGCCACAATATTTGCCATCGTGAATTTCACGTTTGATGTAATCATTCAAATAGATGAGGCATGTATCTGTGGAATGGGACTCTCTGAAGCCAGACTGGAACTCGTAGATCAGTTTATTCTCTTCAAGATATCTAGCCACCTGTTCATAGACAATTTTTTCCATTACCTTAGAGATGGAACTAAGGATTGAGATTGGCCTGTAGTTGCCAGGGTCAAGTTTACTGCCTTTTTTGTGCAGGGGAGTGTTCTTCAGGTTACAATCAATCTACTCACAAATGCAATCTATCTACTCACAAATTATTTTGTCACTATATCTCAATAAATTGCATGGCCTCTCTAGAACACAATAACCTATCAATAATACTTTCCTCTCATTTCTGACTTAACTTTCTGTCTGACTAGAGGTGGGACGCTCGCAAACGAATCGAGTCTTTTGAACGGCTCTTTGAAAGGAACAGATCCCAGAGATACTTAAATGGTTTCCTGTGGAAATAAGCTTAATCTTTGCATGGATCATCTCCTTTTAGTAGACCTTGCACCAGTGAACTGTACCGTCATGAAACGGTACCTTTTCCTATGCAAACTTCTAATAAAGTCTTCAATCAATCAATCAAAAGCAGAGATCCGGCTCACTTCGAAGATAGTCCAGGCAAACTAGCGTTTTACGAGAAAGTAATTGTAACAGAATTTTTTTCACCACACATCAGTTCTATGAGGTGTCTAGAACAACATACTAAAAGTCCTAAGAAATCCCAGTTGCGGAAATATGTTTGGCAGCTAGGGTAATTTTCAGTCTCATTCACTTGCTATACACTACACTATAAAGGCAAAAATGACTCCCAAAAAATCTGCTTTAAGTGGGATGTGAGGGGTCAAACTAGGGTTTTTTAATTATTCTGAATTCATTGCAAGCATTTGTTTTGCATAAAAAACATTCCTTGGGCTAAAAACAGACCCCAAAAGGCTGTGAAAATTGATGACTCATCACTAAACCATCGTATTGTGGGGTCATTTCTTGCCCAAGGAATGTTTTTCATGCCAAACAAATGCTTGCAATGGATTCAGAATAATTAATAACCCCTAGTTTGACCCCTCACATCCCACTTAAAGCAGATTTTTTGGGAGTCATTTTTGCCTTTATAGTGTAGTGTATAGCAAGTGAATGAGACTGAAAATTACCCTAGCTGTCAAACATATTTCCGCAACTGGGATTTCTTAGGACTTTTAGTATGTTGTTCTGGAGACCTTATAGAAAAGGTCTGTGAAGAAAAAAATTCTGTTACAATTACTTTGTGTTTTGGGTCCAAAATGAGCTAGTTTGCCTGGACTAAGAGCCATGAATCCCATCTCTACTGCTGACTTTATTTCGACCAATCATAGCATAGAACGACCGTGTTTACATCACGAGACCGGAAAACAGTACAGCATCATGGTGGCAGCAGTGTGATTTTGTAACATTAGACAGATCTGATTGGGAATGCAACGTATTTATCTTTTTTTTTTTTTGTGGACAAGGAAGACGTTACTCTGATGGCATTTGCTTGTGGAAACGGTTGTGAAAGTTGAAATGTCAAAGCCCGTGGTGTTGCCATCACTTCATCAAATACTGAGGACATGCTTTCAGTGTCTCGAGAGCAACCAGAAAGTGTGGAACGCTGTATTGGCTGAATGCAGCCCTTTGGTTGTGTCTCTCGGAAACGTAGCCGAGCAGTTTAAAGCTCTTTCCAATGTCCAGCTGTCCAGCACTCCGCTGAACTCCTTCCCTGATTTGCAAGAGCGATTACACTTCAAGCTGGTCGAGGCAACGGAAATCATCTTGGACAAGCTCAATGAGAAAACGTGAGTTTAATAACAATACATTTTATTTGTCTTAAACGCAATTATTGTGCATTATATATATATATATATATATATATATATATATATATATATATATATATATATATATATATATATATATATATTGTAGCGGCCCCTTTAAGAGTGGCCGGATGTCACGTGTTGTTGTTGTGGCTTTTCCCGGAACTTGGGGGGAAGTAGCGTCATTCCAGGGTGTTGTTGTGATATGGGATACAGTCTGTGCCACACTCTGCGAGGATATATGTTATTATTCATGCTGAACGAAGCCTTTAATAAACGTGACACTAAACTGTGGGACACGTCTCTGCCTCCGGTTCTTGGGATTGTTACAATATATATAACTGTTCAGGGCAGGAATTTCAGGGAGGCCATGGCCGTCGTTGCCCCTCAGTTTGGCCTTGTGCCCCTCCAAAAAATGTCATGCCCTGAGGCCACAGTGGCCTTAATGCCCCAGCTGACTGTACCACTTTCTCCTCTGTCTTTTTCTTGTCAATATGTAGACACCAGTGTCTTGTTGAGTCTCCATTTTTAAACCAATCCAGTATCTTTTGCACGGCTTAGCATCAGATTGTAAATACCCATTTATTTATTGTGGGCTCGCCTGGAAGGCGAGCACACGTATGTTATCTTCATTATTGTGGGCTCGCCTGGAAGGCGAGCACACGTATGTTATCTTCATTATTTATCTATCAGTCAGTCAGTCAGTCAGTCAGTATCTCCTCAAAACTTTGGCGCGCTTCATCTCTTAAACGCTTACACCTTTCAACACCATTCAAATTTTTATGTGTTCAGCTTACTGAGGACACGTGTGCTTGTACTTTTGGTTTTGAAATGTTTTGTAGTTTAATTATAAAAAAATAAAAATGTTTAACTTTAAGCACCCAATGCATTTCCAATGGGTTTAGTGAGTGGGGAGAGAGTGAGACAGAGGAAAGGGACCCATGTTTATATTAAGTCGCTGTGGCTGCAATATTCACACTTCAGATATGCTATTTATATCAATGCGTTCACACAGGTCTGCTGTCTGATTTGATCCAAATGTCTAAGCTGTGTGATGTATAAAACTATAGTTATAGTTAAAACTATAAATAAATGTCCCTCTCCACTCTACTGATTGACACAGCTGTGATTAAAGGCTTGGCTGTCATTGGCTGTTCTGTGGTGATGTAGCCTTACATAAGTCGGCCCTGCAGTGACAATGCGAAAGTCTCGGCAGAGACGTCTTAATGTAAGGCTAGTGGTGCTGCAAAGTAACCAAGTACATTTACTCAAGTATATACAAACAAGTACTTGTACCTACAGTACAATTTTTAGGTACTTTTACTCTAATTTCCATTTTTGTTACTTATACTCTACTATAAATACAGCATTTGACAGCTTCAGTTACTTTTTATTTAGCAGATTTTATTATTAATAATAATAATTATTATTAACACGCACGCACGCACGCACGCACACACGCACACACACACGCATACACACACACTGACACACAAACAACTGTTACTGTGTTACTGTGGAGACGTTTGCTTGTATTTGTCTTTGACACATGTTTTGTAGTGTTTTAGAAATTTAACTTAAAAAGAATAAGGTTCCCGGGCGATGGGCTTTACAGTATATATCCTAGAACCCGCAGGGGCACTCTGTGTGGTTGTTGTTGGTTGTCAGGGAGATATCACAACCAATGCATTTCCAAATCAGACGATCAACCGAAGTGGACCCACCTGGCAAAACCACACCCCAAACACTTTAAAAGCCATGAATTTCAGCCTGTCTGCATTTGAATCCTAGTATATCCCATATGCATTTGGATCAGCATGTCCCGTACTGTATACCAACTTTTACTTTACACTTTTGTTACTTATACTCCACTGCAATTGCATTTGGCAGCTTTAGTTACTTGTTACTTTGCAGATTTTATTATTAATACAAAACATACGGTAGATGAATCACGTAGAAGCTGATCTACAATGTGACATTGCGACATGTTGTGATCTTGTAGATCTGCTGTTTTTAAAAAGCTTGTCAATATTAGGACCATCTGCGTACTATTACTTTGATGTGGTTTGCTGGTTTGCAAAGTGTAGTTCAGGGACCCCTAGGACAGACACACACACACACACACACACACACACACACACACACACACACACACACAGGTTCCCCATCTTTCTTCCCAGGCTTTAAACAGCCATAACTTCAGTTCCCAACATGCTACTGGTCTCGAACCTTTGTTGTTGGTTACCCGTCCACATTATATTTTAATTTTATTTTGATTTAATTGTCCATACCTTTAAAGGACCAGGTCACCTCTGGGACAACCAGATCTTATTTTATTGTTGTGTGGGACACGATCAACACAATCCTGTAATTTCTTGTGTTCAATCTGTGTTTTTAGATATTTTATTATTTCAGCATGCTACAACTGGTCATATGATGCTTTGTAGCATGATATTGCATCATCTCATGCATCATATGATGCAAAATGCATCATATGACCAGTTGTAGCATACTGAAATACTAAAATATCTAAAAACACAGATTGAACACAAAAAATAACTCAACATTGTGTTGATCGTGTCCCCACACAACAATAAAATAAGATCTGGTTGTCCCAAAGGTGACCTGGTCCTTTAAGTTCATGTAATAACACTGCTTGTCTACATTGTATTTGCATTACCATTTTACGTCAGTAAAATGAAAGAGAGCATTGCCTGGGAACTTGACACTTTTACTATTATTGTTTTGGGTTGGAATCGAGCCCACACTGTTTCGAAGGAACGGTATTTCTAGTTTATTGTGGGCTCGCCTGGAAGGCGAGCACACGTATGTTATCTTCATTATTTATTTGTTTATTTATATATGTGTATCTCCTCAAAACTTTGGCGCGATTCATCTCTTAAACGCTTACACCTTTCAACACCATTCAAATTTTTATGTGTTCAGCTTACTGAGGACACATGTGCTTGTATTTTTGGTTTTGAAATGTTTTGTAGTATAAATATAAAAAAATAAAAATGTTTAACTTTAAGCACCCAATGCATTTCCAATGGGATTAGTGAGTGAGGACAGAGTGTAGACAGAGGAAAGAGACCCATGTTTATGTTAAGTCACTGTGGCTGCAATATTCACACTTCAGATATGCTATTTATATCATTGCGTTCACACAGGTCTGCTCTCTGATTTGATCCAAATATCTAAGCTGTGTGATGTATAAAACTATAGTTATAGTTAAAACTATAAATAAATGTCCCTCTCCACTCTACTGATTACACAGCTGTGATCAAGAATCAAGTCCGGGCGATGGGATGTAAATCCCATAGCCATATATCCTAGAGCCCGCAGGGACAGTCAGCCATATTAGTGGTTGTTGTTGGTTGTCAGGGAGATATCAAAACCAATGCATTTCCAAGTCAGATCCACAAACACAATAAAAGCCATGCTCCACTCCTCAGTCTGGAGTGGCCACATAGAAGAACGCCTTGGTTATAGACATAGTGGAGGACAGATGTGATCTGGGATTGTTAGCCTACAGTATATGCACTCAATATACTCCACTACAGTTGGAGTCCATTTGACAGTTGCTGGTTCCCAAACACAGAATCAAAAATGTAGATCTAGAACACATAGAATATGTACAGTACAGTAAGGTTCAGTAGAGTACAGTAAAAGTACAGTAAGGTTCAGTAGAGTACAGTAAAGTACAGTAAGGTACAGAAAGGTACAGTACAGAAAGGTACAGTAGAGTACAGTACAGTAAGGTACAGTAAAGTACAATACAGTACAGTAAGGTACAGTAGAGTACAGTAAAGTACAGTACAGTAAGGTACAGTACGGCACAGTAGAGTACAGTACAGTATAGTACAGTAAGGTACAGTAGAGTACAGTAAAGTACAGTACAGTACAGTAAGGTACAGTACAGTAAGGTACAGTAGAGTACAGTAAAGTACAGTAAGGTACAGTACAGTAGAGTAAAGTACAGTACAGTAAGGTACAGTAAGTTACAGTAGAGTACAGTAGAGTACACACACACAGGTCCCCCATCTTTCTTCCCAGGCTTTAAACAGCCATAACTTCAGTTCCCAACATGCTACTGGTCTCGAACTTTTGTTGTTTGTTTACCCGTCCACATTATATTTTAATTTTATTTTGATTTAATTGTCCATACCGTTAAAGGACCAGGTCACCTCTGGGACAACCAGATCTTATTTTATTGTTGTGTGGGACACGATCAACACAATCCTGTAATTTCTTGTGTTCAATCTGTGTTTTTAGATATTTTAGTATTTCAGCATGCTACAACTGGTCATATGATGCTTTGTAGCATGATATTGCATCATCTCATGCATCATATGATGCAAAATGCATCATATGACCAGTTGTAGCATACTGAAATACTAAAATATCTAAAAATACAGATTGAACACAAAAAATAACTCAACATTGTGTTGATCGTGTCCCACACAACAATAAAATAAGATCTGGTTGTCCCAAAGGTGACCTGGTCTTTTAAGTTCATGTAATAACACTGCTTGTCTACATTGTATTTGCATTACCATTTTACGTCAGTAAAATGAAAGAGAGCATTGCCTGGGAACTTGACACTTTTACTATTATTGTTTTGGGTTGGAAGCGAGCCCACACTGTTTCGAAGGAACAGTATTTCTAGTTTATATACTAGTCAGTATCTCCTCAAAACTTTGGCGCGCTTCATCTCTTAAACGCTTACACCTTTCAACACCATTCAAATTTTTATGTGTTCAGCTTACTGAGGACACGTGTGCTTGTATTTTTGGTTTTGAAATGTTTTGTAGTATAAATATAAAAAAATAAAAATGTTTAACTTTAAGCACCCAATGCATTTCCAATGGGTTCAGTGAGTGGGGACAGAGTGGAGAGAAGGATAATAGACCCATGTTTATGTTAAGGCGCTGTGGCTGCAGTGTTCACACTTCAGATATGCTATCTATATCATTGCGTTCACACAGGTCTGCTCTCTGATTTGATCCAAATATCTAAGCTTTGTGATGTATATATTCTGAGTTAAAACTACAAATATCTATAAATGTCCCTCTCCACTCTACTGATTGAGACAGCTGTGATTAAAGGCCTGTCTGTCATTGGCTGTTCTGTGGTGCTGCAAAGTAACCAAGTACATTTACTCAAGTATATACAAGTACTTGTACCTACAGTACAATTTTGAGGTACTTTTACTCTACTTTCCATTTTTGTTACATATACTCTACTATAAATACAGCATTTGACAGCCTCAGTTACTTGTTACTTTGCAGATTTTATTATTAATAAAAAACATAGATGGACCACTTAATACTGCTATGAAGTTGATCTACAATGTGCACGCACGCACGCACGCACGCACGCACGCACGCACACACACACACACACACACACACACACACACACACACACACACACACACACACACAAACAACTGTTACTGTGTTACTGTGGAGACGTTTGCTTGTATTTGTCTTTGAGACATGTTTTGTAGTGTTTTAGAAATTGTACTTAAAAAGAATAAGGTTTTAGGATCCCGGGCAATGGGATTTACAGTATATATCCTAGAACCCGCAGGGACAATCAGCCGTATTAGTGGTTGTTGTTGGTTTTCAGGGAGATATCACAACCAATGCATTTTCAAATCAGATCCACAAACACAATAAAAGTCATGCTCCACTCCTCAGTCTGGAGTGGCCACATAGAAGAACGCCTTGGTTATAGACATAGTGGAGGACAGATGTGATCTGGGATTGTTAACCTACAGCATGGGTATTCAACTGGCGGCCCGCGGGCCAATTGCGGCCCGCGGGGACCTTCCTTGTGGCCCCTGGAGCAATTTTGAAAAAAAAGAAAAAAAAATCCAAAATGTTTTTTTGTGGAGGCTAATGAACGTTATAGGTATGGTTTGCGCGATATGAAACGTGAGCTTCATTTTACCATAATCACAGACTCACAGTATCATATTCCATCATATTCAAGTGAAGTGACTCCAGTCAGAGCACTGCAGCAGAGTGGAGTGTGTGTGTCTGCGACTCACCTGATCCTCGTTTAGCATCGTTAAAGCATCAGAGAAGGCAATTGTGTGTGCACTGTCAATAAGGTCGACATCAATGCCAGGTTGGCCATCACTAGTGTGATGTACTGTAGTTAGCACTAGGTTTTACCAAGAAAGCATGTTTACAATTGTCAACTTGTTGAACAGAAATTAAGCACATTAACATGAAAAGTATTCTACTTGAAAAGTATTCTGCTTTGCAATGTAGTTAGATGAAAATGTTGTGAAAATGTGGTCATGCCGTTGTTCTTTATTGCGGCCCCCGGCCCCTTGGGTTTCTGTCAATGTGGCCCCCTGGACAATTTAGTTGAATACCCCTGACCTACAGTATATGCACTCAATATACACCTCTAGAACACATAGAATATGTACAGTAAGGTTCAGTAGAGTACAGTAAAAGTACAGTAAGGTTCAGTAGAGTACAGTAAAGTACAGTAAGGTACAGTAAAGTACAATAAAGTACAGTAAGGTACAGTGGAGTACAGTAAAGTACAGTAGAGTAAAGTACAGTAGAGTACAGTAAAGTACAGTATAGTAAGGTACAGTACGGTACAGTAGAGTACAGTATAGTATAGTACAGTAAGGTACAGTACAGTAAGGTACAGTAGAGTACAGTAAAGTACAGTACAGTAAGGTACAGTACAGTACAGTAAGGTACAGTAGAGTACAGTAAAGTACAGTAAGGTACAGTACAGTAGAGTACAGTAAAGTACAGTAAGTTACAGTAGAGTACAGTAAGGTACAGTAAAGTACAAAACAATACAGTAAGGTACAGTAGAGTACAGTAAAGTACAGTAAAGTACAATAAAGTACAGTAAAGTAGAATAAAGTACAGTAAGGTACAGTGGAGTACAGTAAAGTACAGTAGAGTACAGTAAAGTACAGTAAAGTACAGTATAGTAAGGTACAGTAGAGTACAGTACAGTAAGGTACAGTACGGTACAGTAGAGTACAGTATAGTATAGTACAGTAAGGTACAGTACAGTACAGTAAGGTACAGTAGAGTACAGTAAAGTACAGTACAGTAAGGTACAGTAGAGTACAGTACAGTAAAGTACAGTAAGTTACAGTACAGTACAGTAAGGTGCAGTACAGTATAGTAAGGTACAGTACAATACTGTAGGGTACTGTACCTTACAGTACCTTAAAGTATCCTATTTGTTGGGTTGGAATCGAGCCCACACTGTTTCGAAGGAACAGTATTTCTAGTTTCACAATGATATTCTACATATTAAATTCAACCCTTAAATTCAATTAATTATTTCAATGGACTAAAATATTGTTTTATTTGATGGCCTTCCTGCCCTGGCATTTGGGCTTTCTTTGTACCCTAAAAAAATGGACAACCCCAAAGGCCAAGTGGCCTTGCCCCTAAAATGATGAAATTCCAGGCCTGCAGCCTAACCTTCAACTAAAAAATTGTTATAATTGTTATAACAGAATTATTATTCTCTCTCTCTCTCTCTCTCTCCCTCTCCCTCTCCCTCTCCCTCTCCCTCTCTCTCTCTCTCTCTCTCTCTCTCTCTCTCTCTCTCTCTCTCTCTCTCTCTCTCTCTCTCTCTCTCCCTCTCTCTGACTCTCCCCCAGGGCTTCTCTCCAGTCTGTGAAGGATGCTATCAGTATCCAGGTGTATGGAGCCTTCCAGTTGTATGAGGAGAAACTGGACAGTCTGGACCTCTCCACATGCACGCAGAGATCTGCCACTACCCCATCAGTAGCTGACATGATGGAGTGGCTGCAGGATGCAGAGCGATACTATCGGCAACAGTATCCTCTCTGTCTATGGCCGGAATTGGTGTTTATGCTATTAATGATTGATGTAAATTGGGAGATTGAATTTATTACCCTTTCTCAGGATTTTTAAACATAGCTGGGAAGTGCAAAATAGTTTGTTTCATTTAGATTTTAATGTTGCTACCGGTAAACATTATACATTTTTTAAGATATTTTTGATAGCACCAGTGGAGATTGACAGGCAACAGGGGGAGAGAGAGACGGGGAGTGACACGCAGCAAAGGTCGTCAGTATCGGGCTTCGAACCCGCGACACACTGTTGGGCATTAGAGCACGGTATGCGCCTTGACCCGCTAGGCCAGCGGGCGCCCCGTAGAGGATAGACTTAAAGGCCAATATGTCCTCATATTCCATCAAGTCTGTCAGATCTGACTTTCTATAACCCCCTTCGTGGTTCCTCAGAACTATAGACGCATAGCACATGCTAGGAATGTGTCTGATGCTGGATTTCAACCAAGTAGGGGGAGTAAAACAGAAAATAGTCCAGGGTCAAAGGTGTTTGGGTATACAATACGTTAGCTTTCAGTTGAATTTGAATCCTTGTTGAAAGTAACACAAAGAGAATGAATTATTATTATAGTTATTATTATCCTCAACCATATGTTCAGATTTCTGAGCAGGAAGACTCTGCTGCTGACCCTAAGCCCTGATGACCTCTCTCTTCTGGAATCTGCCCCTAAGAGATGGGAGTCCTTACAGTCACCCAGTGGAGATGAGATGATCACCGGTGAGACATCATCATACAGTGTTGTTGTTATGCAGATTAAGACAGGGCGATATGGGCAAAATCAAATATCACGATATTTGTACCAAATGACCTTGATATTGTGACCATGAAATCATTTCTTTTCAAACATAGCTTGAAAAAAATAAAATAGCAAAAGCCAATCTATAAGTTCACAACACATATTGCAATGCATTGTGGGCTTGTATATCTTATCTGCTATTTTAGCTATCGCTTTTTTTTTTTTTTTTTTTTTTCGTTTGTTTTTTTAAGTATAAAATAAGGCTTAATTAATACTAGAAAGCTCTTTATTAAGTTTATAAAAAATGTTTTAGAAATAAAATACAGATGTATTTTGCAGGAAGAATTTCTGAAAACCATTTCATTTTGAATAACTTACTTTTTTGGGCAGTATTTTAAAACACTTGTGTATGTTTTCCATGAAAGATTAAGATTAAATGTGAACTATTTACTATTGTGTCTCGTTTCAGATGTACTCTACAAAGTGTCCCTTTTTATGGAGTCACAATGAAGAAAGCAAAAGAGACGTTGAGATGAATCACCTCCGCTTTGTGAACCTTTCTATGAAGTGGTTCAACAGTTCAGGAACAGAAATCCTGATGAACAGATCCGGACATAGTGTATACATTGGATGTATGTGTATTATTTGTATGTAATGGAGCCTTTAAAGAAGTCACATCACTTGGTCAAGTAAAATGTGAGCCTTCCTTGTATTAGCCTATTGTTGAATACAAGATCATTTTGTGCCAACAATGTGGAAATGAAAGACAAAATGATCAATCTCTTCCCTACACAGAACCCATTACATCGGGCAACCATTTTTATTCTACTGGATTTGTTATCTTTTAAATAAAGCTCAAACACAATGGACTGTTTTTGAGGAAATGCAATAACATGTAAGAAACAGAATCTCAAAATCATTAAAACACTCAAGATATTATTTTTTATTCTTAAACTGTTTTGATTCATGTCATTTCAACCAAGTTTAATGTTGCAAATGTTAGAGGCAATGGCATTGCCATATGAAAACAACTGTATGAAATCACTACAATCTTCAACACAAGCAAACATAACAGTGATACATTTAAAATGTTTGTTGACCCACTGACCTATTATAATATCACAATGATTTCTCCTCATCTTGCACAAAATAGGCAAGAAATAATTCATTCATCACGGTGCAAGTAATGGCCGAATATCAAATTCAATATCGTATAAAGGTTGTGTTTTACCTTAGACAATTCAGAAAAATAATAGAGATAAATCTACAAAAATAATAAGCAAATTGTTCAATAAATAAATATGAGTATTTCCAATTAATTCATAGGCCACTTAAATTCACAAGGTTTAAACTACAGACAGGTAAACGCTGAGAAGAATTGCAATTCAAGTCCAAACTCAGTGCCCACCCCACTCATATTTAGTGTTCTTTCATCTTCGTTTTTGCTTTGTTCTCGTACACACTTCCTTTTCCTCTCTACACGTATTCCTTCATGGGCAGACTGTTGGATGTAATGGGCTTTGGGGGATCTGGTTGTGGTGAATTAGCAAAGCTTCGGCCTATGTACCCTCTTCGGTACCCAGCACCCCCTTCCATGTGCGGGCAGGTGCTGCTCAGCACAGCTCCGCTGATCATCAGGATAACCGCTGCCGCCCAGCCCAAATAGATGGCTTGACCGAGCTCTCGTTTGTGCATTAGGGGCACATTGGGGTTGTAGAAGTCCTGGACCACCGTATTAGCAGTCCAGGAAACCGGCACCAGAACACACAGGCCTGTCAGAATGAACAGAACCCCACCGGAGAGTGCGATGCCGGCCTTGGCCCGGCGGTCATCCCCGGCACAGGTGGTGCACTTCATGCCACAGCAGGACACGGTGCAGGAGAGCCAGCCCAGGAAAATGGCCACACACATGAGGGCGCGGGCAGCCTGGATGTCCGGGGGCAAGGCCAGCATGGAGTCGTAGGTCTTACACTGCATGTGGCCAGTGGTCTGGTAGATGCAGTTCATCCAGATGCCTTCCCATTTGATTTCAGAGGTGAGGATGTTGCTGCCGATGAAGGCGGAGACCTTCCACTGGGGGAGGGCTGTCACTGTGATTGCCATGATCCAGCCAGTGACCGCACAGGTAAAGCTAATCAGCTGCATGCCAGTGTTCACCATGATGACTTCTCGCCTAAAATAAATGTTCTCAAGATGAATAGTCTTTGCTCCTTCAAACTGCAGTGTATTATTTGACCTGTTCTAGGCTAGCAGATTCTTAAGATCCTGGCCTTAATGTCTCAGCGAAGGTCACTCTCTGCTCTCAGCATCCACTATCTGTCTCAAAGTTTCTTTGTTTTTGTCAGTTTTTTTAAATGTAACATACTTTCCATTTCATATCATTCATATCAAGTCTCCTTTCATTGTTTTCAGGTGGTAACCTCTTTCTTCCCCTCCTCATTCGTCTTTTCCGAATGCCCAGAAGCTCTCACACTTTCTCCTTCTTACCCTTTCTTTTTTGAGAGTTTGAGATGATGAATTATTGACTAGCCAATACCTGTGCAGCCACCTGTGGCAGCCCACCAATATTGGATTGATCAGCTATGAAAAATGGCACCACTGACTCAGGCCTTCGAGGTTTGTGGGTTGAATGAATCTCATTCAACCTTTCTTTTAGGCAGCATTTATAATTCGTCCAGTGTTTTGAACCCAACTCGAACCCGGACGGATCTGGGTTGGGTTGATTGTGGGTGTCAGTTTCTATTACTCTCCTGGTTTGGTGTAGCCTTACTTAGATCAGTTAGACTGATAGAACCTGATACTTGGACTCTGTGCCACTCTGACACAGCGGTGGATGTATGCGGTCACGGCAAGAGTAAAATATTGATTCTAGATTCAACAAAATGCAAAACTACTGTGTCTACCTTTCATTGAAAATGAACCATACAATCCTCATTTTAGCGCTCCAGGTGTAAAGATTAGAGGTCCACAGGAGATGAACAAAACATGAACACAGATGTTTTAGTCAGCCATGAAAACAGTCAATGAATGGAAGAACAATCAATAAAAGGTGTAATTCCAGTTCCAAATCTGTACACGTCCCTCCAAAACAAAAAACAAATAAGATCCAGCTTCGGTCACAGCTCCACTTGTGTGCAGAATTATTTGATTTCAGCAAACACAATGCTAGTCGGTGTCCATGTCTCAAAAAGCTCAGTCTTCCAGGGAGAAAGAAAGCGAACAGACCTCATCATCAGGCATAGCCGCTGCCAGTTGAAGTGGCTTCTTGCTAGAATAACCACAATGGAGGTCCAAGCCTTGACAAGGCCACTTCAGACTCAATGTAAAGGCACAGCCGTCGCCCGTCCTGCCCCTCTCTGAAGCCCAATTGGGTCAATCCAGCCCAAGTTGGGGTATAGATGGCAAACAGAGCCACTTAGTCTGACTAATAGGTAGACAGAGCATCAGGTTGGTCCCTCCCATCTTCAGAAACCCTGTTTACACTGACCCTTTGAGAGCTGCACTGCCTGGAAAGAGAGAGAGAGAGGGAGGGAGGGAGAGAGAGAGTGAAAGAGCGATAGATAGAACAAAGGATGGAAGGACAGAGCTATAGAGAAAGAGTGGTGTCTGTAGGTGGATCATAACACAAAGACAATCTGGGGGCCTCTACAATGGGGCTGACATGCACTGCCTCATTCCATGCAGCGCACACACACTCTAAATGAGTTTTACAAAAATCTGCTTTCAGGCACCCCTTTTTGTCTGGCGCTGTGGTGAAAGGCAGAAACAGCTTACAAGGGGGGCAAAAGTGGAGGTTTTTTGTGCTGTTTTGTTACAATGAACCAGGTCACAATGTTGAAAACCACAGGAGAAAATACACAACTCACTGGTACAAAGTCATGCCCAATGTTTAACTGAGGGTAAGTGACACATAGGCAGTGAGGAAATTATGAATTCCTGAAGTTATGCAATTACATGTTTATTTGAATTTGACTTAAGATAAATCTGAATCTGAAATCATAACATGAAAGAAAGACAATGGTAACAAAGAAAATAGTAAAAATAAAACGATAAAGTAGACCAGTACAGTATAATATTATTTTTGGATTATGTATTATGGATCTGAGATCAATTCTTCTTCTTTTTTCAATATTTCAGAACATTTCCATCTAATCTGAAAAGTGACCCTCCGTCTCTTGAACCATGGCGTGTGTGTGTGTGTGAGTGTGTGTTGATGAATTAAATATTGTGGCAACAAGATCTGCGGTTCAGGTTTCTTTTCTTGTGTAGCCTCCTCTCTCCTTGGTAACCGTCGTCATGACAACAGGCCGGGACACAGGAAATGCGAGAGGAGCAGAAATGATACACAAAGGGGGAACGAGGAGTGAGCGTGACACATACCAATGATGCCATTCCAGTCTGAATGCGGGAAGAGACTGGTATATAATGTATAATTACAGTATTTCATGTAAGTGAGCTCAGTAGTGACACTGCACAGGATTGTGCACTAGACAGGATTGTTGTGAAAATCCTATACTGTTAACATGCAGCCCTAATAATGACAGATTTGTTTCACAGTAGTATTTTTGAACGTCAACTTTTAGTGTCCACAGGAGATTGAATTGGTTTGGCATGGGTGGAAGCACATAGCACATTTTTGAGCGGTGCAAACTGCTCCCACATTTCACTTGTATGTATTAGCCAAATGTAACAGTATGGAGATCTGTGCTCATACACATAAAGTAACTGACGTCATGGACAGTAACAGCCCATACAAGGAGATAGATATGCACGCGTGTCATGTTTGCACCGCTCACTTCGCACCAATGTGATTTTTTATTAATTGATTCTTAGTAAATAAACAAAAAAAATCACACCTAGTGTGAAGTGAGCGGTGCTATTTATGAGTTAATTTCAGCAAGCGTACCGCTAGCCAATCACAGCACGTCCTGCGTTGTAGTTACATGAGCTCCTTTGGTTACTGTGATATAGTTCTTACATTTCTGGATTATTTTAGAATCACATTTGAAAATAAAAAATCACTTACTGGGGAAAGTCACAATACAGTATTAGCTTTGAACTAGAACAGTAAAGATGTTTCAAATTGTAATTGTTATGGCATAATGAACAGTTAATTGTTATAGCTTGAAAAGTCTCAACCATGTATAACATACGGTAATGGTTAATGCTGAATATGCTATGCTATATACTGTATATTTTATGCTGAACATTAAAGAAAATCATGGCTGTCTTCCTATCGCCAAAAAGAAGCCTGGGTTTCTTAGGCTAGTGCTTAAGTTGTGCATACTGATTATAAGAACTTCTGCTGCTCACTGTTCACTGTATTCCTTTCTCTAAAATAAATATTTAATATTTTTGTATACCCGTCTTGAACAGGGTTCACTTGAAAAGATGATTTTTTTAAAACCCATAGCAGTAAATAAATCAAGATATCTACTTAAAATGGGACACATTTCTTTAATACAATCTTCTTCCGACCTACTGTATGTGGTCAACACAATGAAGAAACTGACCAGAGAAGCCATGTTCAAGCTGCAGGCTTGCTTTGACTGTACTGGAGTTTGTCTTTACACTTGTAGTTGACCGTTATTGTGACTAGGGGTGAAAACAGTCAATCTAATCAATTGATTTAACCGATAAAAAAAAAAAGACTTGACTTTGGGGGGAAACATATATTTTATTATTTTCCAAAATGAAAGGAAAATACCTTTCATTATTGACAACATCATCTTTCTAAAAAATCTCACCAGTGTGAAGTGAGCTGTGCCATTTATGAGTTAATCTCATTAAGCATACCACGAGGCTTGGTCAATGCGGGATGGACGGACATACATACATACAGTACGTACAAAGCCAGATGAAGGAGCGGTTAGCACCGCTCAAAAAGGGGAAATTGATGACTGTCATCGCCAATGACCTGAATATGTTGTGTAACCACCCTGCTGGGAAGCGCTGGGCCCAGATAGTGTTTCACCCTCCTGTCTGAAAGTGTGTCTTGCCCTATGGTCTCCTGTCTCCACACTGGGCTTCAACACAACAGGTCACTGCTGTTATGTGAAGTTCCCTCCTGCTACAAATGCTCCACAATTTTACCTGTTCCTCCAAAAAAACAGAATCGCATATTTTAATGACTACAGGCCAGTCGTTTTGACCTCTGTGGTCATGAAGTCCTTCGAGACACCACAGACCCACCTCCTGGACTACCTGCAGTTTGATGAGATTAAACTACATCCATGAAGACCTTGACAGCCCTGACATTTCTAACAATCTTGCTTGGGGACTTTAGCCCGGCATTCAACACCTTTATCCTGGAACTTCTTCACTCAAACCTCTGTCGACTCACTATGCCTGCCTCCACCTGTCGTCCTGTCAATGGATCATCAACTTCCTGACTGACAGGCAGGAGGCAACATGTGAGGTTAAGGTAAACTCACATTCAGTTCCAATCAGCACTTGTGTGCCCCCGTGTCTCCCTACAAGATTTACTTCACCCCTAAGGACCCACCTCTAAGCTCCTGAAGTCTGCACACAAGTTAATAGTCTCATCCGGGTCAGTGATAAGACAAACATAAGTTGAATGACTTGTCCTCTTGTGTTGACACACACACACACACACACACACACACACCACACACACACACACACACACACACACACACACACACACACACACACACACACACACACACACACACACACACACACACACACACACACACACACACACACACACACACACACACACACACACACGTCTATATACTGCATACCAGTGGTTCCCAATCTTTTTAGCTCGAGACCCAAAAGAGACATTAGACGTTTGCCCGGGACCCAAACTAGTGAAAACAGTAGATCTACAAGCTCACAACGCGTCGCGCCTCATTGTGAGCTTGTAGATCGGCTATTTTCACTACTTCTTAAAGATTTGTTTTTTAATTGATGGAATTTCACGTTTTCTTTTATTTAGCTTAGCTTTTTGGGGAATGTGTTTTTTTTATTTTTATAATAAAAACAAAACATTAAGGGACCCACTGTTTGGGAAACAGTGCTGTATACTATATCACCTGAGGTACATGTATACTCTTCAACAGTGTTTTTCATTTTAAACCATATCTCAAAGACTTGGTTTAAAATGAAAAACACAAAGAAAGTAACCTTGGCTCTAGTCAGTGCAGCCACAACAACCTGGAGCAGAACACGCTCAAAACAGCCAATGAATGATAATGGTTGACTTCAGGGGGAAGTCAACACAAAAAGGCCTAAGCTCTAGGACAGGGGTCTTCAACAGGGGGTCCTCAGAGTTACTACAGGGGGTCCTCCAAATCTTTGAGTGATAGAAACTTTTTTTTCTCCTTTTTTTATATTAATTTAACCACTTGAACCCTAGTGTCCATATTCTGAGAACTTTAGCCAAAAATAGCAGATCTACAAGCTCACAACACCTTGCGCTTGTAGATCGGCTATTTTTGGCAAAGAGCTTTGGTGTAGAGGGGAAAAAGAGCAGACTAAACTATGAACAGGTTGTGGGGGGTCCCTGCTTCATCCCTCTCAACTAAGGGGTCCTTGGCCTGAAAACGTTGAAGTCCCCTGCCCTATAGGAGATGGCGTACTTCCTGTGCCAGCTGAGGAAGTTTAAAGTAAACACAGGAGCTGTTATTTCACTTCTTCACAGCAATCATCAAGTGTTTCGTCGTTACCATAGATTCATATATTATAACTCTATAATCATATGATTACAAGTCTATGGTTCTCACCACCTCCATCGGCTCTGCTGGCAAGCAGGACATGAACCGGCTACAACACACCATCAGGACTTAAAGGGATATTTCACTTTAAAAAAAACGTCATTTTATCGTCTACTCTACACTAACGAATTGTTAACTCTGCACGTGATGAATGTTGGTCAACATTGACACTGTGTAATAATTCTGGATTATATAAAAAATATACATGGGCTCAACATTTTGGGGTATGTTGCACATATGCACAGTACATTGGTGCATTATACATGAAATGTGTTTGTTGCTGCTGTATGTATGTATGCACAAATGAGATCACCAAGAATCCAGTGAACCCATTTTCCTTTGGCAGAGTATGCCACCTAGTGACAAAAATGAGCTAGTTCCATTATATTAAACATTAGCCACCTCGATTAAATACAATGTCCTCTGTATCATAGCATCATGAAAAACTACACCCACAGATCAATGAAGAGAACACACATCTGCTCTGATAGAGGCATGAAATACCAATTTATTACTTTGCACATTAACACAAGTAATTCCCTGCAGGCTAAAAAAAACAAAGAAGGTATTTAAACATCACATAATAGCAATAACAGCGAGTGATTAGGCACCCTTGTAGGAAGGACAGAGTAAGTCTTGCCCCTCCCCAACAGGTCAGAAAGGGTTCCTTCACAGAATTAGAACGTTCCAATTCTATGGTTCTATTGCTATTAGACAATCACACACAGCTCAGAGAAACACTAGCAAAAATAAAATAAAAACAGCAGAGCTAGAACACACGCCGAATAAGGAAACAAAACAAAAAGAAAACAAATTACACAATACACAATGTCAAATTACAAATCTGTTTTAAGATATAATAATATATATCAAAGTCAGAAGAAGTAAAAAATAAATCATGCTCTCTTTCAATAGGGGCACGGAAAGAATTCTGGATCGTTTTTTTTAAAAAGGTTAAAAAGAGGTAATCCTGTCCCGTAGATGCCATGGGTTTCACCAAACCACCTCACAAAGAGGAAGTGCGCTTGCAAGGGGCCTGCGGAGGTTGCCATGGGGACAGGAGAGCCCCCCCGAGAGGCGTGGCCAGGGGCACAAACCAGGAAGTAGGGAGACAAAACGTATGCTCCCTACACTAGCCTGGGCAGAGGAGAGGGCTTAGGTCTTTAACAGGTCCACGTTTGAAGAAAGTACCTCGTTTGAATTTGGACACGACGCAAAGACCAGAACCCCTCACCCTCTCAGAAAACAGCTTGTGCCTCCCAATTTACTGACATTTGTGTAGGAATCTTTAAAATACATCTCGGAGACTGGACAAAATATTGCTAGGCTAAAACAGTCTCACTAAATTAATAAACATTTACCCAAAAAAAAGTTTATATTTTTTCTCTCTCTCATAATAAATATGATTCTAAAGAGTTTTTTTTAAAGGACAATACTCTGGCATGCAGGCGAGCAAAGTCTGTTTTATTACTTTAAAAAAGTTTTTTCAAAAGAGCTAATCCACCAAATGCACATTCCCACTGATTGATACAAGCAACAACAAAATAAAAGTACAGACACAAACCGCAATAGCAAGAGCAGACCAACAGCCACAATTAGAAGAATTATAGCTTAGATTTTTTTCCTCATTTGCTCGACTAAATTTGTATTAATATTGCTTTGCAATGTTATGTTCAGAATTGGTATTCATCACAGACACTAGCCTTTATCAACGAAATGTGAACATCCTGGAGTAGTCTTGACCATCATTCTCCCCAGGGACATTTTGTGAGTTTTTTTCTTTTTTAAACAAACGCCTCCAACTGATATTCAAGCAGATTAAAAAAAAAACGGATGCCCCCTTTAAAACAAAGACAAAGTTATTGCATTCAACGCTTGGACAACACACTCTCCGGGCCCACAAGCCCCTCTCGCTTAGGGCTGTCACAATTATTACATAATCGTCTAATCGCAATTATTTGACATAATTGCAATTATTTTGTCATAATCGTGAATGTTGAAAAATTTCCATACATTTTCAAACAGTGGAAATAGCAGATCTACAAGCTCACAACGCATCGCATCGCAGCACATTGTGAGCTTGTAGATCGGCTATTTCCACTATCAATGTTATTTTTTTAAGTAGTAAGTTGTCAAATATGTCAGTAATTTCTTTGTGTATTTAGGTTATGTTGTCACATCTGCTATGCAACTTCAAAGCCTACAAGCCAAACAGAAATGTAATTGCCAACAACAAAAACACAATTAAATCGTTAATCGCAATTATGTGAGTGACAATTATCGTCATGTAAAATGTCATATCGTGACAGCCCGACTCCCGCTCTAAGGTTCCCCCACTTCTCTCCCCTGGGCCAGCACCCACGCCCACGACAGGCAGGCGCTCAAACTCATTCATAGCAAACCTGCTGCTTTACGGGTGGTTTATTACAAAAGGGTTTATTACTGAGCTGTCCCCCCTGCCGAGGCGTGCGCGACAACTATTCGGAAGCTTCCCCAAGCCCTACTGCATCATCCATCTCATGATCCCATCACAATCCAAGGGGGCACCACAACGGTACAACGGTCAATATTAACACTTATTGCTAAAGCTAAGATGATGGTCTGTTGACAGTAACTCGTTAGGTTTCAGTGAAGAAAGGGTCCAAGGGCAGTGCTTATGCTTATCGTCAACATGTCTAATCTGGTGTGAAAAGAAAAGAAACAAAGAAAATGCAATAAAATTGCAATTTAAAAAAGAAACAAACATCCTAAGTAGTAGAGACTTTGAGAAATTGGTATACTGGTTAATATACACACAAACAGTAATAGAAACAATGTATTTTTGAAAGTCTGAAAATGTTACTCATTGCAAACCCCTTTTGAACAAATTCCTTCAGTCCCACTTTATTCTGATTACAGTCCCTGATTGTCTCCAACTATCTCACCGGATCAAGGCCCTGATGCCGTCTGATGCACTCAGGGGCAAATCTGATTTATCAGTCAGGGTCTTTTAGTGAAGTGTTTACTCAGGTTCGTTATAGGACACAAACACATTTTCTCCTTTCAAATCTCAGAAACTACTAAGGGGCGCATAAACAAATCTGTCCCAGGGCCTACATTCTCACACTATTGGCCAGAATGCTACAAAGTTTCCCAAACCCAAAGCTCTACCACCTTAAAAACCGTGGCTCAACAACTCTTGCCTATTCCTGAAGTCACACTGGTCACTACACAAATGGCTTTGCCGTCGGCCTTAAAATTCATCACAATAGTAATAACATTAACAACAACAACGACAACAACATCAATGATAAACTAGTAATTCTAAACAACAGTTTTAAGATAGCCACAAAACATCTTATATTAAACTCTTACAAATCTGCTTTGTTGATTCTTATGTATAAATGCATAAAGGTAAGAGATAGAGAGTGCCCTCTGTTGCTTGCCTAGCGTCCCGGGTCAGTGCAATGAATTGGCCAGTATTAGCAAAGGAGACAAAAAAAAGAATAAAGAAACTACGCTCATTTTTTCCGGCCCCAAAAATTAAAGGCGGCTAGCGCCTTGTGTAAAAAAAACAAAAAAAACAACAACTCTAAACAGATTAAAAATAAAAAATAAATCCATGCTACTACTAACAGTGTCATAACCTTTCAGATCATCAGGTCCAGAGATTAAAACAAAACAAAACAAAAACAAAAAAACAGATCCCCCTCTTTCACACAGACAGTACAAGCTGATACACCGCCGGTACTGTCTGTGCTTAATGCATTCAGCCATTCAACAGGTCCCAATGCCGAGCCAGAATCACAGGTTAGACCACGGTCACTACTGCTACACATCAGACCTGGAGGTTCAGTTACTCTTTGAGATTCATTCAGTGGCTTTTATGGGATCTGGTAATCTTGTGAGACTCAGGGGAACCAATCGGATTGCTCCCTGCAAATCCCGCCTCATCTCAAGTTCAAAGTGAATTCAATCAGTAACTGACCCCAGGGCTGCTACACCCACCAACCTCTGTGTGAGGCCTGTATAATTCATCTGTTTCAAAGTTGCTTTTATAGATGTAACTATTTATACGTTATATATGTATTGTACTTGTGAATATAAAAACATCAAATCTGAGGCATTTACAGCAGTTATCTCCTTGATTTCCCTTTACAATTCAGTGGCCTGCCATGAAAAATACACACACACACACACACACACACACGCACACACACACACACGCGCACACACAAACAAACAGCAGTACATGTATATACAGAAACGCACATGCTCGCACAATCACTTACTCTTGGTTAAAATGGGAGGGGAGTAGTAATGGGCATGGATACCCAGGTCACCTCGTTTGTAAAAGACCGTAAAGGAGAGAAAAGTTAAAACACACACTCATAAAAAGGAAAAAAAATATATACTGTATATATATATATATATATATCATTCTCAAAAGGTTTAACTCCCCTCCACCTCTTTTCATGCAGAGTCCCCACCCCAACCACCGAAAAACCCAAGACCTTGTGACAGATTTCGCCCAAAGGGGCTTTGAGGTAAAAGTAGATAAGAGTCCTGCTTAGCTGGGAGAGCTGAAGAGGTGGTCTGACACATTTGGCATCAGTCCACTCCCTTTGCTCAGTGTGTCTTACAAAAACAAGAATAAAAGGACATTCAAAATTGACAAACCAAACTCAAAATAATGGCTCAATTCATGGTATGTGTGTATGGTTTGTTTTTCCTTTGCGCACTGAAAACACTCGAGGTTTCTCAGTGCCGGATTGCTGGTTAGAAAGGCGGCTTGACCGAGAACATGACCATGGAACAAGACTTGCCAGATGGTGGGAAACGGCAGAATCCTCTGGCATCGAGCCGCTTTGGTGCAGATTAAGAAAATGTTTGAAAAAGAGAGAGACGGAGAGAGGGACAGACAGAAAGACATACAGACAGACAGACAGACAGACAGACAGAGGATACCGTAGAAGAGAGAGAGACTGGCAAATAGAAATGGAGGAAGGGAAGGAAGCCTGCTGGCTGTCTGGCTCAGGCGAAGTACATGGTGTGCTGGGTGTCATAATGAATCTGAACTGCCTTGGCCAGTGCCAGGGGATCACGGCCGTTACTCTGGCCCGATACGTGGCTGCCTTCCGCACTATAAGAAAAACAGAAACACACACAAACAGAGACGAAGGTATTACAAACAGTATTCTACGTTCTTGGTAAAGCTGACCCAATAGGCAGCATCAGATTAAAGCTGCCTTTGTAAGTGACTTCATCACACGTCTTGTGTCTAGGTATAATAAAGGAGATTGTTAATGGGATAACGATCTGGTGAGTGTGATCACGATAGAATTTCTTCATTTATTTTTATTCCCAACCACCCTAAACTGTCTTGATAAGCGATCCTTTAATAAATGAAAGACCAGACCTAATACACCAAATGAGCTTATACACACACACACACACTAACTTATATGGTATGCTACCATCAATCCAACTATCCAAACGACTTCTCTTTAGTAGCAGACCATGGTCCGTATGAACCACGGCCCAGTTGCCTCTGTACCTGTCATGGTCCTTGTCCACCAGGTGGTATCGAGCACGGAACGCCACTAGCCTGGCGTAGTAGGCTGGTGCTGGGATGGATACTGAGCGCGTGCAGCGGACGTAGGTGTGGCATAGCTGATATGTGAGCAGCTGCAGCTCGTCAGCCGTGAAACAGTTGTCGTCCCAAAGGACGTGGTAGTGAGAGGGACGGCTGGTGCCCTGGAAGGGAAGGGAATGAACAACAGAGAATAATAAAGATTGTGTACCGTGCTTTCTTATTATTATTATTAACCCATTAGAATTATTGAATGCTTTAACTATTGAAAAATAGCAGATATACATGCAAGCTTGTAGATCTGCAATTTCTTTTAATAAAATCTTTTAATATCTCATTTTTGAAGTGAACATTTTGTAACTAAAATATTTGCTTCTGGGGGGTCCCTGATACAAAATATTTTGAGACGGGGGTCAGTGGCCAAATACATATAATTCTAGGGGTCCTTGACATGAAAGTTTGAGAACCACTGACTGTTTTTCAAAAAACCTAAGAAGGATTTAGAAGAAACGTATAGAATCGGGTCAAAATTCAAATGTTCACGATTTTTTTCAAATAGATCTACAAGCTCGCAGCGCGGCACTCGGTGCCGCACGGAGATAAGAGTATAGGGTCAAAAGTGTGACGTGATGTGACGGACAGACGGAGGGACTGACTGACCGACTGACAGACAGCCGGTGGAGGTTTTCATAGTAACTTGCGACCCGACAGTCGCAATCACAGGTAAAAGTATAACCATGTGATACCTTGCAGACCAGTCCAACTGTAATGAAGTTGCTAATACAGCATCAATGGGGAACAATTTATTAATTGGTTGGGGGGAAAATGCAGGGCGCTACTTCTTTGGCCGACTGGCAGTGTGCACAATATATTTGGTCCTGATTGGTCCAGTGATCCAGCAGTGAAAACAAGAGTTACCAACTGTGCCGTGCTCTTGTGTTAAGAAGAACTTGAGGTTGTGCTTTATCATTTTTATTAGCACGGCTGTTCAGGGTGACTGCACAGCGGAGCCAGTAAGCACAATAAAGCAGGATCTCAAGGGTCTCATTAATTAATTCTATAGCAGCATTGACATCAACCTCCTCAAGTGCAATCATTGTGGTTTAAAGTTTGGAGCTGCTTGTCGTCATCACTCTCCCCGTAATTCATTGATCGGTCTGGCTTCCAGCGGCCTGGCTCAATCGATTCTCAGTGGATGTTTTCAGATCAAAATCTCAAGAGTAAGATTTAGGATGCCAATTTGAGCCCGACCCTTTATTGAAGAAATGACTGACTGGCCTTTGACACGAGTTGTCATGTTGCTGTTCTTGAGAATGTGCTATCCAATAGGTTGTGCTGATTATACGTTATGTTTCTACTAAAATCTGCCTGCCCACCGAATATCATTGTGAATATTTAAAGGAATTATACTTAGTCAAGCTCGAGTTCAACCAAAATTAGTTTATTTTTTTTTCCCCCACGATTTTTGTAACCCATTTCTTTCACCCGGTGTCAATTGTCTAATGTAATCCTGGGTGCTACACTCCCTCTGCCAACCTGAGGAGAGCAACGGACTGACCTCATGCTTCCTTCTATGCATGAGGAGTCCTCGCCGCTTCTTTTCACCTGACAGGGGGAGTTTCCCTGGCTGGACATAGCACGTGGAAGGAACACACGTTATTCCAACCAGTTCCTTTCCCCTCCATCAGGTGCCCCAGCTGGCCAGGGGGAGGCAGTATAGAGACCAGGATTACTGCATATTTTTTGTGAGGGTACCTACCCTAGGAGACACGTGGAGAACTTGCAAACTCCACACAGAAAGGCCCTTTTGCCAACCCCACCTCGGGTACTGTATGTACACAGATGACGTGGAGGAGATAATACGCCCCCAGCGGGAATCGAACCCAGGGTGTTCTAGCCGTGAGGCGACAGCGGTACTGACTGCACCACTGTGCCCCCTAAATTTGACTCTTTTACACATTATTAGAATTCAGATTGGTTGTAGATTCCATGGTGAATTATATTGGTATTTTCAATTATTTCGATTTTATTACCAGACAACCTTTCTATAAGTGACAGTGACAGTAGAACTGAGTGGAACAGTGCGTGCGCTCTGGCCCTCACCTGGATCCCTGCATGGCTGCACAGGTAGAAGTCAAACTCAGACGGGTGTGTGATGGTGCTGTCCACCGTGGTGCCTGCTGGGACATTACCGCTCTTCCCAACCTGCAGGGGGAAATCAATCAGACATGATCATTAGATGAGCTGGAAGTAGTTTTATTTAGATACCAATTTCTTTCTTTTTTTTAATAAATGTATTCTTTTAGATATTAGCTTCACGTTATGAACTATGTAAAGTGACTATTTAAAATAACAATTCCTGTATTCTACTTGTTTAAAAAGATGAAAGCAAATGTATTGGCATACTCTAGAAAAGGCATGCAAAAGTGGTCTTATCATTGGTCTTGTGAATTGATGCCTACTGACCCTTTCAGCCTTGTCAGAGCAGAATAGACGTGTGTGGTGGCGCTTCTGGACCACGATGTAGGTGATGCCAGGCCTGTAGTCCTCCTCCAGGCTAATACACGCCTTCCTGATGGCAATCAGCTCTGGCCATGCAACCTGGGTGCACATTTACACACACGATTCCATAAGAGACCAAGTTGGACCTTATGATGAATACTTGGAGTGTGAGCTCTGGTGAACTGCAAACTATTTCTATTGGCATATTTCAATATTTTCCCCATCATTACAGCACTAATGGACCATATGGATGTTTCACCTGTTTCATCTGTCCCTCAGACACTCCACCGCGGTAGTAGATGATGCGCGTAGGCTTAAAGCGCGTGGACTTGTAGAACTGAATGAGCAGCTCCCGTACCATGTTTGTCAAATCCTGGATGACCTCCTGGCTGAAGAGTTGCTCCTATGGAAACAAAATAAGAGACAAAAAGAGCATGAGAATACCAGCTGAATGCACTGAAATGTCCAACAAAGCTGACAAATTAGAACCCATTTGGGCTAAATCAGAAATAGCCTACAAAAACAAATGTACTGTAAGCCCCTCCCAAACAGCAAAATGTGTTCCCGGCCTGAATGGGTTAAGCCCGAGTTATACTTGGTTGCGTTTGAGCATTGCACGTGGAAAGCAGATGATCTATAAGCTCACAACAAGTTGTGGGCATCGCAGTGCGGCACATAATACATTCATTACAATGAAATAAAGTTGTTTTAAGGGTAACTGTTGTATAATCACAATATTACACTTGAGGGTGTGCATTATCGTAATTATCAGCAACGCAGGCGTGCCGATATTGACGATAACACACACCCTCTCGTGTAATATTGCTTAATTCAAAACTTCTCTCTCTACTCTATTCTATTCTAAGGGATACATTAGGCCTGTGACGATTCACTTTTTCCCGATTCGATTCGATTTCGATTCATTGGGTGACGATTCGATTATATCACAATTAATTGCGCTTTCCTGCGATTTGCGATTCGAATCACGATTATTGCGATTTTTCCCCAAAAATTACAGCTTTTTTATATTGAAACATTTTAAAACAATTCTAAACAATATAAAACATTAAAAGTTGAATCATATACTTCAAAATCAATGCAGCCAAATAAAGTCAGTCAATCTTTCTGACATTTATTTCAGCCAAAGTGCCAGTGGTACAACATTACAACATGTTCCTGGTCAAGATGCCAGAAAACACAGAACACAACAGTCATAAATAAAAGATAAAAGAAAAATCGCTGTGCTGCAGGCACCGATCGATCACAGCATGAAATCCATAAATTCTTCTAATTTGTCACTGTAGCAGCATTTATATATTTAATGATTCCTCTTACTCAACATTGACATTGTATATATTAATTCAATTCAACTTTCGATTCTAGTCCTAGTCCTAGGAAAACTCCTCCAAAAGAAAAAAAGAAAAACGTTTTCCTATAGTGGCAATATATTGTCTGCCCTTCATTATGTTCAAGGTTACTTGGTTATAATGGTTAATAACATATTCCTTTAAAAGCAGAATCAATAATAGGCCAAAGCCCTTAAGATTGTTTTTCTGTACACTATATTACACATTTGGGATCCTTGCTCTTGGCATGAAAATGTTTGAGAACCACTGTTCTTAAACAATATCAGACAGCAACATTTCTGTTTGACTGACATTGCCCATTTTTTTTATTTTTATAGACCTGTTTGCTCGCAAAAACAGGATCTGGCAACACCTTTTTATAGACCTGTTTGCTTGTTTCTGTGTCAGAAACTGAATGGCAACGCTTCATCCTCCTTTTTAGCTTCTAAACGTTAGCTCCTATGGAAATGACTGTTTTAAACTCTATAAGGGAATTACAAACTTTATCCTTCGATCAACAACAACTGTTGTCCATATCTACTCCAATGGCTTTGGAATTATGTTTTTTTTGGGGGGGAAGTTTTACAGCAACGTGACTGAGTAGTTATCTCTCATGTCGCACACAGAGAGGGAAGGAGAGAGACGTTAACTGGAGCCACGCACACACACACAGACACACACACACTCACACACTATGTCAAATTAGGGTCATTCTAAACGAGCCTCGTTAAACACAGCAGTGTTGAAAACGCATCGTGTTCACTTATGGATTCTAATCCAAGCAACTTGGAGCATAACATTGTGGATTTTACTTTGAGATGACAACAGCTACAAAGGTAAAAGTAAGCTACTTATATTATGATCTATGATGAAAGAGCAGAGCAGTTTTCTCTCTACTCCGTGTGCGTGTGTGTAGAGGGGAGAAACGTGGCTCACAGAGAAGTGAACTGCCGCACGCATGCACATTGCACACACACACACAGAGAGAGAGAGAGAGAGAGAGAGAGAGAGAGAGGGAGAGGGAGAGGGAGAGAGAGAGAGAGAGAGAGAGAGAGAGAGAGGGGAGAATAACAGCTCTCCTCTGTCTTTTTTTTTTTATAAAATCGGGAAAATCGATTCTGAACTTTGAAAATCGATTAATTGAATCGCCGGCCTTAACATCGCGATAATATAGTGAATCGATTTTTTTGCACAGGCCTAGGATACATATGCATTGGGTTAACTACATGAACCTTAGCATCTGTATTTTGAGCAAGTCATAATAGGCCAACATTGCAACATTGCGCACAAATAAGTCAACATTCTGTGAAAATAGCAGATCTGAAAGCTTGTTGATTGCTTGCTTCTTAAAGAGATTCTGTGTGGTACAATATTATAGTGGTATAAGTACAGTGCGCTATAATTACCTGGGTTAATTCAGTTACCTGGGATAAATCCTGTCTTGAGGTCTGGACGCGGACAGTGGCACAGTAACGGCTGGGGTGGCCGTCCATGCTGCCCACCACTGCCGCTATGGATGGCTTCTTGCCGTCACCTGCTGGGGGGTGTGTGACGTCAGCACCCAGGAAGATGACGGGCTGCTGGAACACAGAGGGCCTGGGGGGAGGGGAAGAGACAGAGTGGATGGATGAGAACAGGACAGAGAAATAAAGGTGGAGGCAATGACTCGTTGCATCACAGGCCAGTCATTCTTTGCACTTCAACATATTTAAGTGCACCAACTCTAACCGCAGCATTCCATGTCATAGGTTCAGTGTACAGTATTTACTATTTGTTGCTCTTTGCACCACAACATCTACTCAATGTTGTACAGAATCCAGTGTGCCGTTTATTTCTCAACAGAATCTTAAGTATCCAACTATTGAATTTCATTAAATTACACCAAACTCAATATCCAACACCTCCTGTTATGCTATAATCCGATATAGTAATATGATTTTGCCCAGCTATTGAAAACATAACAGATTATTAGATTTTTCAATCAAATCCAATTCCAAAAGCCAACCTTTGATGAGGCACCAGAACGTTGTTGATGCCCCCCAGTTTGGCGTTGATCTTGAGGCAGAGGTTGGAGAGTGTCTGAGGGGACGTCTTGACCACGTTCTTCACCTGGACACACTGGGTGGCCATGCCCAGCAGGGTGTCGCCTACCCGCTTCACTTCAGCTACAGAGACCAAGGAGGCAGGGGTGCAACAGTTAATCAAACTAATACATGTAAGCCATTATAAAAAGTAACCAACCATACTGAAAATAGCAGATCTACTATCTAGAGACGTTGTGATGCAGACCGTTTTGACTATGTATATCGACTACTTTCACATGACACCATTGGACAACAAAATGATAAAATAGTGGTTAATCAGACCAATCAATTTAGTTGATTGTATTCCAATTTGAATTTTTGGTATACATTTACTGTAAAAGATAATATCTTAGTAATGAATAAACATTTCTGTTTTACCATAGACTGGTGTTTTCCCAGGAAGAATGACCACGATGAGCTGCAGGCCAACATAGGACATCTTGAGGTGTTTGAACATGGGCTCCACACTGTCGGCCCCCTGGGCATATTTACAGAAGCACGGCTGGCCCTGGATTGGCATCCCAGCATCCTTGGAGATCTTGCGCAGCTGGTCGGTGAAACTCCTGTTGTGAAACATCGCACAAGACATCCAAGAAATTAGCAGTTACTTAGTCGTAGTGTTTTTTAATCTTTAATAAAGTTGTTTATTTTGTTCTCTTTGCCCCATGTAAAGCGCTATATAAATTTGAGATATTATTATTATTATTATTAGCTCCAGCGGGCTGAGATGGAAACATGACACCTGGGTCGAAGAAGTGCACAATTTTTAAGAGGAAATACGGCTCTGCATTGCAAATATTCAACTCTAGCACAGTCATGATTTTAACTAACCATGATCTTTTCAATCCAAAAATAAGAGAATTTGTTCAAAATGTTTTGTAATCAGAATGTAATAGTCCATTACAAGATATCCCAGGCCTTCCATAATAGGCCACAATCCCTGATTTTTTTCTTCTTTTTTTTTGATCGGTTTGGATTGTATATTGCCTCTGGAGAACATGCGCTGCCCGAAAGAGAGAGGCAGAGAGGTAGTGTGTGACTAAGCTACTTGCATGCATTTCACCGGTGCATGTGTGATGCTGAACTTGTCACACTAGGAAAAAAACAGAAAGGCATACTAGCAATCAGCAATTTATTTAAATTAAAGACGACATGAAATGCTATTCTGAGAGAATTACATTTCCGTATCGTGACGCATTTCCTAGTGATTCGGGGGCTGGGTGTGTCCAATCCAATGGGGTCGAGTTGAACTGCACCGGAGATTCTAAACTCCAGACAGCAAGCAAATGAATGTCTTGTATCCAGCTATGAGGATGGATGTGGGTACTTGAGGACTACAGTACCATGATCTGCCTGGATGTCACGTCGGTTCAACAAGTGGAAAGGTCTCAAACCAGGCAGGTGTTGAAATAAGTTTGTTTCTCTACACACCTCAAATATATATCGTCACTGTCGGGCAGAAACCTCGTATCTCCAGGTTTCAAATTTGTACTTTTTTTCACCAAGCAAAGCCCTGCTTCATCATACGAGGCTGTCGCACAAACGTAGTGAAAACAGCCGATCTACAAGCACACAACGCCTCGCAGCGCATTTTTTTTAAATGATAAATACAAAACGAACGGTCTTGGACATACGAGGTTTCCACCCGACAACGACGATATATTTATTTTATTTTATTTTAATACAATTTTTTTGTTTTACTCCAGCTAGTCTTTAAAAAAAACTTGCATATGTGCACACATATTTTAGGGGAGAGGGTTAATAGACTCACTTCAGCAGATCTTCTCGACACTGTTTTTGTGGAGCGAAGCAGGCCACGGCCCACACTTTGATCTCAATGCCAGCGTAGAACTGCTTCCCTCTCATGTCCCACACGCCCTGGTTGGGCGTGGCCACCGTCTTGTTCTGCGGAGAGAGTCCCTACTCTCTTAGTCAACCCCCCGGTTGGATGTGTAGATACAACAGATAGCATTACATCCCCTGCCC
Organism: Nannobrachium achirus; assembly: GCF_963921795.1. NCBI lineage: Eukaryota > Metazoa > Chordata > Actinopteri > Myctophiformes > Myctophidae > Nannobrachium > Nannobrachium achirus. The sequence continues at coordinate 29,198,501 of NC_137819.1, forward strand.
ATGCACACGCTATATTGCCTGATGTCATCAATATTAAGCCCATATCTGTGAATGCCAATATATAATCACTGTGAAGTCAGGGGAACCAAATCCCTTTTATTGCCATATATGGAGATTCCTGTGATGCCAGGGGAACCAAATCCTTTTAGATGGCCAAGACATGGCGTGACCTCACCCTTTAGGGGGCGAGGTCGCTTTTCGCCAGGCGTCTTACTGGTTATCACAACACAATAAGACAAAATAGACAGATGGCTTTCCTATACAATCGCATAAGGAATCCACCTGTATGAATGAACAGTTCAAAGCAAAGTGAACCGTCTTTCACTTATGAAACTTATGACAATAAAATTACAAAATCAATATAATCTGCATGGAATGCAAACAATCTATATGCATTTGTGCCACTGTGTTTGCATTCATCCAGTCTTTTCAGATCTACCCAGCTGCATAAAGGTCAATCTGAGATTCAACTGTTGGATCTCAACAGCCTACAGGGACATCCTCATCATCTCCCTCACCTTCACTTGTCGACACTGGTGAATATGAATGCCTGAGTCAAATCATTTGTCAATGTGTATTATATTATGATACCTATGATGCTCAGACCAGTGCCAACGACATCCAGATAGGAGAAATGCACCTAAATATTAAATAAGACTGTTGAGATTCCAACATGGGGTAGGTTCCAGCACTGCACAAACTGCAGCTGCATACCAGAAACAGCAATCAGGTGAATAAGCACTACTGGATACACCGATTGGAATAAATTAAATGTGCCAAGATTATGTTCAAATTAGTTTTAGTTTTAGCATTGGTTAGTGCAAGCACATTTGAATGAATTCAAACGACTCATCCAAAAAAGGCGTCTTGATTCCAATCAGAGAATCAATAATCAAGTAATGCATGTGTGGCTAAAATGTTCTAATGAATTTACATATAATTTTACATGTTGTCTAAACTGAGCTGTCAACCTGGAACACCTTGTCCCCATGTCCTAGCACACTGGTTCTCAACCTGTGGGTCGGGACCCCCAGGGGGGTCCCCAAATTATTTTGGGGGGCCCTCAGATGATTAACTTAATGTGCAACATTGTTTTCTCACTCAACAGTAAACAAACCAACATAAAATGTAAGTGTATAAAGGAGGTATCTGCACATTTCTTAAGTGACAATTTAAGGACTTTTAACTCTTTTAGTGCCACCCGTTCACCACTAGAGGGTGCCCCAGGTGCCAGAGAAAATCCCATAGAGATATGCTGGTATATGCAGAAGCCCTGCAGCCATGACTTGCCTGAACACTTTCCTTTGTGCATGTACAGGAAGAGGATGAAGTTAGCTATTGGCTACCAAGCATTTTAGAAGCCTTATTTTCGTCAACTTAGCCATGATTAAACCTTGCACACCTCATGCATGGGAAAAAAACAGAGAAGAATGAGCTCTAAAAAATCCAATGCAATCCTGGATTGCATTGGAGTGGATTTGTGCAGTTTGTTCACAGCTTTCAAACAAAAAAATCCGATTGGAAATCCGTTCAGGCATTCTTGAGATAATAGCCATTATGTTTTACACTGTTGTCTGCTACCTGAGTTGTATGGGGGTTGTATGGGGGTTAAACATGCAAAATCGCGATTGAAATCATGTTCACTAGATTTGATGGGGTCCAAAAACATTTTTTTTTTTTTTTTTTTTTTTTTTTTTTTTCAAAAACCGAATTTATTCGGTTTTGGCATTTCTTAATACGTTTTAAAAAACCGAACTTTTTCGGTTTTGGCACTGGATGAGTTAATACCTCTAAAATGACAAATGAAACATTGGCCAATTTGTCATATATTAGATGCAGAAATTGTGAAAATAGCCGATCTACATGCTCACAATGCCTCGCAACACGAGGCGTTGTGAGCACGTAGATCGGCTATTTTCACAATAGAAGCGTGTTATACACAATAAAATGCCTCAACTCTTAGTGCTCGCCAGGGTGGGGGAAAATATGATTATTTTAGGGAAAGGTTGAGAACCACTGTCCTAGCATTCATCCTGTGGTGAACCCTGCCCCGTGTGCATCCCTCCCAGTGTGATAAGCGTCCCTCCCCCCAGAGTGCAACCCCATGCCCAGTACTCACCCTGCCACAGTCTCTGCCAGTGTCTGTGCTCACCCGGCCCCCATACTGTAGCATGGGTGCCGGGAGAACACGGCCCGTCACCTCCGTCATGTCATTGTGCACGACAATGCCAAACTCCTTCAGGTAAGGGTCCGGGCCCCCAACCATACTGTTGCTCTTGACCTGGCGAGAGAGAGGAAGGGGGAATGGTAAATAATGGATAGCAGGCAGGGAAAACAGGATGGAGCAACACAAGTGACATTAAGGGAAAACAACGATTTTCAGTTCAAATTCCGAAATGCCCATCCCATCTGCTTTTTTTTTACTCGCAGTTCACACTCCCACCTCACAAGGGAGCCATCACTCACCAGTCTACTGATTTCTTCCTGTCTGTCGGGGGCAGAGCGAGCGGTCGCTTTGATCATGGTGGACGTCTGGTTGTCTGTCAGTTTCTTGATACAGCGCTGGCCTGCAACTATGTTACAGACCTGCAGAGTGTAACATTACATGTTAGAATGCGTATGGTCAAATATACAGTATATATGTGATCCGCAACAACGAATTGGTCCTCCCACAGCTGTGCACTTTACAGGAGTGTAATCAAAAATGATCTAAACAGTCAGAATGTTCAAAATTGTGGAAGTGGCAGGAACCTCCAACAGGCAGATAATGTTCAAAAACCCTTGAATGCCACTGAATTAAAGCAATTCTGCAAAGAAGGGTGGGCCAAACTTCCTTAGTTGTCATTACATTTAGTGGGGTCATTTCTTTTTCACATGGGTGATATAGATTTTGATAATGTTTTTCTATCAATAAATCAAAAAATAATTTAAAAAATAAACCTTTCTTCTAAGTTACTCCACCATTATTAATGTGTTGGCTGTAGTATGAACTAAATATGAATATGAATTAGAAGCATTAATTACTTTCCCAAAGAAATTGTATTTTGAGCAGAGAACGTTTCTATACTATGCAAAGTAATACAGTATCTCATGTTGTAGCTCTCAATCCCCTTTCATATGAAATGACATTTTCAATGACCAGTCAGATATAGGTAGAACATATAAAAACAGACATCTGTGTTAGAGATGTCAAGAAATCCCTGAATAAAAACAAATGGATAAAACTATGAATACCATACTGTATGTGGGTGTGTGTTTGTGTGTGTTTATGAGTCAAAGAGCCCTCCTCTTACCTCCAGAGGAAGGTAGGTGTGCTTCTGTTCTTGCCCTACTTGAAGACAGGGCAGGTGTGGATACTTAAGCTGCAGGTTGTACTTCTGCTTAAAATACTGAGCTACAGTGCACTCCATGGCTTGGCCATTCTCTAGCTGCAAAGGGAACCTGTCAATTAAATGGTACGTGGGGATTAAAGACGTAGGAAATTAATCATGCTAGTAAATCGAGAGCACAAAATTAACTATAAAGTTGATATTGTACATGTGTACATGTATACATGTGTTGTTTATTGGGCACTACAAATCCTGTATGAATTTAAAAAAAATGTCTGCACTTCTCAAAATCACCTGCACAAAATAGTACAGGACAGAAAGCATTGGATTTAACCTATGGTGTGAAGCCCGCTTTGTGCCTCCAATAAACAGTGATGTTAATGGAGTCACAGAAAGAGTGGGAGAGAGGATTGCAGAAACAAGAATGTAAGTGGGCAGTGTTAAAGAGCAAAGACGCTGTCTTTATTCAACAGCATAAAGAAAGAATAAAGATGAGTTTTGTTATCCTTCAGCTAAATAGCTTGCAACATTAATGTTTGTTGTGTCTTATGTTTAATTAATTACTACTGTATGTTCAACTTAATACTTGTTTATTATTTTAAGTGAGAACCTTGTATACGCCTTCTAAGGGTTTCCTTTCACACCTGCACTTATTTCTGAGCCATTTTATAATTGTTACCTTATGTTCTGATTGTATCGTGCAAATACAACAAAAAACTAAACATTACCACTGCCTTTGGATTTATTGATCGACTTCAGTTTCACCACTCTGTAGTAGCTAAAAAAGGTCAAGATAGCCTTACGGGTGAACAATAAAGGGAGCCATGCTATCCTGTACATACTGTGCAGGTGATGTTGATTAAGTGCCATTAAACTCTAGTCTACAGTAATGTTAAAATCTGAAAACAAACCCATTAAACTCTAGTCTATAGTAATGTGAAAAACTGAATACAAAACAATCTTATAATTCCAAGATCATCAAATGTCCATGAAATATAGACCTAGTGAATGTAACATTTCTGTACAACGCTGCCATTTGGCTATGCATGCGGACTACGGGAAGCTCTTACGTTTGGTGGCTGGCAGGGCGTCGTGTGACATTGCACACACGATACTTCCTCTTCATCTGGCCGCAGTGTGTGACTTCAACTTTCAGACCTGTTCTCACACACAAACAAGATGTTTCGGTTGTTTTCCTTCACCATGGCTTCACAAGCCATATGATATGGCTTGTGGCAGGTGAAGAAAATGGTCAAAATTAATGTAGAAACCTGATGTCACAGCATGGAGGAGAGTGAAAATGTCAACGTATCCTTTTGAGGTTAAAACCAATTTCAAGAAAAATGCCAGCAGTGTCTGGTGAGAATTGTTATTTGCTACTTTGAGCAAGACTGGCTTGGCTCTAGGGTTGGAGAGAGAGACCTGCTTTGTGGCAAATTCAAAAATAGCTTAGGACGTTTACCAAGTTCTTGTTTGGAACACAATGAGTTACATATCAGATTTCACCAATTATGTAGTGTACAGCGAGCCATCATAACATTTTCTACAGTAAGCCTCAGGTGGGAACATGCACCACCGTTGGTGTGCTTTAAGAGTTAAGACCTACATATATCGTGTGGATGCAGTGCAAGTGTGTAATGCAGAAGCACAAAATAAATCGTCACTGCCGGGCTGTAACCTTGTATTGGCAAGTTTTGAATTTGTATGTTTTTTCTTAAAGTAAAGCCCCGCTTCATCTCACAAGACAGTCGCACAAGACTAGTGAAAATAGCAGATCTACAAGCACACAACGCCTCGCAGTGCGAGGCGTTGTGTGCTTGTAGATCGGCTATTTTCACTATTTTACTTCGTTTTAAAATAACAAACGTGGAAGGTTTTGGACATACAAGGTTTCCACCCGACAACAACGAAATAATGGGATGATTTGAAGACCCACACCCACCACTAAACTGGGAGTTGGGCCCACCTCTTATTTCCTTGGTGAACTTGACACGCTGAGAGTCTGTGAGTGGTTTGGTTTGCTCGTTGATGTTCTGGATGTCTAGGACCTCGCACATGAATTCTATCACAGGCTGGGCACGATAGAAAGCTGTGGCGGACACTGTAGGAAACACAAAATTGTCATTTGGCTGCACCTGTTTAAGTATGTCCATTGCAAATGATTTATTCCACCTTGAAAATGAATATGACTGAAAAAGGTTTTAAGATCACAGAAAGCAAGATCACAGAAAGCAGTCCACACTGCAGGATGGAAGAAACCGAATTCGATTGAATAACTCAATCGAATTATTCATTGTATTAGGCTTGGATGGAGGAAACTGTGGGGGAAGTAGCGTGGTATACACAAGGAGTATATTGAACAATGAGAGGTCAGATACATTTCATTGAGATACGGTATCTAAAGAGCCCATACTAGTTTTTGACTGGGGAATATTGGCTAAGATAGTCCACACAGTCAACTGTGCTCTTTAGACATCTCATTAAAATGAAATAGTGCCGATTATTTGACAAAAGCAATAATTTGTTTACTGAAAATAAATAAACGCTCCCACACTGAGGGCTCCAATGCGATTTGTGCTTTTATTGCACCAAACAAACTGTGTGACGTTTTGAGCACAAAGCTCTTCCTCAGACTAAAAGTATTAAAATAATTTGTTTATTCATTATGCTTGGCCACAAGGCACCCATTGACTTCAATGGATACCATCAAACTATCGGTTTCCGGTCCAGCTTGCCTCACAGTGGCCAAAACGTGTTCTGTGTGACCTCTCCTCTTTGGGTGTACATCTCATTGTCATCACATAAAAATCAGACTGCCATTGATTGCCAGCATACAAACACATGAATGGAGTCCTTTTCGCAGGAGCACAGCAGACAGAAACTGCATGATAGGACAGGATGTAAACATCATACGATAGAATATCATTTGCATCAATAGGAGGGAACCACCACACCCACACATTACCCTAAAGGCCTTACCATCAATGTTAAGCATCATGTTCCACATGGCAGGGCGGACGGACTGATGGAAGCCAAACCACACCTCTCTGCCTCCCCCCAGTGGGTGGTAGTAGCCCTCTGGAGGAGAGAAAAACGAACGGCCCACTGGAGTGTACCTGGACATAGCAAACACAATGAATGGCTGGTTAAGGAACTGAATAAAACGTCCCTAAGGCCAGGGCTCCACCAAAAAGACGGCGTTGTGCCGGCGTCAAAAAATGAATTTGGGCGTCCGATGTCAACGTCGGCAGTGGAGCACCCTTCATTGATTAAAAAGGGAACGACGCGACGCTCGACAGGGAGTAACCCAAGATCTGAAAGTCTAGTGCGAAAAGTTTGATACGTTTGTTTTCTAAATAAGCAATAATGTATAATAATTCTTCTTATTATTATTTTATTGTAGATCCTCAGAGAAGAGTCCCAAATGCCAAAGAAAGACAATAAATAGGAATGGCATATCTATCCATCAATACATACAGTAAATATATCCAATGGCATGAGCTTATCTATCTATAAATGCGAGAAGTCTCTGCGTGTCTGTCTGTCTGTCTGTGTGTCTGTAATCCGCGTATCTCGAGAACCGTTCGTCCCACCGGCTTCAGATTCGGCACGCGCGTTCCCCGCCGCGGCACGGAGTGCAGTGCCGGGTCTCGACCCGACCCGACGCGCGGTCTTCCCGAACCGGCGCGAAACGTTCGGAATCTCCTTATGCGGGGTTGATTGTTGACATCAGGCTGTTCCGGAGGAAATCGGCGAAAGCTCTGACTCATTGTGACATCACTTCATAAAAGGCTCTGACATCACGTACGCCACATGAGTCAACAAAAAATCTCTGAGTGTGTATGTATGTATGTAATCCGCGTATCTCGAGAACCGTTCGTCCCACGGGCACGCGCGTTCTCCATATATGGGCATAAAATGAATGCCCCCATATATGGGCATAAAATGGATTGCAGACAGACAGATACAGATATCTCCATATATGGACATAAATGGACAGAGGCAAACAGATGGTCAAAGATCTCCATATATGGGCATAAAATGGACGCAGACAGACAGATACAGATATCTCCATATATGGGCATAAATGGACACAGGCAAACAGATGTTCAAAACGGGTCCTATGACAACAGGTATAATGAGGTTTGCATTAAAGGGGGAACCGGCACTGTGTCTGCAACACAGTGGAGGCACAGACAGATACTCCATATATGGGCATAAAATGGACGCAGATAGACAGATATCTCCATATATGGGCATAAAATGGACCCAGAACTATAACTGCAGTGATCTCCATATATGGACATAAAATGGACGCCGACAGACAGACAGACAGATACAGATATCTCCATATATGGGCATAAATGGACACAGGCAGACAGATGGTCAAAACGGGTCCTATGAAAACAGGTATAATGGGGTTTGCATTAAAGGGCGGGGCATTCATTCCCTTTACATTGTTCCGAGTTGGCCAGGTCGCCGACTAGACGCTGGGCCGCCCGAAGGGCGGCCCAGCTTCTAGTAATAAGAATAGCTCCAAAGCCCTGTGCATGGGAACAGGAAAGACCCCAAATGATTTTACTGTAATGTGCAACATTGTTTTCTCACTCCACAGTTAACAAACCAACATGAATTTAAGTGTATAGAGGGTATCTGCACATTTCTTAAGTGACAATTGAAGGACTTTTTAATAATTCTAAAATGAAAAATTAAACATTGGCCAAATTGTCAAATATTAGAGGCAGAAATTGTGAAAATAGCAGATCTACATGTTGCGAGGCGTTGTGAGCATGTAGATCTGCCATTTTCACAATAGACAAAATGTAATGCCTTAACTCTTGGGGGGGTGGGCTGGTCTCCAGTTAAAATATGATTATTTTGGGGGTCGGGCGTGAAAAGGTTGAGAACCACTACATTAGATCAGTGTTTCTCAACCACTGTGCCTGGGGACCTTTGGTGTGGGCCTGGGAAGGGTCAAGTGTGCCCCTTGAAACTGCTTGAAAGCCAGCATTATATTTATCATTTTAAAAATGATTTAAAATAATGAAAACAGCCGATCTACAAGCACACAACGCCTCGTGGTGCGAGGCGATGTGTGCTTGTAGATCTGCTGTTTTCACTAATGTTGTGCGACAGCCTTGTATGATAAAGCAGGGCTTTACTTTGCGAAGAAACGTACACATTTGAAACTTAGAGATACAAGGTTTCTTCCCGACAGTGGCGATATTTACACCCCTGTATTATGTTGGTGTGCCCATGGATTCTTGGGACATGACAAGTGTGCCCATGCAGAAAAAAGGTTGAGAACCACTACATTAGATCATGGGAAGTGGCATGTACCTCATGGAAGGAAGGTGCCGCGTGATAACATCCAGCGCTTGAACAGAATCCTCAGGGACCTCGTTGTGACCCGACAGGGCTTCCAGCAGCATCTGAAGGCTCACCACGGATACCCACTGAAGAGACACCTTGAACGTCTGGTCTTTTCCCTCACCAGGCAGGGTCACCTCTAGATCCACCTACCCATTTACAAATCAGCGGAGAAAGGGCAGACGAGGAGAAGAAATGTCAAGAGAAAGTAGCAGGAATGAGACAAAAATGGCAGGGGAGGGGATAGTGAAAGAGAAGACACAAAAACCATAAGGAATAGGCACAGGAAGTGAGGCATTGTACGTAAATGATAGGGGAGGTGGCAGTCCTTTTGAAACTAAAACTCAATGTCCAAAGCTTAGCTGGAGGTGAACACTGAAGACAAAAACGATTTACTTGCCCACCATTCTCTTAATGAAATTCACCACCATAATTCAATTTTGAATCAGAACTTGATTTTGGTGTTGGACGCAGGGCATTCCACTACAAAGCTCCATCTGACTGGAACAATCTCCCTCTTTCACTCAGATCTGTTAAATCTTTTGGCCGCTTCAGGACTTCCTTGTACTCACACCTTGAAACAACATGTTCATGCTTCTAATATTGATTGTATTTGTACTTACTCTATTTTTTTTTTTTTTACTTCAGCCAAAGTATTGCCTTCTCCATTCTTTTTTTGCTTAAATGACTTGGGGTTGGGGTAAGGGTGGGAGATGGTGAGCAAGCTAACTGTACTGTACGCGTTGTGTGTTTGCATTGTATGTAATGTATTAGTCATGTGTTTTTGCACTGTATGTAATGTTATTTGTGTGTTGTTGTACTGTATGTAATGTTACTTATGTGTTTAGGACCTCCTCTAAAATGCGATGCTGCATCTCAAGGGGCAATCCTCTCAATAAATTCTGACCAAATTCTGTGTTGTGGGCCATATTTAAACTCCCACTACTTTGCCCTTATGTTTTACTCAGGGGTTAGTTTTCCCATCCACCAAGTAAAAGTGGTAACAATAAAGGTCCTTACACATTAATTTAAACTGCTGGGAGTGTCTTGAGTACAGCAATAAAGAGACTTAATTTATTTTCGGTTGATTATTCACTTTGAATAAAATCATCAACCTGTATGAATGAGTCTTCACCAAATTAACAGTCTGATGTGAAATATTAGCATTTGTGGACTGTTTATTTGGCACACTGCTGGTGTGTAGATTAATGTCCAAGCCAAGAAAATTAACACAAATATTCCATTGATCCAAACTGCGAGGTGACCATGTGTCTGGGCGCAGGAGTTTAAACAGATGCCTACCCTGTCTCTCCCTATGGGTAACGGATGGGCCGTGTACATGTTCCTCTTCCCATCATAGCCAGGCTGTCGGTCTCCAAAGATCTGCATCTTGAAGTGCCGCACCATGGTGTCCACCACCTCCCTGTCAGGATGACCAACACAGAAGTCAAGACACACACAAACCATAATGACTCAGTACAGGCCTAGATTCAGATTCACTTTATTTGTCACTTAGATGCACCGAGGTACACACATGTGAAAAACGTACGCTCGGAAGCTCCAATACAATAATAAAAACATGATAATAAAAACACAAGAGACCTACAATAAAAGTTCATAATAAACAAACACATGGCAATAATCAGTCCAAGAAAGTGCATGTTGCACTGTGCAAAGAGTTATTGCACATTTACTTAGCATTTAAAAGTCTGATGGCCTGAGGGAAAAAACTATTCCTCAGCCTACATGTGCTTGTTTTGAGGATCTTCTATCCCTTCACCCGTAAATTTAAGGCCAGGGGATGCTCCATATGTCACTGCAGCAAAAGCTTTTCAAATATACACCGTTTTCTAACCCAATACACACACTGTGACTGGATCAGTAATGTTACAGAAACTGAATAATAAATATATACACATTTCAGTCTACAACAATAAATACAGTATGGCTGTTAAAGTGTAGCTACAGTTTGCCCCTTAAAGCTCAGTTAAAAATGTTTGCATGTTTATCTACAATATTAGGCTAGGCTAGGGTAGGGGTGGGCGATATAGAAAAATATCATATCAGGATTATTTTTCAAGCAGTATCACGATCCACAATCTTATTACAGTCATCTTATTAGTCTTTTTCATGTTGGTTTTTATGGTTATTCTTCAAGTTACAGTACAATCACCTTCAAGGTAACAAAAACTAAAAGAAAAAGGAGTAAAGGGCCTTTCAGACGGAGCGCGGTTGCCGCGTCCTAGTAATTCATTTTCAATGAGAGGCGGGTGATTATTTTGGCCACGCGGAGAAGTTTAGGGCGGCGAGGCGAGCGGGCGCGGTCCCATGAAATTCCCGCGGCGAGAGCTGGATTGTGACACTAAAATTTAGTGTTGTAACGTACGTGTCACTTGATGACATTTAATGAGTTAAAAGGGTAGAACAATCTCAATTGTTCTAAATCCCAAAGGAATAATTCAAACGCATTCTGGTCAAATTTAGCAGAACACTTAGGAACACATTGGTATCGACGGCTCATGAGCACAGCCATGAACGAGAGGTCGTTTGTTCTTTCTTTTCCCTGTCTGAGCACTGTGAGCAGATGAGGGTGGCGCGGGTCTCTGCAACAGCAGCAGCTCAAGTAACGCCAGTCACAAATCTTGACCACACATAAACAATAATGGTGGATACACCTGTCTTTAAGACACATTGTTGAGAGCTGGAATAGGCGGGCTCACTAACTATTTAGCTGTGGCCACCCTAATAAATTCCAGTGTGTTTAAAAAAAGCCTTACATCCGGTATGCTTGTATAAAATAAATGTAATGCCTTTCGGACGCTCCTGTCGGGTGTATTTACCTGTTGACCCTCCGGGGGCGTTTCTCAGGCTTGATGTCGATATCATAGTGATAGACATCAATCTTGGGAATCTGCACCTGGAAGTGGTTGGCCAGAAGGCGGATGGGCTTCCCTACTGTGCCGAGGCCCGGACGCCGCGGCGGCTGGAACAGAGAGGGAGGCGTAGGAACCTGAGGAGGGCCTGGAGTAGAGACAGAATATGAATATTTAGAAGCACAATATATCACAAATATGTACATCAATAGAAGTTCTCATATCTGGTCTTTTATGAACAGCCTTGAGATGCAAATCAATACAATCATCTATACTATTTTTTCCACAACCAAAGCTTCATGATTCTTTTTTTACCAGCAGCAGGAAGGAGCTCAGTACTAAGGACAGACTGATATCAGAAAAAGAGTGAGCTTCTTGGGATTCGTTTTGCTTGTAAACCACCGGTCATCTCAACATTAAATGTCAAGCTCTAAGATGAATGGGGCGTAAGTAGGCAGTTAACTAGAACTAAAACCACACACACACACACACACACACACACACACACACACACACACACACACACACACACACACACACACACACACACACACACACACACACACACACACACACACACACACACACACAATTATTTTATTATATTCCATCTTCCAGTTGATTTCACCAAGGCAATGAGTGGTTTCGCTTAGATCATGGAGCTCATAATTCTGTATATACAACGTTTCATTCTATATCCATTTTATACAAAGCACCACCCCACTTTACACACTAAACAAATAGATGGACACATTGATTGATCCATGACTCTGGCCCATGAACTAGATAGGTCAACAAGGGGCTCCCTGAGCCTCCCTCCTCAACAATGACCCTCAATTACCCTGCAGCCCCTCCCTGCCGCACCCAGACACACAGGGCATCCACCCCTCCCAGCGCAGACAAAGACCAAACTCCTCTCAGACAGACAGCAGCAGGGCCATATGGGGGGGACAGGCCATGAGGCTGGGATTTACCGTTACACACCACACACAGGCACCATCCCACACACACACACACACACACACACACACACACACACACACATGCATGACGCAGACCACCTCACACAGCTACCTATGTCGTTACATACCATCCCCCACCCTGACACTCAGCTGGCGCTTCAGTCATGCACATGCATTGCAAGAGCAACCTACCTAGCAGAGGTTTGCATAGGATACTGGCAACGTTGACGTATCAAGCACTAATTCAGGGTTTCATCTTGTCATATCTAAGACCTGAGAACGATTCTAAAAATGTCTTCTAAAATCATAAAGAAAATCGCAAACAACCGTTTCTACATCTGCGGTGCTCAAAAATGTTCATGTCAAGGAACCACAAAATGATGAGATTTTTTGGCCACGGACCCCCATCTCAAAGTATGTTGTTCCAGGGACCCCTGTGTTAAAAATGTTCGCTTTAAAAGGAATACGTATTCAAAGATTTGAACAAATTTTCAGGATTGTTTTTAAACTAGCAGATCTACAAGCTCATAGTGCAGCACTCGGTGCCGCACTATGAGCATGTATATCTGCTATTTTCCAATAGCCAAAGTGTAAAATAATGGTTCAATGATTCAAAAGCACGCTACCAGATAAAAAAAGATTCAAAAAATTCTGAACAGGCGAGAGAACGTGATGTGGCCTTGGAACTCCTGGTAGTCAAAAGTGTAGCATGGAAAGGAGGGCTGGGCGGCAGGGGAGGGGATGCAGAGTCGCTTAATGCTTTTGTCAACTGACAGCTAGGGGGCTGTGGGGGGTCCTGAACTCCATGCACCAACACGCTCCAGTTAGCAAGTGAAGCGCGAGAGCAAGGACAATAATTGGGACCCTCCCCATAGTTTCCTAAAAACACGCTCCTCAACATGCCCTCGTCCACCCTGGGCCCCAATAGAGAACCCCCAACTCCCTCCCTCCTCCTTCTCTGTAGAAAGAAGCTCATTTGATTTCTAATATTAATTTTCTTAGGGGTTTAACTTTGTTTTGCGTACAATACACTATGCAAGATAAACCGACATTTACAGTGATTATTATTATTATTTTTCTTTTGTTTTTTCAGCAGGTTCCACCTGTTGGCAGTAGGGCTACTGAGGATGTAATGTGATGTCATTGACAATTAGCATGAAATAGGACAATGGTGGTGGCTCCAACCAAGAAAGGTATACCATTTTAATATAATTGTGAAAAACATTGTATTTTTTAGGTTACATGGCAGATACAAATTTTCATTCAGCAAATAAATTAAAAAACTACAAAGACAGAATTCCGTATGACACTTTCTTTTAGCCAAACTAAGGTAAAAGCAGACATTAAATGTATGCTAGGTTGGAAAGCAAGGCACATTTGATTGATGGTAAATGACTAAATAAGGTTTACTGTTTCTTACTCTGTGGTGGCTGCAAATTAATGAGGAATTGTTTTTTTATTTTCATGAAATGGTGCCAATATGCTCAGAAGAACTGAGGGTTTAGTTCACCAATGAATCAATTGAGTACATTTCTTGTTGTTGCCTTTTCTTTCAATCATCAAATAATAAAGTCTACCAGGCCTGGCAAGTCTGCCTCTCCAGCTAAAGCCCCTTGCTAAATTATGCCAAGTAGAGAAGCAACAAGCAGCTCAGGGTGGAAACTGAAAGTGTAGTGTGTGTGTGTGTGTGTGTGTGTGTGTGTGTGTGTGTGTGTGTGTGTGTGTGTGTGTGTGTGTGTGGGGGGGGGGGGGGGGGGGTAGGCTGCAGGTAGGCTACTTTTGGCATACATCGGGCATTTTCAGGTTCCATAACAAGAATGTACAACTTTGCATGTATTCACAGACTACAGGGCTGACTGTGGATTACACGTGGAGCACGGTTAGGCCAGGGTCTTCCTCTTCCGTTTTCACCAAAAACAGTGCTGTCCCTATATATAGACACCAGCTGCCACGCTGCAAGGGTGGCGGGTATGAGTGAGCAGGGCTCTCTCCGGACAGATTTTACACTGGCACTAAGTTTTCAGTCAGTGGCAGTAGCACAGAATTGGGCCCCACAGAAAATGTGCCACACAAATGGATGACTAGCATTTTGGAGTTACATACTGTACAAAAAAAAGTTTAAACAGTAATACGGTACAATGATGTTGCATTAACATAATTTAAAACATAAACGTAAAAGTGCCCCTATTTAAAGTGCATACTGTTCTGGCTGTGCCTGTAGTTTATCTACTATACATTGGAATCAGTTACTGCTGACTCTGGTGTAAACTTCATGAGGTGGTGGTGTGTTTTTCTTAATGAAAAACATGTTGATTCCTTATTCTTAATGAATGAGAGCTGAGCAGCAATGATGACCTACAATCGAACACTCTAGGTTGTTACTTTGCACAGAAGACGGTTATCATAATATACTTAACTATACCATGTGAGAGAGAAAAAGAAATGCAACCAGTGGGTAGTTCAAGAGGCCAAGAATGAGGATAATTAATTATCAAATGATAAACAAAAAAAAAGAACAGCTAAAAGTTTGATCAAAATATGACTAGGTTTTAATTCTTTTAAATAACACCAGTAAAAGTGTTAGTGTCAAGAGTTGGACTGGACAGATGTACAGTAACAAATGCCACCAAAACAGTAGAACTGTGCATGTGTGTCACTGCATCGAATGCTGACGCCTGTCCCTTCTCAACAACCAACACGTCTTTTCCTCTTAATTAGGTCACATAGGTGAGCATGTTTACAATACATGAACAGAACATGATATATATACACGTCTATCCAACCACTGAAAACAACCATTATCATTTTGAAAACCAGGACATATTAGTGTTTTAGACTAGAGGTATTTGTCGGGACTCTGGAAACGCAGTTTGAAACGGGGATAATCCAGGACAAACTGGGACGTCTGGTCACCCTAATTTAACCACTTAAACCCTATATACTATATTTTTTTATTGATCAGGGCCCCCCAGGGGTCTGTGCTTAGCCCCCTCCTTGTTACCCTCTGCAACAAACTGTTTGGTGAAAATAGGAGATCTACAAAATGGGATTAGCCTATATGACATGCCCAGAATAAGGATGCTAGGTTTATGTGGTTAAAACTGCTTTCACACTTAACCTGTTTAGAACAGATGTGTAAACCAAGATTAAAGCCATCCACTACTATAATTGCAGCAGACAGCTTCCTCAAGACATTTTACAAAACAGTAGAAAACATCATCTCTCACACGAGATTTCAGCTCTAACATAAAGCAAACTTATTCCTTCCTCATGCTAATTGATATGCCATTAACATTTTGGAATACATCAGCCTAGTATCCAACAATAAGTTCTGTAAGGGGAACATAGTGAAGCTATTGTAGGCTATATTTTTAAGTATCATCACTAAAGGTGATTTTTAAGTATCATCACTAAAGATGCATTGCATCAGGCAGTAGAAAATGCAAACAGTGTTTGGAGAATACTCATTTTATGAGCCAAGAGTGTTTTGTGCCAGCTGAATTGCTATACTGTCTGTGAATCAAGGTAAATAACCAAGTAAGCATGATTTGGGGACCCTCTTGCTGACTATTTTCCCTTAAACCGAACAAAATAATGGAACATAACAATACAGTAATACACAGTACTCCTCCTCCTTCATAATGCAAGTCCCTAGAGAGGGGTTGAGTTAGGTCATCTCATCTCTGACATGCATCAGTTACACAGTAAGTGGACTTGATGATGAATGGCAGACATACTGGACGGAAGCAAGTGTTTATAAAGACTCATCTTTCAGCTTGGGTCCATCCATCACCTAACTAGGCTACATTAAATGAGCATTGCAATATTCACTAGGCACTAAGGCTGGGCAATATATCGAAAATGTACCTTCATCGAGGTATCAACATGGGAGGTATACATACAGACGAAGATGGCTTGAAATGAGGTATTGGTGTAAAATTCATTAACAGACACACTATGCATGCACGTAGCACACGCAAAAAAGCAGTCCATGGCATCTGTAACCAGGTGTGGTTATTTCAATAAAACCATTGTTGGAAAATGGAAATAAGGCATTTAATTTATTTATTCTATGTGTACTGTGCAATGTGCATTGCACTTATTGCATTTATTCATTATCTGGGTTAGGCAGGCAGGGAACCTAAAGCAGAAAAACATTAAAAACGATATAATGCAATTGTTTTTACTAATATCATGAGTAATATCACAGTATTCAACAACGATATCGGATATCAAAGGTTTTCCTAATATCGCCCAGCCTTATTGTGCACACACTGCAAATGAATATGAACTTCTTCTGTTTGTCCCGTGTCTGCCAGAACTGTCATTGGACAATCTGTGTCTGACTGTGGCCAAGCTTTGTGGGGCGCTTAATGAAATAAGTAGCACCACTCACTTCACACTGGGTGTGTTTGTTTTGGAGTACTCATTCTCACACAGAGAATCAATCTCTGTTATTATGTAGGCCAAGAACAGGTCATATCAGTGTACACAAGTCCAGACTGACACACATAGGCTTAACCTGCAAGAGGATGATGAGTCAGAGCCTACAAGGAGAGCACGGAACAGCGTGCGTGCACACACACACACACCTGCAAATCACCTGGATTAGGACACTACACAATGAATGTAAGAGACAGAAAAGGGTCTTCTGCCAAAGGCGTACCTGACATTCACAAGGCAGTAGTATCTAGTTGTACATTTATCAATGTGTAACCAATACAAATCACATGTGCATTTGTATTGAACAGGGAATTCAGACATAGATGCCTATCTCTAATCTCTATCAGTCAATAAAATTGGTCATGATTCGGTGTGGTTCTTTGGGGTCAAGCCTAAATCATTCCAAGTTCCAACCACTAAAGCTAGGTCACCGAGTACACATTTGTGAAGACATTCTCTACAACGAAACCATGGGAGGTCCTCCTATTGTTTGACCATAATAACATAACATCCAGCTGCTGTGTGTATCCTTGCAAACACTGATGTCAAATCCCCTCTCTCTAAAAGGTAGGAAACCAACTTTTCCCTACCTGCTGACAGATGGATTCCAAAAACATCTAGCATTGGATTCCAAAAACATCTAGCATTAACCAATTTAAACATAATGGCTTTAATGACACTTTTACCTTCTGAAGTGCCTGGTGTAGATTGATTTTACCAGCAACTATCACACACCATAAATCTTGAGGCGATGGGTGAGCGAGAGCATGTTAACATTCAAGTCAGAGGAACATAATCAGAGAATCTCCCTAATTATGTTTGTTGAAACGGTTCAACAGTTGTGAATTGTAGTTCACACACCTGGGGAGGGATATGCATCCCCACAAACGCTTCAGCCCCAATGCAATAGATTTCATGTTGTTAAATGGGTAATTCAAAGGCAAAGTTCCTTTTCCATTTGGTTAATTGCCAGGATTCCTCTGTTTATGTTATGATTGGCCATGCATAGACTATACACTGCAAGTAAACAAAAAAGAATATCTAATGTTCATATCATATCAATGATGATGTATGTGTATGTCTGGTTATCTCTGCATTATCTCAGTTTCTCACACATGCATCCTACTACATCATATTCTAGTAGACACCCAAAGAAGAAAAAATGAATAATCATAAACCTTTTTGATGATGAATAAAACCCAACCCCAAAATGCTGAATGGTGTGCATTATGGCTTGCCCCATCCCAGCATATAGTGTATAGGGTTTGCTGAATCGGATCGCTGCCCTTTTAATATCGCCTTGAAAAATATTATGCTGGCCAGAAAATCATATCAACAAAAACGCCACCCATTATAAATTATTTACTAAACACAGTGTGCTCCATTCATTCATGTGTGCACTACAGGCGCAGGATTTCTTCACAGGGAGAGGCGACGCTGGCGCGTAAAGCAATGACAGCTAAATATAAAATAATGAATTACGAGTCACAGCAGACTGTAATGGTCTGTCATGTCAGGGTATCCATGTCTTGTAAAAACGTGGTAATCTTTTCTCGATCGTTTTCATTTCGACTCTCGATCGTCTGTCTTTTAGGCGGACACAAAATGCTGGGGAGGGAGGAACGGTTTCTGATGACAATCGTCCCAAATTATGCTTTAAAATACACGACCTTTCATTCAAGGAAAATGTCTTAATAACTGACAGGTGTACAATTCGACTGCGTCGTGTATGCTGTGCTACATAAAAGCATTCAGTTTTATGAAAACACAACAGATATCAACGTAAACACACACGACGCGGAAGGAAGGAAGGAGGAAGGTCCTAGTTAAATCCCCCACACCACACATAAACACACTAGCACACAGTCACTCACACACATACACTACACACAATGCCAGAGCCACCACGAGCCGTACGTGCTTCCGATCAATACAGTGGGTTCAGACATTCCTTTCATTTGTAATACATTTCATTGGGACTCGCGCTGCCCAGGAACCGGGCGTGTTTTTCGGCGTAAACAACGTGTCACACAACGGGCTGGGCCGCCGTCTAAAAAGCTCTCGCTTGTTGTTTTTTTTCCTCCTCTTTCGCCAATGCTTTCCTCCTGGCGTCGGAGGCCTCGCTGCAACCACGGCCCCCAGTGAAGCAATGCACGCACACACACATACACTACACACACATACACATACACACACACACTAGACGTGTGTGGGTTCTTTCTCTTTCTCTTACCGGGTCCGAGCGCTTCCATGGCCGAGGGCTCTCTCTCCGTCTCTGTCCCGGCCTGGCGGCTCCGTACCGACACTGAAATTGGGGGCGGTATCGCGAAGCTTAAAGTGGCTAAATTAAGAAATGGAATATAGATGCGTAGCTGTGTGTGTGCGCGGAGCAGCGAGCCGAGCAGGATGCCTTGTCTTTTTCTGTTCTGACTGATTTCCACTCCTGAGGATTTGTAAGTGAGCATGCGCCGCCGGGGAGGGGAGGGCGCTGTCGAGCCTCCCCTCCTGCGCGCTTGCGCAATCTATTTCTTCCCAGAAGTGACTATTATTGAAAATTGCATTGAAGCATTCACAATGTATTACCGAAAGTATTCGTGGCCCTTTAGGTATGTATTGTGTTTTTTTGTGTGCAAATTACATGAAGTCAGAACTATACAAAAGTGTACACAAAAGACAACAATGCAGGCTATTTTTTCTCTTTCATTTTAGGTATGTATTGTGAATTGAAACAATTCTATATTCTACGTGCAAATCGATTACACACACACACACACACATGCACACGCACGCGCGCGCGCGCACACACACACACACACACACACACACACACACACACACAGAGAGAGAGAGAGAGACTGACAGACAGACATATGTATCACTCTCAGTCAGATATAATGCCCATCTAAAAAAAGCTTTGAGGTAAAAAGGTTCTTCACGCTATACTTTCAAATCAGACTTTATCACAAGACATGTGACAATAAAGAATAAACATTAAGTAATTAACACACACTCATACAAACACTGTTAGAACTGTAAATACATAGTTCTGTCAACATTATGACATTTTAAGTACATCATTATTTTTCAGCTGTGGAAGGTGCACAGTAAAAAATATTCTAATGGCAATAGCCTACATTGTAGTAGGCTACAACAAGGTCAAATTAAAAAATGTGTCCTTGATTTCTTGACAATTAAGATAAAAATAAAACATTTAGTTACATTTTTGTTTTAATCCATCTAAATTTGATCTATCTGGTAGTCTTTAGAGCTGAAAGCATTGTGGAGAATTTGTTACGCCTAATCTATTATTAATCTATAATGTGTGTGTGTGTGTGTGTGTGTGTGTGTGTGTGTGTGTGTGTGTGTGTGTGTGTGTGTGTGTGTGTGTGTGTGTGTGTGCGCGCGTGTGCGTGTGTGCCACTCTGTGGCATCTGACCAAACTTGGTTTGTGTCTCAGTGACCCCAATAAGGTTTGGTGGTGCCAAATGGCAATACAGACAGAGAAGAGAACTCTATAAACAAATTGATCTCAGACTTATGACATATTTATGACGTCATCTATCTATAAATGCGACAAATCTCTGTCTGTCTGTGTGTATGTAATCCGCGTATCTCGAGAACCGTTCGTTCCACCGGCTTCAGATTCGGCACGCGCGTTCCCCGCCGCGGAGTGCAGTGCCGGGCCTCGACCCGACCGGACGCACGTTTTTTTCGAACCGGCGCAAAACGTTCGGAATCTCCTTATGCGGAGCTGATTGTTGACATCAGGCTGTTCCGGAGGAAATCTGCGCAAGCGCTGACTCATTGTGACATCACTTCATAAAAGGCTCTGACATCACGTACGCCACATGAGTCAACAAAAAATCTCTGTGAATGTGTATGTATGTATGTAATCCGCGTATCTCGAGAACCGTTCTTCCCACCGGCACGCGAGTTCTCCAGATATGGGCATAAAATGAATGCCCGAATGCGGAGCTGATGTCTGACATCAGAGTTTTCCGCAACCGGTACTGTGTGTGCAGAGATCTCCATATATGGGCATAAGGGGACAAAGGCAAACAGATGGTCAAAACGGGTCCTATGACAACAGGTATATTGGGGTTTGCATTAAAGGGTGGGGACAAAGGCAAACAGATGGTCAAAACGTGTCCTATGACAACAGGTATATTGGGGTTTGCATTAAAGGGTGGGGCATTCATGGGGTCCGCTCCAAAAAAGAAAATAAAAGAGACAAAGACAAACATAAGACAAGCAACAAAGTGTGGGACTGGGAGGATGACTTGAATGATGCAGATTTAAGCAGGCTGTGTATTCTGCTTGAAGAAGAAACAAACAAAAAGCGACAGAGATCTCATATATGGGCATAAAATGGACGCAGATAAACAGATATCTCCATATACGGGCATAAAGGGACACAGACAGACAGATACAGAGATCTCCATATATGGGCATAACATGGACGCAAATAGACAGATATCTCCATATATGGGCATATATGGGCATAAAATGGACCCAGAACTATATCTGCAGTGATCTCCATATATGGACATAAAATGGACGCCGACAGACAGACAGATACAGATATCTCCATATATGGGCATAAATGGACACAGGCAAACAGATGGTCAAAACGGGTCCTATGACAACAGGTATAATGGGATTTGCATTAAAGGGCGGGGCATTCATTCCCTATTTACATCGTTCCCGAGTTGGCCAGGTCGCCGACTAGACGCAGCTTCTAGTTCTCCAAATTCGGGCAAGGTCTCAGCCTAATCATCCTTTTGACTTACATTTCTTATATAATGCAAGTTCTCCTCAAAATGACGTAAGACACTGCCCTTTGTACCTACAGTACAAAGGCAGGACCCTTAGCCAATGAGGCGCAGCAAAAGGGTAGATCTTTGTGCCCATACATGGTGTCAAATGCGAGCCCACACTGTTTCGTAGGAACAGTATTTCTAGTTTCATTGTGGGCTCGCCTGTAAACAGGCGAGCACACTTTAGATATTGTCATTGTGGGCTCGCCAGTACCTGGCGAGCACACTTTAGATATTGTCATTATTTATTTATTTATTTATCTAGTAAGTAGACGGGAACTTCGGTTCCTTTCTACTCCTACATACTTAGTGAGAAAATGAAAATAAAAACATCAATGTGTTCAGCTTACAGTGGCGACGTGTGCTATTACTTTTTACAGCAATCGGCCAAATGGTGGCGCTGTAGGAAGCCTTCGAAAGTGCGAACTTTGAACAGGTATAGCTCATGCTGTGTTATACATACAGCCATGAAACCTGTATACACGTATGCGTCTCCTCATGCCGAACAACTTTTACCCTCTAACTTTTGACCTCTGACCTTTAGGTCTCCCACAATTCGGAATTATATGAAAAACAGTAAAAATCTATCTCCTCCTGGGATTTTCGCGTCAAGTGCACAAAACTTGTTTCACATGAACTTTGGACCAATACGGTCAGATTGATCAACCAGATTTTTTTTAAAGCGAAATATAATTTTTTAATAATTCAATCAATATTGCGGTTTGATGCAAATTATTCTTCGGCCTCTAAATCATACATGCAAAGTTACACGTTCATGGCATTTGGCAAAGATGTGGAGGGTTAGTCAAAGTATCACTGAAACCAATTTTATTCCAATCGGCCAAAGGGGGGCGCTATACGAAGCGTCTGAAAATTCAAACTTCAAACGGGCATAAGTCATGACTCGTTTCGTTTGAAGACATGCAACTTGTTACACGCGTGCTTTGACTCAAGCGGAAGACATCTGTGTCGTTGTTAAGTAAGCTCCGCCCTTCAATTTTCCGCCATTTTGAGCAGTTTGTAAAACGCGTAAACCCGCTTTTATTCTGGAATTTTCGCGTCACGTGCACAAAACTTTTTTTACGTGAACTTTGGACCGATATCTAAAGATCTGTCAGATCGGATTTCTTTAACATTGAAACATGCTTTTTTAAATAATTCAAACAATATTGCATTTTTATGCAAATTATTCTTCTGCCTCTAAAACATACATGCAAAGTCACATTTTCATGACAAAATAGTGTAGAGGGTTAGTTCAAATATCACTGAAACCAATCTTACCCCAAATGGCCAAAGGGGGGCGCTATATAATTTTGAGCAGTTTGTAAAACGCTTAAACCCGTTTTTATTCTAGGATTTTTTTTGCAATTTGCATGAAACATTCTACACACAATCTAAGGACCTTTATCTAACATGCCTATGAAGTGCACACAAAAAAATTATAAAATAATAATAATAAATATAGCTGCAAGCAGCGATAAAGTGTCCAAAGCCAAAAACACCTCAAATCATGAACACAGCCTGGGATGTGCGTGAAATCTTGCAAGCACATTCCCAATAGGTCAAGGAACAGATACCAACCTTCTCACATTGGCCTGTTATAGCGCCACCAGCAGGTCAACTTTTGCACAACACATTTTTGGAACAAAATGGACCAATCTTTGACGTCAGTAACGTCAAAGAGAGCACTGCCTGCGATCTTGACATTTTGTGCTTTTATAGCCATTGTTTTCTGGCTTGAAGCGAGCCCACAATTGTTTCGAAGGAACAATATTTTTCTAGTTTATCTATCAACCAGAGCATATCAAGTTCTCCTCAATACTTTGTCCGCTTTCAACTCCTACATACTTAGTGAGAAAATGAAAATAAAAACATCAATGTGTTCAGCTTACTGTGGCGACGTGTGCTATTACTTTTTACAGCAATCGGCCAAATGGTGGCGCTGTAGGAAGCCTTCGAAAGTGCGAACTTTGAACAGGTATAGCTCAAGCTGTGTTTGAGGTACAGCCATGAAACCCGTATACACGTATGCGTCTCCTCATGCCGAACAACTTTTACCCTCTAACTTTTGACCTCTGACCTTTAGGTCTCCCACAATTCGGAATTATATGAAAAACAGTAAAAATCTATCTCCTCCTGGGATTTTCGCGTCAAGTGCACAAAACTTTTTTCACATGAACTTTGGACCAATACGGTCAGATTGATCAACCAGATTTTTTTCAAAGTGAAATATAATTTTTTAATAATTCAATCAATATTGCGGTTTTATGCAAATTATTCTTCGGCCTCTAAATCATACATGCAAAGTTACACGTTCATGGCATTTGGCAAAGATGTGGAGGGTTAGTCAAAGTATCACTGAAACCAATTTTATTCCAATCGGCCAAAGGGGGGCGCTATACGAAGCGTCTGAAAATTCAAACTTCAAACGGGCATAAGTCATGACTCGTTTCGTTTGAAGACATGCAACTTGTTACACGCGTGCTTTGACTCAAGCGGAAGACATCTGTGTCGTTTTTAAGTAAGCTCCGCCCTTCGATTTTCCGCCATTTTGAGCAGTTTGTAAAACGCGTAAACCCGCTTTTATTCTAGAATTTTCGCTCCACGTGCACAAAACTTTTTTTACGTGAACTTTGGACCGATATCTAAAGATCTGTCGGATCGGATTTCTTTAAAATTTAAACATGCTTTTTAAAATAAATTCAATGAATATTGCAGTTTTATGCAAATTATTCTTCTGCCTCTAAATCATACATGCAAAGTAACATGTTCATGGCATTTGGCAAAGATGTAGAGTGTTAGTCCAAATATCACTAAAACCAATCTTACCCCAATTGGCCAAAGGGGGGCGCTATATCATTTTGAGCAGTTTGTGAAACGCTTAAACCCGTTAGGATTTTTTTTTTGCAATTTGCATGAAACATTCTACACACAATCTAAGGACCTTTATCTAATATGCCTATGAAGTGCACACACACAAAAAAATAATAATAATGAATATAGCTGCAAGCAGCGATAAAGTGTCCAAAGCCAAAAACACCTCAAATCATGAACACAGCCTGGGATGTGCGTGAAATCTTGCAAGCACATTCCCAATAGGTCAAGGAACAGATACCAACCTTCTCACATTGGCCTGTTATAGCGCCACCAGCGGGTCAACTTTTGCACAACACATTTTTGGAACAAAATGGACCAATCTTTGACGTCAGTAACGTCAAAGAGAGCACTGCCTGCGATCTTGACATTTTGTGCTTTTATAGCCATTGTTTTCTGGCTTGAAGCGAGCCCACAATTGTTTCGAAGGAACAATATTCTTCTAGTTGTGGGCTCGCCTATAAGGCGAGCACACTTTAGATATTGTCATTATTTATTTATCTATCAGGCAATCAGTAGACGGGATCTTCGGTTCCTTTCTACTCCTACATACTTAGTGAGAAAATGAAAATAAAAACATCAATGTGTTCAGTTTACAGTGGCGAAGTGTGCTATTATTTTTTATAGCAATCGGCCAAATGGTGGCGCTGTAGGAAGCCTTCGAAAGTGCGATCTTTGAACAGGTATAGCTCATGCTGTGTTATACATACAGCCATGAAACCTGTATACACTTATGCGTCTCCTCATGCCGAACAACTTTTTCCCTCTAACTTTTGACCTCTGACCTTTAGGTCTCCCACAATTCGGAATTATATGAAAAACAGTAAAAATCTATCTCCTCCTGGGATTTTCGCGTCAAGTGCACAAAACTTTTTTCACATGAACTTTGGACCAATACGGTCAGATTGATCAACCAGATTTTTTTCAAAGTGAAATATAATTTTTTAATAATTCAATCAATATTGCGGTTTTATGCAAATTATTCTTCGGCCTCTAAATCATACATGCAAAGTTACACGTTCATGGCATTTGGCAAAGATGTGGAGGGTTAGTCAAAGTATCACTGAAACCAATTTTATTCCAATCGGCCAAAGGGGGGCGCTATACGAAGCGTCTGAAAATTCAAACTTCAAACGGGCATAAGTCATGACTCGTTTCGTTTGAAGACATGCAACTTGTTACACGCGTGCTTTGACTCAAGCGGAAGACATCTGTGTCGTTTTTAAGTAAGCTCCGCCCTTCGATTTTCCGCCATTTTGAGCAGTTTGTAAAACGCGTAAACCCGCTTTTATTCTAGAATTTTCGCTCCACGTGCACAAAACTTTTTTTACGTGAACTTTGGACCGATATCTAAAGATCTGTCGGATCGGATTTCTTTAAAATTTAAACATGCTTTTTAAAATAAATTCAATGAATATTGCAGTTTTATGCAAATTATTCTTCTGCCTCTAAATCATACATGCAAAGTAACATGTTCATGGCATTTGGCAAAGATGTAGAGTGTTAGTCCAAATATCACTAAAACCAATCTTACCCCAATTGGCCAAAGGGGGGCGCTATATCATTTTGAGCAGTTTGTGAAACGCTTAAACCCGTTAGGATTTTTTTTTTGCAATTTGCATGAAACATTCTACACACAATCTAAGGACCTTTATCTAATATGCCTATGAAGTGCACACACACAAAAAAATAATAATAATGAATATAGCTGCAAGCAGCGATAAAGTGTCCAAAGCCAAAAACACCTCAAATCATGAACACAGCCTGGGATGTGCGTGAAATCTTGCAAGCACATTCCCAATAGGTCAAGGAACAGATACCAACCTTCTCACATTGGCCTGTTATAGCGCCACCAGCGGGTCAACTTTTGCACAACACATTTTTGGAACAAAATGGACCAATCTTTGACGTCAGTAACGTCAAAGAGAGCACTGCCTGCGATCTTGACATTTTGTGCTTTTATAGCCATTGTTTTCTGGCTTGAAGCGAGCCCACAATTGTTTCGAAGGAACAATATTCTTCTAGTTGTGGGCTCGCCTATAAGGCGAGCACACTTTAGATATTGTCATTATTTATTTATCTATCAGGCAATCAGTAGACGGGATCTTCGGTTCCTTTCTACTCCTACATACTTAGTGAGAAAATGAAAATAAAAACATCAATGTGTTCAGTTTACAGTGGCGAAGTGTGCTATTATTTTTTATAGCAATCGGCCAAATGGTGGCGCTGTAGGAAGCCTTCGAAAGTGCGATCTTTGAACAGGTATAGCTCATGCTGTGTTATACATACAGCCATGAAACCTGTATACACTTATGCGTCTCCTCATGCCGAACAACTTTTTCCCTCTAACTTTTGACCTCTGACCTTTAGGTCTCCCACAATTCGGAATTATATGAAAAACAGTAAAAATCTATCTCCTCCTGGGATTTTCGCGTCAAGTGCACAAAACTTTTTTCACATGAACTTTGGACCAATACGGTCAGATTGATCAACCAGATTTTTTTTAAAGTGAAATATAATTTTTTAATAATTTAATCAATATTGCGGTTTTATGCAAATTATTCTTCGGCCTCTAAATCATACATGCAAAGGTACACGTTCATGGCATTTGGCAAAGATGTGGAGGGTTAGTCAAAGTATCACTGAAACCAATTTTATTCCAATCGGCCAAAGGGGGGCGCTATACGAAGCGTTTGAAAATTCAAACTTCAAACGGGCATAAGTCATGACTCGTTTCGTTTGAAGACATGCAACTTGTTATACGCGTGCTTTGACTCGAGCGGAAGACATCTGTGTCGTTGTTAAGTAAGCTCCGCCCTTCGATTTTCCGCCATTTTGAGCAGTTTGTAAAACGCGTAAACCCGCTTTTATTCTGGAATTTTCGCTCCACGTGCACAAAACTCTTTTTTACGTGAACTTTGGACCGATATCTAAAGATCTGTCAGATCGGATTTCTTTAAAATTGAAACATGCTTTTTTAAATAAATTCAATGAATATTGCAGTTTTATGCAAATTATTCTTCTGCCTCTAAATCATACATGCAAAGTAACATGTTCATGGCATTTGGCAAAGATGTAGAGTGTTAGTCCAAATATCACTAAAACCAATCTTACCCCAATTGGCCAAAGGGGGGCGCTATATCATTTTGAGCAGTTTGTGAAACGCTTAAACCCATTAGGATTTTTTTTTTTGCAATTTGCATGAAACATTCTACACACAATCTAAGGACCTTTATCTAATATGCCTATGAAGTGCACACACACAAAAAAATAAAAAATAATAATGAATATAGCTGCAAGCAGCGATAAAGTGGCCAAAGCCAAAAACACCTCAAATCATGAACACAGCCTGCAATGGGTGTGAAATCTTGCAAGCACATTCCCAATAGGTCAAGGAACAGATACCACCCTTCTTACATTGGCCTGTTATAGCGCCACCAGCGGGTCAACTTTTGCACAACACATTTTTCGAACAAAATGGACCAATCTTTGACGTCAGTAACGTCAAAGAGAGCACTGCCTGCGATCTTGACATTTTGTACTTTTATAGCCATTGTTTTCCGGCTTGAAGCGAGCCCACAATTGTTTCGAAGGAACAATATTTTTCTAGTTATTTCTATACTAGTCATACTAGTCAGTGCAAGTATCAAAAACTTCGGTTCCGTTCTACTCCTACATACTTAGTGATAAAATGAAAATAAAAACATCAATGTGTTCAGTTTACAGTGGCGAAGTGTGCTATTATTTTTTATAGCAATCGGCCAAATGGTGGCGCTGTAGGAAGCCTTCGAAAGTGCGATCTTTGAACAGGTATAGCTCATGCTGTGTTATACATACAGCCATGAAACCTGTATACACTTATGCGTCTCCTCATGCCGAACAACTTTTACCCTCTAACTTTTGACCTCTGACCTTTAGGTCTCCCACAATTCGGAATTATATGAAAAACAGTAAAAATCTATCTCCTCCTGGGATTTTCGCGTCAAGTGCACAAAACATTTTTCACATGAACTTTGGACCAATACGGTCAGATTGATCAACCAGATTTTTTTTAAAGTGAAACATAATTTTTTAATAATTCCATAAATATTACGGTTTTATGCAAATAATTCTTCGGCCTCTAAATCATACATGCAAAGTTACACGTTCATGGCATTTGGCAAAGATGTGGAGGGTTAGTCAAAGTATCACTGAAACCAATTTTATTCCAATCGGCCAAAGGGGGGCGCTATACGAAGCGTCTGAAAATTCAAACT
The DNA here is from genome assembly GCF_963921795.1 of Nannobrachium achirus. Lineage (NCBI taxonomy): Eukaryota > Metazoa > Chordata > Actinopteri > Myctophiformes > Myctophidae > Nannobrachium > Nannobrachium achirus. The sequence continues at coordinate 29,227,425 of NC_137819.1, forward strand.
TCAAACGGGCATAAGTCATGACTCGTTTCGTTTGAAGACATGCAACTTGTTACACGCGTGCTTTGACTCAAGCGGAAGACATCTGTGTCGTTGTTAAGTAAGCTCCGCCCTTCGATTTTCCGCCATTTTGAGCAGTTTGTAAAACGCGTAAACCCGCTTTTATTCTGGAATTTTCGCGTCACGTGCACAAAACTTTTTTTTACGTGAACTTTGGACCGATATCTAAAGATCTGTCAGATCGGATTTCTTTAACATTGAAACATGCTTTTTTAAATAATTCAAACAATATTGCATTTTTATGCAAATTATTCTTCTGCCTCTAAAACATACATGCAAAGTCACATTTTCATGACAAAATAGTGTAGAGGGTTAGTTCAAATATCACTGAAACCAATCTTACCCCAAATGGCCAAAGGGGGGCGCTATATAATTTTGAGCAGTTTGTAAAACGCTTAAACCTGTTTTTATTCTAGGATTTTTTTTGCAATTTGCATGAAACATTCTACACGCAATCTAAGGACCTTTATCTAACATGCCTATGAAGTGCACACAAAAAAATTATAAAATAATAATAATAAATATAGCTGCAAGCAGCGATAAAGTGTCCAAAGCCAAAAACACCTCAAATCATGAACACAGCCTGGGATGTGCGTGAAATCTTGCAAGCACATTCCCGATAGGTCAAGGAACAGATACCAACCTTCTCACATTGGCCTGTTATAGCGCCACCAGCGGGTCAACTTTTGCATAACACATTTTTGGAACAAAATGGACCAATCTTTGATGTCAGTAACGTCAAAGAGAGCACTGCCTGCGATCTTGACATTTTGTGCTTTTATAGCCATTGTTTTCTGGCTTGAAGCGAGCCCACAATTGTTTCGAAGGAACAATATTTTTCTAGTTTTCATTTCATCTCATCACAAAAAAAAGGAAAAAAAAACTTTCAATTAGGATAGGATAAAAGTGCAATATTATCTTAACACAAAAACTATTGTCAATGGAAAGATGGGGTCAACTATAGAAAATGGATAGAAGGGCTCTAACAATGGTGTTGCTTCCCTGTGGACATCATATAGATGATGTTTTTCTTGCCCAAATTTGGAATCCAAGCCCTATTAGATTATAAAAAATCAAACCTCGGTTCAAAGTGAAGAGGTGAATCTTAGTTTTATTTATTTATCTGGACTAAGATGACCATATATGGACATTAAACACACATTTTGTTTTTGAAAAAACCTGTTCATTCTGGACTGAAATGACCATATATGGGTGTGGGACACACAAAGCCACTCATTGGAAGCGGTTTTCACCGCTTCAAAAACTGGATCTCAGACTTGTCTATGACATATTTATGACGTAAGATTCGGGCAAGGTTTCAGCCCAATCATGCAAATTACTTCCAGTTCTTATATATAATACCGTTCACAACTTGTACATCGTGAAGTCGGGAATAACTGGTCATCATATGCATCCAAGCTCTGTCAGTAGTCCATCATAGCCCACTGACGGAGTGCATAAGAAAAGATAGGCGCTGATCACTCCGGTGGTTTGCTAGATTAGCTCCAGACAGACACACAGGATGTATTTCCTTGGCCTATAGTGGATGACAGTTAACAGGAAGTTGTCCTAGCTGGTCATCATTCGAGGAGCAATGCTCATTGACATCAACTCCTGGAACAAAAGTTTACAGGCATAGGGCATCCGAACAAGAGAAATCTGGGTTTTATTGCGACACCCTCTACATTCGTAGGTGTGTGTCCTGGTGTTGGCGATGGCAATCAGCCCACACAGGTTACAGACGTGAACCTGGTATGGATCTGAAGCTTCAAACAGACGTTCTCTGAGGAACTGAGCAGCACCGTGTGCGATCTGACAGTCACGCTCCATCTCGCCGAACCGAAGACCACCATCACGTGATCTCCCCTCCATAGGTTGTCTGTTGAGGATCTGGATAGGTCCTCTGGCTCTGGAGTGGATCTTGTCCTCCACCATGTGTTTGAGACGTTGATAGTACGTGAGACCAATGAAAATCTGAGACGTCAGTTTACGACCAGTAAAGCCATTATATAAAACCTCATTTCCTCTCAGGTGATATCCATACTCTGACAACAGGTTGGAGATTTTCTGGACATTAACGGCATCGTTAAATGGAGTGGCATCGCCAATCTCTCCTTTATTAGCAGACACCTTTCCTTGCAGACACTCGATTAAATGACCAACCGTCATACGAGATGGGATGGCATGGGGATTTATGATGATGTCAGGAGTGATTCCTTCACATGTAAAAGGCATGTCCTCCTGTCTATACTGTATTCCACAAGTTCCCTTTTGTCCGTGTCGACTAGCAAACTTGTCTCCAATCTGAGGAATTCGAACAGATCGAACCCTGATCTTACAGAACTTGTATCCCTGCTGGTTGAGAGTGACCATGACCTGATCTACAATGCCGGTCTCACTGGTTCGGAGGAAAGTGCTACAGTCTCTCTTGGTGTAGCGGCAGTTGGTGCTGTCCAGCTCATCATCGTTCTCTGGCAGAGTGACTGTTTTCCCAATGATCACATCGTCTCCTGAGACTCTGACCCCCGGAGCTATCAACCCATCATTATCTAGCTTTTCATAGATGGCGTGTCTCATTCCCTGACATGTATCCTTCATGGGTTTCTCAATGTTCTCATCCTGATCAAAACCTTTCTTTGACTCCTGCTCTTTGTAGCACCGATAGAACACAGACCTGAAGAACCCTCGATCAACAGCTGAACGGTTCATAATAATGGAATCTTCCTGGTTGTAACCGGTGTATGAAGCGATGGCAACAACGGAATTTATACCAGCGGGCAGTTCTCTGAAGCGGAGGTACTCCATGGACCTGGTGGTGACCAGGGGCTTTTGCGGGTAATACAGCACATGGGCTAATGTGTCCATACGGACATGGAAGTTGGTGATGTAAACACCCATTGCCTGTTTCCCCATAGCTGACTGGTACGTGTTCCTGGGCGACTGGTTATGGTCAGGGAAGGGTATAATGGAAGCGCAGACACCTAGGATCATGGATGGGTGGATCTCACAGTGGGTGTATGTGGAGCAGTAAGACACACTGTTCTCCTGGAGGTCATTAGGAGTCATTGCTAACATCACAGTCTCTTCCTCCAGAGTATCAATGTACTCCACAACACCACTGTCCACCAGGTCCTGCCAACCGTAGTTGTTGCTGTCTCTCTCTTTCAGCTTTTCTATGTGATGCGTCTTCAGCAACAGTTTCTGTTTTTCAACAATCAGCAGGGGGCGACAGATCCTCCCTGCATCTGTATAGATCCTGATCTCCCTTTCTCTGATATCTCTTATCATAGACACCTCAGACACAATGATGTCCCCTTTTGTTCTTCTCAGATTTCTCAGCTCAGTCATCAACTGTTCCGGGTCTTTATGGATTCCAACCCAACATCCATTTACAAAGATCTTGGTCGCATCAGCGATAGCAGAAGGTGAGATTGCTTCTAGGTTCTCCATACTCCACGTATCTAGAAACTCTAAGATAGGAGAGGGCTGAGAGCCTACTGAGATGTAGGCCATGAGAGCTAGGTTCTTCACCAGACCCACAGCATGGCCCTCAGGTGTCTCAGCTGGACACACCATTCCCCACTTAGTGTTGTGGAGCTGACGTGGCCTGGCCAGTTTTCCGTCTCTGCCGATAGGAGAGTTGACTCTACGGAGGTGGGAGAGGGTGGAAGCAAAGGTCAGACGGTTCAGCACCTGGGACACTCCAGCTCTGGCTTGGTGAGCTTTCTTGACATCTCCCCAGTTGCCAGTAGCCAGAGAATACTTCAAACCATCAGAGATGATTCTGGTTTTGATGGCCAGCTCCAGGTTGAAATCTCTTCCTCTGTCAATGAACTTCTGGGCATAAATCTTGATTTCCTTCAACAGGTTATTAAACATCCCTCTAAAGAGGAAAGCCAATAGAGGTCCAGCCAGATCTAACCTCTTGTTGCCATAGTGATCTCTTTCATCCAGTTCTCTTCTACCAAGAGCAGTCAGTAAGAGTCTGTGTACCATGTACCCTAGGAAATAAGCTTTCTTAGTCTCACATAAGTCACTGACTCCAACATGAGGCAAGATTTCCTTCTGTAGAACCTCTTTGGCGTATTTAATCCTTCTCTCCTTTGTAACACCAGGCTTTGCTCCTCTCGACCCTATGAAGTTCAGAGCCACTTCCTGTGTCTGGATCACAAAGGCCTCATCCAGAGAGGGTTTCACCATTTCCATCATTTCTGGGTCATCAAAGTCATAGATTATGTGTTCCAGGATGTCTCTGTCCGAAACAAAGCCCAGAGCTCGGAACACGATGATGATGGGAACTTCCTGTCTGATGTAAGGCAGAGTCGATACGATCTTCTGGCCTATAGTACACTTCTTTTGTCCTGCTCTGGCCATCTGGCTAACCCAGATGGAGCTTGTGGGCCTGGAGGAGTTCTCCAGACAGGAGCGACATTCTGCAGTATAGGCATATTTACTGTCCTTCTTAGCAAACACATACACAGTGTTGGTGGCCATCTTCTCCTGCGCAATCAGGACCTTCTCTGAACCATTGATAATGAAGTAACCTCCAGGGTCTAATGGACACTCATTCAGTTCACAGAGGTCACGATCCTTTAAGTCATTCAGTAGGCAGTAGGTGGAGCGAAGCATGATGGGTATTTTACCGATGAAGGTCTGCTTGTGTCGCGTTTCAATCGGTTCTTCACCTTTCTTAACGATGGTTTTAGTTATGTCTACATACACTGGGGCAGAGTATGTGAGGTTGCGTAGTCGAGCTTCATTGGGCATCATGGGAGACACAGCCCCGTCCTTCTCCCAGTGATGAGGTTTGGACAAATAGATCTGTTCAAACTTCAACAGGTAACTGGGCGGTTCCTCCACCTCTCCAGAGGTGTGCTGGGCCTCCGCCTGCAGGATAACGGGCAGTGCATCTTCCACGATCCTCGGAACTGACATCTGAATGAACTCATCAAATGAATCCAGCTGCTGACTCACCAAACCTTTTTCATCAAAATAGGAGCTGATGACAATCCAGCAGGCCTCCTGCCACAGGGCTGGGTTAATGTCATCATCACCTTCATCATTCTGGCCAACCATTGTATGATGTTCTTGCACTTTGATCTAAAAATATATTGAATAAAAAATGTTCTAAGTCATATAAAATTGTAATTCATGTCTATCAAGTCTATTGATATTGGCTCATTGATCTATGGTGCTCATAATGTATCACTTAGAAGTCCTCAAGTGAAGTGGACATCTAAATTCAGTTTCAGCAACTTATACCTACTGTATAATCTCTGGTCTGACCTCACACAATATGCAAACCATTACCAACAATGCCGATTTACACAGCCAGATCCTACATTTTCTATTGCTACTCGCTCGGGAACGATTCAAGTTGGGAACAATGCAAGTTGGGAATGTTTTCCCTACTGGTTATGCCTGTTTGTCTGTGTCCCTTTTATGCCAAACTATGGAGATCCCTGATGTCATCAGTGTATGTCCATATAGGCATGCCCATATACAGTATGGCCCCATATGAACATGACCAAATATGGGCATAGTGGTCAGGTCATTGGTTATAGAAAATTGCCAACTTTGTATTAAAAATCACACACAATGTGAAGTGAGCGGTGGTCGTGCTTGCATAACGTCTTCAATTGGTAATTGGTGATGTAATATGGCTATACACACACACATATTGCTATTGCAAAACGCTGAGGAAAACACATTGCTATGGCAAAACGCTGAGGAAAAGTGGCTACAGATAGGTCTAGGATGTAATTGGTGATGTAATATGGCTACACACACACACATATTGCTATGGCAAAACGCTGAGGAAAACACATTGCTATGGCAAAACGCTGAGGAAAAGTGGTTACAGACACACGCACAGCCACTCTATGGCACCGCTCAAAAAGGTATTAATAATACTACTCAAAGGGACTGGTTGTCCAGGATTAGGACCCACCGCAGTGGTGTCCGGTAAGAACTTAACCGAGATCGAGATGTCAACCCTAGCTTATGGATAATGGATCTGAGGATCCCTTTAAGGCAAAGATATCTGGGTTGTAAGGCCAGATATCCAGATTCGTATGGAAGGATATGGGGTCGCTGTCTCTCCTTGAGAGCTGCTTGCATCTCACCTCTCGTTGGATAATGCCACTCTTATATATTGCTCATTGTGTACTGTGTGATGTCATACTGATGTCAGCAGTGTGAGAGATGAGCATGTATGAGTCTGTGTGTATGGCGGTGGCCGCTGTGGCGTGTGCAATGTGCATGCATGCACTGCCCGAGTGGAGGAGAGGACAGTCACTTTTGTATTTCCTAATAATATATAGACGTTGTTTGAACTTTGTAGCTATAATAGCCTGTACAGTACATTGGTGTCATTAATTGTCAGTTTACTATAAGAACCGTCACATCTTGTCAGTATCTGTCTGTCCGTACGGGTAACGCCTGACACTGTGGTGTAGCTTAGGGGTAGAGAAACCGTCATTAGAGCACGAAGGGTTCCCTAAGGGTTCCCAGTTTGTGTGTGTGAATGGGTGAATGTAATGCACTTGCACAATATCTGTGTAAAGCACCTTGGATAAAAGCACTATAAATGCACATTTACTGTGACATCACAGGATACTCAGAGCAGGGATCTCCCTATATGGGCATAAAAGGGATTGTATCCCAGATGATGCCCTGTTAGGAGAACCACACTAACAATCCATATAGGCCTATGGCCAAGACAGATGGTGCGACCTCGAGGTCGCTTTTCACCCTTAGGCATCTTACTGGTTATTCTTATTTCTTATTGTTTGTTAATGGGCGTGTGTGTATCTGTGTATGTAATCTATTAATTATATATTGGATTTTTCTTAACCTTTAATTTATTTTTTTGTATTTATGTCACAGCCATTTTAGAATACTGTTGTATAATTCATTTCAAATAAAGATTCTTTCTTCCTTTCTTTCTTTCTTTCTTTCTTTCTTTCTTTCTTTCTTTCTTTCTTTCTTTCTTTCTTCTTTTACAGTGCATCTGTTTTTTCTGTGACATTGTGTGAGATCAGATGGGCGGGAAGCCTTATGGCTTGTATCCCATCCTAGTATCAACCCCTAACCGCCGCTCAACCAGGCGTTCAAGGTTCGTAAAACGAGCGCTTCCAATTTAACGTGGGCGGGCCTTATCTTTTTCTCGACTAACCAGTGGGAAAGTGAAACGTCAACAGATTGACACTCGGAGAGGAAACGCTCCACACCAGAGCCCTAGAATGGAGAGTTGCGTCACTCCCGTTCACTTCATGGGGCCAGGTCTTCTACGCACACATCTATTGGCGTATAGTGACAAACGGCCAACCGGAAGTTTACAAAATGCATTGAAGTCTATGATGTGTAAAGTGACAATGAACCACGTGACCAGCGCTGTTTCTGACCCCGCGGTGACACCACTCTCTGATTATACTGCTCTGCTCCACACCAGCTGTCACGGCGCGCGAAAGCTCAAAACTTCTATTCAGTGTGGAGATCAGGCGGGAGGAAGGAGAGCCGATCAGATAAATAATCCATCTTTCAAATGCGACCATAACGACATAGAATAAGATTTACCGTACAGACATTTGCTTGTGTTTGCCTGGTATGATCGATGAAACGCTGTCTTCCCGTTTAGACGAAGGTGTCCTTTGCAAAACAGCGTAGCGTAGCCTAGCGAACCAAGATGAGCCTCGTCCAGTCTCAACAACAGGTGAGGAAATGCTTGTTAATCTTCACCGTGTAACTCTAAATTATCTATTTGACAAACATGTGTACGTTTTACTCTGGCACAGCCGAGACGTTTTGCATCAAAATTGAGAGAAGGAGTTTCATTCCGTTTGTTTACACATTAATGTTACTTAATATGTAGCATGCCAGCTGAGTTGGATGGTGGCCTGGTTACATTGTGGAATAGTGGAAATAATTCATTTTATGAAAAAGCTTTTAAGTATAGTAATCAGTTGATGGCCAAATGAAATTTGTGGATTGCTTACGAGAAGTGATTAACAAAGGCGGAAAGTAACAAAAGAATGTAAGCAAGCTACTGCTACTGCTAGCTAATGTATTATGCTCCTCCTTAGTTTTCATTGTTTGGTTTTCCAAGGCGCCACAAATTCACAGCCGTTTGGTTGTTTTACAACTACTAGTTATCGCAGACTTTAATGCAACCAGCAATTTGTTGCATTAATATGACTTGATGTACTAAGGTGTTGTATTGGATATGTATATTATCCCGGGTATTGTAAGTATATTGTCGCTCAACTTTAATGCTACCACTACTTTGAGCTGGATCTTATTAAGACATACCTTGCACAAATTATGAACATAGGCTAATTTGTGTAGATTATTGGATTACAGTAGTAGTAGTAGTAGCAGCAGCAGCAGCAGCTAGTCAAATGTATATTAGCTGCTGAAAACATAATTCTCGTTATGGACTCTCAAATGATGAGGCCTAGTATGTTATGATGAGCCTATGATTACTATTTCCTCAAATGGAAATAGTCAAATTTAACAGTTTGTTGCTTGGTCTGGATAAGTTTTAGCACAATAGTTGTCAACTCAGAGGTAGTCAATAAGTACCAATGTTATGTTCATGAGTGACATTTTGCTGTGTGTGCAACATGCATGGAGGGTGCACTTAATTTATTACTCTTCTTGGAGCAGGGAGAAGAGCAGCTGCCAGCAGTGGTCCAGACAACAGCAGGGAGTGATTCAGACAGCGGAATGGGTTCTCCTGCAGAGGAGATGGTCATGGAGACGACCAACAGCAAAGAGGACCATCCAGGTGAATTGCCACAATAATAAAAAGTTGTCTAAACCCAAAACAAGCTAATTCCATCAGTGCAGTAGCGGCGTTAATGACAAAGTCTTTTGTGCAGAACAGACGATATAGATAGATACCTTTATTATCCCAAGGGGGAAAATCAGTTGCCCAGAGGCAGCACAGCAGTTTAAGGTTACAAGTTACAAAGAAGTAAAAAAATAAATAAAAAAGTACCGTACAGTCGAAAAAAGCAAGGCATGATATATAGGGCTGCAAGCGAACCTTCGGGGATTCGAACGTTCGTTCGTTACGTTGGCAATCGAAGTTTGAAATTAATGGGTTCAGGTTTTTTTCTTTTTTTTTTCTTCTTTTTTTTTTACACGAAAAATAATTATCAGAATGTGATAGGCCTATTCAGAATATCACAGTAGTAGAGATAGCCAAATACTAAATAAGTTAGGCCTACCGGTAAACACTAACAGTTAATGGTGACCGTTATAGTAGTTATAAAATGCACCAGAACAGCTTGGAGCGATCAAGGACCGTCCTCCGCTCCAATTCCACTCCTGTTTTGGGCCGCGAACCAGCCTCGCTGACACATGCTTGATGACAGACAGTAGAGTGAGAGAGGCAGCACTCTGAGCTGGGCAGAGAGAGACTTGTGTGTGTGCTCTGAACAGCGAACCCCATCCACGCACCCAAAGATTAAACAGCCTTTCTCCTAAGCATGAGCAAAGATGGATTTCATTGCAACCCCCAAAAGGATCTATAATGCGATTTCTGGGGTTGTTACATCGAGACCAGTTCAGCCCGAACGCGACGCGCTCCGACGCAATCACCAAGTCTAATCATCATCCGTGCAACTCCGCTATACATTGAGCCTGTTCGTCAACAAACTGCGCAACATTTTCTCCGATTGGGTTGGATTTTCCAAGTGTTAGCCTACGTGTTAATGCGGCCACGCATCCACACGTTTTCAATGGTTAAAACAGCGCATTTAACACATTTCCTACACTGTTTTAGCTGGTTAAAGGTACAGTACGTTCGATGGTTCGGTGAACCAAACGAACCATCGAAGGTTCGATGGTCCGTTCGGAAAATCCCCCCGAAGTTCGAATCCCTAAAACAGGGCTAGATTACAGCCCTAATGATATACTATGTTGAAAAGAGTATAAAATGGGAACCTAAAATTATTTGAGGTACCTTTGTGGGCAACTAACAGTGCAGATTGGTCGAGCGGTTTGCCGATCCACTTAGACGGCCAGACTCCTGCAGAGACTAAACCTAAAACACAATAGTGGGTTCCTCTTGGATGGTCGTGTTTCTAATGCCTTGATTTGTTTCCAGACACTGATGACGAAGAAGACATCAAGGTTCACAGGAAACCTCGCTGTCTGAAGGCTCTCAGGGACAGCGACGAGGAAGAGGATGTAGCTGAGGGCACCGGCGCACTGGTCTTATCTGCGTCCAGTGCGGAGGAGATGGAGACGGAAGCGTTGCAAGACGAGGAGGAGGGTCTGAAGAAAAAAGGAGCACAGAAGAGCAGGAAGATATCCCGCGCTCCTATCGACAGCGAGGAGAGCGAACCAGAGAGAGGGGGAGACGTTGAGAAAGAGGAGGTGAAACAAAAGAAAGAGGGGAAGAAGAGGGAGAGGAGCCAGCGGCACAAAGAGAAAAGGGACAGGAGTAGCAAAGCAGTGGCGAAACTGAAGCAGAAGAAGGAGGAACGATTCACTGAGATGAGTGAGGTTTGTAAAGATCCCTTTTCTGGTCAGATCGGCTTGTTCTGGCTGTTACTATGTGGAATGTTTCAAACGTATTTACCAAATTGCAGATTAAACATTTTTTCCAAATAGTAGCCCGGAGTTGCACGAAGTTGATTTGAAGCCCTGGTGTTTAAAAGAACCGGGCGGCTATTTGCGATACTTATTTGCGTCCATTTGAATGGCGGTCGATGCGCAGAACCGTGTCAGACCGCCGGCAGATTATTATTGGAAATATATGGTATGTTACAAGTGATTAAAATACACTCAAGCAGCCTTTCTGTGTGTGTAGGATGACATTTTAGCCATTCATTTATTTGCAGGATGCACCTCATCCCCGCCTTCCCCGGGCTCTGAACGACAGTGGCTGTCTTCTAGGTGACACAGACCTGTTTGACACTGGTCTGGAGGAGGAAGAAGAGGAGGAATCTCTGGATGCCATCAGAGCAGCCGTCAAGCAGAAGGCCAAAAAACACAAGGTACAATTAAAAGGAGCCAGGCTGGAGATCTATCTTATCTATTTTGCATGCCAATGTTCAAGTTAATCACACCACTTGCAGTGCCAGTAATGAGATATTTGCCATAGAAATGTTTTATCCAAAGCACTTTACAATGTGTGTTGCATTGTATTCATACACTGACAGGGTACACAACCACTCCATCCTGCTCATCTGGAGTAGTTAGGGTTTAGTGTGTCTTTATCGAGGACAATTTTAGACGGGGAGTAGCTTTGTATCGAGCCAGGAACCTTACAGTTCCCAGGTGGCCTCTCTACTTCCTGAACCACTGCCACCATTAGTTGATCAATGTTTTGAATGATGCAGTGAGAATCCCTGCTGACGACCACCAGAGGAGGTGCTTAAGCCATTTGTGCACGCTCAGTTCCGAGTATGTATACCAACAACAATGTCACTTGTGCTCCCCTAAAGAGAATACATCTCCGGTGTCATCAATCAATAATTTCCTTTTCATCTTATCGAATGCAGGTTGCTTTTGATAGCATTATCCAAGACGCATTACAAACCAATTTATAAAGCTTCTGAAAACTAAATTATATTCCGTCGCTGGTAGTTAGGTGACCATATCAGTCAGAGCAGCAAGATTTCGCCCTCTGGAATTATGACGACTCTTATGGGGGTGGTTGTTTAAGTTTATTGTTTGATTCACGTGGACGCTGTGGCGTTCCAAGATTCAAAGAGGTTTTATTTGTCGCTCACTCAAGTGTGTGCAGTGAAATGTTGCTGTGACATACTCCACAGATGGTGCTAACAATATATGAAGATATAATGGGGTGTGATACAATTTTAGAATAAAGTAAACTACTAAGGTATGAAACAGTTGGAGAATCCTTTGTTAATTAGCATTTGCTCTTCCTCCAGGAGCCTTACATGGATGAGGAGCAGGAAGAGGAAGGTGAAGAGCCGACAGAGAAACCTCAGCGTGTGGTAAGCAGTCCGCTGCACATTTCACTTTTAATAACCACAAGATTGAATGGTGAAATACTATACATTTATCATAAAGTGCTTCTAACCTGGCTTGGCAACCCATGACGGCTATTAGGCTGTTCTTATTGACTGTCCTCCATTAACATTGACTCATGGAATTGTTCTGTGATGTACTTAGGAGAGAAAGGCAGCCCGGGCCAGTAAAGAAGCCATGATGCAGCTCCACAGTGAATCTCAGAGGCTGGTCAGAGGTCAGTTTTCAGAGCATCTGTATCAGATTCTTCTTTTTGACGATGCTTTATATTTTAACCAAAGGAGTTGTTACAATTGGAGTTAATTGACTACCGTTTCCTCACATCATCCACGTCTGTCTATGTATGTATGTCACATGTCTATTTCTGTGCTTCTTGGCAGAGTCTACGCTTGGCCTTCCATACCACATCCCTAAACCCAAAACCCTCGATGATTTTTTTAAGAAGCGAACCAGGCCCGAGGGCCCTGCCATGGCACTGCTGAAGTAAATAAACAGTCTTTGCACAGAGATAATGGTTTGAAATGACAACAACAACCTCATGCTAATTCCTTGTTCATTCACTTCTGTCAGATCAGCCAAGTATCAGGCCAGGATAGTGGAGGCCACTGCAGCTCCTCCACCTCCTGCCAACCCACCCAGTGAGCCACAGCAGCAACCGCCTGTAGAGCAGGACTCTGCTGCTCCCTCCCTGGATCTATCCTCCACCCATATCCAGACAACACCCCAGCCAGCCGCCACCTCTTCCCCACAGCATGAAATCAACAACCAGGTTGGAGAGCAGCCTGCGAGCCTGGATGCCGAACAGGAATCGGGCCCAATGCTTTATCTGTCTGAGAGTCTCCAGGAGTCTATGACGGCAGATGGGGCAGAAGTCAAAGCTTCTTTGAGCTGTGAGGAGGAGATGGATGTTTCTCTACCTGGACTGACCCATATGGGGACTGTGACTGACACTCGAGCAGAGGTTGGAAGTAAAACCGGTGCTTTAGATCAGCCTCTTCCTCCCCAGCCGGTCACTGTTGAACCAACAAGTGCAAAGCCTACAGCACAGGGCCCTACCAAGCCTAAGAAGGACAGACTGGCTATGCTAAGAGAGCTGGGGCTGGATCCTCCGCCTGTTCCCAAACTGTCAGCTGATGACGGAGAATTTGTTCACTTGGAGGTCAACCCTGGTAAGTCAGTCAATTTAGTTTCTAAACACAGTTCTAGTAATAGCCTAAAGGAAGTCAATGATGAGATTATTGAATCACTTGCCTCCTGAGCACAAACTCCCTAATAATAACCACACCCAGAGGCAAACGGTATATACGGATAATTTACTTTCAGCCTACCGAGGTAGTAGGTACCCAATAGGTCTGGTTGGCATCAAAGAAAAAACCAGGCTTGGTCTGTAATTAAGTGATGTTTCCTTCCTTCTCCCAGGAGTGGAAGCCCTGAAGGAACGTTACCTTCGCCACTTGCAGCCAGTAAAAAGACCCCAGAGAGAGCGCACAATGCAGCTGAGCATCATCCGGAAAGACAGCACCCCTTCTGGACAGGAGGAGTTGCATGCAGAATCTGTTACCGTCACCGTCAAAGAGGGGTCCGACGAGCCCGCTGCTACCAAGCCTGGTATGGGATCGCACACGCGCCACATGCACGTATTGTAGGTAAAATCGCCCAGCAGACTATAACCTTTCTGTGGTCATCTTCTTTGTCAGGAGCGAAGCTGCTGGGTCTGAAGCAGCGTCTGCAGCAGGCCATGGCCCTGCGGAGGCAGGAGGAAAGGGCTCGTAAGGCCGAACTTCATCGCTTAGACAACGAAGACTGTGGCGAGGAAGAGGAAGAAGAGGAGATGACGGACGAGTCTGAGGGAGAGGAGGTAAGCTGGCCGGTTTATGTCGCCCCCTGTATAGGTGTGGGGGACCATATTAGACGCGTTCCAAGAGTTTGTCTTTTGTTACATTATCAGCATCCCACTGCACTCAGAACATATGTCCCCTTCTCCCCCTTCCCCCAGTGTGTGGATGACCTGTTAGGAGGTGATGATGGGGAGGAAGAAGATGAGCATGATGAGGGTGGAGACGAGGATGGAGGCAGTGTGGTCCAGAGTATCAGGAGCCCATCTCCTGTTGGGCAGAAGGGACGCTGTCCTCCACCCAACCTCAGCGCTGATGGAACACTCTTGCTGTTTGCTGGCAGCTCCTGCTCTCGCACCGGGTATGTGGTTGTGTTATGTGTCAAGGCATTAATTTGTAGACATATCCATCTTTTCTTTTCTTTTTTGTCACAAGCAGAATACTGTGCTAAAGCAGATAAAATAAAGAAGCTCTTGTTGCAACTTGATGTTGTTTTGGTTTCTGCTGCCAGTGACGGTGTAAGAAGAACTTGTGCCTCGGGCGAGGACAGCGAGACAAAGACGGGTGAGTAATCATTTTGATAATAACTTTATAAAGTTCAGTTGCATCATCAATGCATTAATGGAAACTAAGTAATACTTGTTCACATAAAAACTTATGGAATCAAACGTCATACATTCTCTCTCATAGAGGAGGAAGACTCTCTGTCCCTGATGAAGGACAACAGCCACAACGGTAGCTTTGAGCTCCAGGGCTCCATGATCCCATCCTACCAGCCTGTCAGTCACCAGCGCTCCACAGGAAGAGGTGCTTTCAATGCCAACATGTTCCGCTCCCCCTCACCCTGCTTCTTCAGACCCAGCTTCCTCGGTTCTGCCTCTAAGGTGAGATTCAGCACATTTATAACAATGATTATTCAAACCCCTCAATGCCCCAATTAAATTAATGCAGTACTTTTAATATAAATGGATATACATCCAATTAGAAATCTCCCTGTAACTGTCTAGATGAGTGTATGACATTGATCGGTGTGTCTGTCTGTCTTTCTCTCTCTCTGTCTGTGACCTTCAGAGTTCAGGTAAGCTGTCTGAAGCCTCTCTATCTCTACCAGTGGAGGACTCTCAGGACCTTTATGCCCCACCCTCGCCTGGCGCAGACTCTGGCCCCCTAGACGTCGCAGCCACCCAGGGCCGCTTCTCCCTGGAATACGACACCCAGTCCCAGCTGCTGGACGCGGACGGCTTCCTCAACGTGGGGCCTCGCACCGGAGCGCCCCGCTCGCACAAGAGGCAGCTGGTCCTGGACAACATGGATGAGAACGCCATGGACGGCAACATGGGGGAGCTTTTGGGCCTGTGCTCGGGCGGCTTCGGGACGGGGAACGTGTCGGCGGAAGCGGCAGGGAGGACAGAGGAGGATGAGCTGCTGGGGCTGTGCTCGGGGGCGTTCCCCACCACACAGGTTGGAGGGGCAGGGGGCAAGATGAAGCTCCCCTCCACACAAGATGAGCTTCTGGGGCTGTGCTCGGGAGCGTTCCCCACCACACAGGGGCCAGCGGGCGAGTTGAAGCTCCCCTCCACACAAGATGAGCTTCTGGGGCTGTGCTCGGGAGCGTTCCCCTCCACACAGGCCGTGGGGCCAGCGGGTGAGATGAAGCTCCCCTCCACACAGGATGAGCTGCTGGGCCTGTGCTCTGGAGCGTTCCCCACCACCCAGGCTGCAGAGACGGAGGACGAGAGGAGGAACGGCAGGACGGACATGCAGAGCATGGACCGGCTGCTTGGGCTCTGCTCGGGAAAGTTCCCCAGTCCAGGTATGCTGGCCAGAACACTGGTTCCCAAGCACTGGGTCGGGAGCCATTTGTGGGTGGTGTACACATTTTTATGGGTTCCTTAATTTTTTGGTTTCAGTTTTTAATTATTATTTCAAAATCTTTAAAAAAGAACATTCGATTCCCCAGATTTTCATGAATTAAAAATGAAATTCATTGATTGCATTAATAAATAAAATAAAAATCTAAGAAATTCCATAAATTAGAAAACAAATGTTTAAGAAGTGAAAATAGCCCATCTATAAGCTCACAACGTGGCATGAAGTGACTCGTTGTGAGCTTGTAGATCTGCTGTTGGCAGTGTTTTCACTAGCTTAGGTCTTGGGGAAACGTCTAATTTTCTCTTTTGGGTCTCGACTCTCGAGCTAAAAAGTTTGGGAACCACTGGGCTAGAAACCCTGCATCTGAGTTCTTTGCAAAACATTTTCAAAGTCATTTTAATTTACAAAAATATAAGTGCTTTCAAACTCAATAATATTGGTATAACACAATTTTACCATTTTCTACCTTTATATATTGCATAATAAGAGTGCAACATTTAGTTGTCTGTGTGTTATTTACATTTTGCCTCTGTCCTTAAGATGCATCTCCCTCACGGCCAGTTTCAAGTACTGCTCTGAAGGCTTCAACAGTTAACAGGTAAAAAGTGTTCATACTAGATGATAAATAAATAGGAATATGTCAGTGTTGTGTTAAAAGTATACCATATCATATATTTAAAATCCATAATATACTTTGTGTATGTGATGACCTCTCACTTAGACTGGCATGTTATTAAGAATATCCCTAGAAGCCACAGAACATCACAGATATCACTCAGAAATGTGAATTATGTTTCAACGATGAAAAACTGTTTCAGTAGGAAGAAACCTGAGGAGGAAGAGCAGGAGGAAGAGGATGAATGTGAATTCAGAATTCTGTCAGACTTGGACAGCGAGAGTGACAAGGTAAGCCCCTTTGAGCCTCTTTGAGATGTGTGTATGTCTTGTCTTTGCGATGCGACTTACAACTTGTGTGTGTTTTGTAGGAGAATGAAAAAGAAGAAGAGGAGTCAGAAAATGAAAAAGACGACGAGGAGTCGGAAGATGAAAAAGATGGAGAGGAACAAGATGATGAGGAAGGGGTTGAGGATGAAGAACTGGAGGCTGTCTTTGCCCCGAACCCTGTTAAGAAGAAGAAGAAGAAGATGTAAGTGCAGCACAGTTACTGTTTAACTGGTGTTTCTTTTGCTGAGGTTTTACATAATTACCCAAACATAACTTTAGATCTGTGTGAGTACTTGAGTTTGAATTCTACTTTTAGGGAATTTCCTCATATCACTAAAATCTGTTGCCTCCCCTCTCCTTCTTTGCATCTCCAGGCGGCTTACTGATTACTTCGACTCAGAGGCTGAGCTGTCTGGCAGTGGCAGTGAGGATGAGGATGACGAAGGAGGAAGTGAATATGAGGAAGAGGAGCTGCTGGATGAGCTTCCATCAGATGAAGAGCTGCAGGACCAAGTTAACAAGATCCACATGTAAGTAGCAGCTGATGTCATACCGTGAACTTGTTTTTAAATTACACACTAACACTTTCACAAGATATAACTAGAAAGGTGTGCTCAGTATAGCATGAATCACAGCCAGGAGGAGGCATGCCCTCCATCCCTCCATCTTGCTGTCTCTGGGGATATCATGACAAGGTTTTGGAGTTGCTACGGCAATGGGGGGAACCCAGTGCAACCAGAGTAGACACTAGACTATAACGAGACAAAGCTTTGGACATTGAAAGTAGTGTGACATGTTGTCATCATTAGATGATGCAATGTTATAGCCTAAGGGCCGGTTCCTGATTATTTTATTATTTTTGGTAAACACAAACAGTACCGATATGTAGTGTGAGAACACAATTGGTTTCCTGAAAATTAATCCACACACAAATAAATATTAATACACATGCAGATAAAAGCCCTTGTAGAATTGTATGCTATAAAAGACAACGGAAGAGAAGCGGGCTTGGCGTTTGTATATGCTATTAATTCAAAGCTTTAAGCTGTAAGGTCTGCAAAAACAAAATTAATTTCTGCCATCATCCATACAACAGGAAACAGGTGATGGATGATGATAAACGTCGCCTAAGGCTATACCAGGAGCGTTTCCTAGCCGACGGGGACCTGCATTCTGATGGTCCGGGGCGAGCCCGCCGCTTTCGCTGGAAGAACATGGGTATGTGATGTACACCTTGTTTGCACCTAAAGCCCTGCCTTGGTTTAAACTATTCTGTCCTAAACCTAAATGTTGTTTCTTCGGCAGGAGACGATGGCTTTGAGATGGGTGGGATGGGAGAGGGTGAGGAAGATGAGGAGGAGGAGGGTGATGTGGACCAGACTGAGGTGCAGAGGAGGAAGGAGAGAATGGAGAAGGAGCAGTGGTTTAAAGAACAGGTAAGGATGTGTTTGTGTTAAATACATACTGTATGTAGGCCATGCACGCAATGGTATTGTATACACAGGGATCCCGCCAGAGCTTTTGAAATTAAATGGCAGATTAACATTTAAAAAAGAGGACATGATTGACCTGTAAATGTTTTGTTTTTTAATTGAGGATGTTTAGTTTTTGCTGTTGCTACACTTATTTAAAAAAAATCACACGTGTGTGTGTGTGTGTGTGTGTGTGTGTGTGTGTGTGTGTGTGTGTGTGTGTGTGTGTGTGTGTGTGTGTGTGTGTGTGTGTGTGTGTGTGTGTGTGTGTGTGTGTGTGTGTGTGTGTGTGTGTGTGTGTGTGGATCATGTGTACCGATTTTTGTGACATTTGAAGGAAATATGTAGGAAAAGGAGCAAAAAGTGTGTTTTGGAGAAAATTCAAGATGGCGGAAAATCTATCATGGCGCAAATGGGCGTGGCCTATATGGGGAGATGCGTCATGACCCAAGGAATCCAGGGAAAAAATATTTTTAATTTTCCGACCTACGGTTCAAGAGTTACAGGCCAAAACGTAAAGTGGGGTGTTATGGCGCCACCATGCGGCCAAATGACACAACTATTTTTTATTTAATCCTTGAAATCATTATGAACCTCCTCTCCAAGTCTTGAAACTCTAGCCCCTATGGTGTGCGAGAGACAAATAATTGAATGTGAGTTTTTGCGATTCCCATTATAAGTCAATGGGGAAAATTAATTCACTAATAAATTAATATCAATTAAACTATAGAACCTTTCTCTTAGAAAAGTAATAGCCCACGATTCCCGAGTAAGCCGGTCGATTTGACATATGGCGCGAGTGTGTGGTGGCAAAACTGTGGGACTAGTGGCGTGCCGAAGTTTAGGAAGTTCAGGCTACATACAGACACACACACACACAGACAGACAGACAGACACACACACACAGACAGACCCACACGGCCACGTATAGGGAGCCTGTGCTTCACACAGCTCCAAAAATACATAAGTGTGAACCCATTGTAATATTGTACATTGTATCGCTATTGAAATATTTGGCATAACTATGGAGGTATGACATTCTGCCTATATTGTGCAGTCCCTGTGTGTGCAGCCAAGCATGTGGCACGCCCCAAATTTGTAGTGGAGTACCTTGTACACTACTGCCTAGCTAAGCTAAGTGCAGAAATAATTGTTAAGGTTGTTTTAAGGTGTTGTTGAGTTGTTGTCATTCCTGTGTTTGTGTGTCCCACTGTCCCAGTCGGAACAGAAAGCCAAGAAGGGGGAGGACCTGGACGAAGACGATGAAGATGAGAACATCGGAGAGGACGACAGCCAGTTTATGAAGTTAGCCAAGAAAGTAACTGCCAAGACTCTGCAGAGGAAAGGTCGGCCCATGTACCATCCTGTATTTTTCAGTTGTACTGTCTGTGTTTAGAGGATTTCTGTGATAATGTGCTCCACATAATGTGCTGCATGTCAAAGCTAGCTTAGCCTTTATTGACACTGTGCAGAGAAACTTGGCCCTGATTGAACTGAACAGTTTTGAAAGAGAAATGGATCACTTCCTATTACGTGAATCAATGACAAAATATGTTTGGGTGTTGAGAGCCTACTCGCAGCAAAATATATACATTCTTGGATGCATGTGAATCAACTGTATCAACAAAAGGAAATATTACCCAAAGAGATTGATTTGTCACTGTACGTTGCAAGTCCTGAAAGACCACACCTAGAGAGTCTGTGACTAGTGTGGACACACTGTTAACTATCCCGTTTGCTACAGTATAACTAAGCTAGATAACAGTGCTGTTGGCTATTATTGGCTGCACATCTCAAGAATACAGCCATACTTCACTGCCCCGAGCCCTCCCAGGTCTAGCTGTCTATTAATTTCACCCATTGTATACACTTGGGGAACATCTAGAGTGTCACCCACTCGGAGCTTAGCTACGCTAAGGTAGTTAGGAATCAGGTGAAAATATGCTTTAGCAGTGAAGCGGGTCGATGCACGGATAAGGGCATAGATTGGAGGTTGAAGTGAAAGGACAAGAGCATGTGTTCCCATTCAGGATGTTTTCAAGAAAATACATAAAATTGGCAGTTTCTTTTATCACCAGCATATTAAGGGATTATGGCAAACTAAATGGACTCTGCTCCAATGTCCTTTTAATTTCTTCCACACAGAACCCCCTGTTGCACCACAGCCAGAGATGAAGGCACCAGCTGTAAATCCATTCCAGAGACCCTCACAACCAATAATGGTAAGTCATTTTCAAATGGGTGTGTTGTACAGTATATACCACTCTAAAGAAAGTCATGTTGTCAAAGCTTTTCTCTGCTTGTTTTGTGATCTTCTCCCACTACAATTCTGGTTGCTTTATTGCTATTTCCTGAAAGGCCTAATATTGTCTCTCTTCGACAGTAAAAGGCTTATTCAAAAAGTTGTACCACGTGGTGTTGAGAATAAGATAAGATTTTATGGGTTGAGAGTAAATACTTTTTTTTTTTTTTTTTTCCTACATTAAAACCAATATATATTTCAAAAGATTTTCAAAAAATAAAACATAAATAAAACAAATGCCCTCATCGCAAGCTTGTAGATGCGCGACACTTTTAGTTTGGGTCCCGGGTAGACAAAAAATGTTGAGCTAAAACATGACATGTGTTAATAATCCCTCTTAACTTCCCAGGTGAGGAGGGGTTCCCTACTCAATCAGCCACGTGCTGTCCTCCAGAAGCTGGCGTCCATCTCAGAGGGAAAGAACCCCCTAGCACCGCGAAACAGCCGCGGGTTCCTCTTCCAGACGCTGTCTCCTGAGAAGGAGGCGCCAACCTCAGACGCTCCTAAGAAACAGGTGAGTGAGGTTATGTTTCACATAGGTACAATGGCCACCAAACACGGCATTGTTTGTACCACAAACAAACGCTGTTGGAAAAAAACAGTTGTGGTTTCTATGTGCAAATCTATACTTCTTGTAGTCTTAATGGCATTTTCAACTGACCAAATACACATATTTTCAACAAAACATTTTTTTGGTTGACAATATGACATTTCTGTTGGCTGACGGTATCTCGATGGAAGTCGAGTACTAGGGTAAATTAGACTAAAGCGAGTAGCCATAAGTTAAGAGTCTGGAGAATCTATAGAAGGGTAGTGATGCACAGGTTGGATGTATTGAGTGTTTGAAAAGATAGAAGCACATAGCATGGTAAATGGTGCATCAATAGCACTTTTTATCCAATGCACTTTACATAGATTGTGCGTTACATTCACCCATTCACACACACATTGATACATCGATGACGGAGGACACCATGATACAAGACACCAACCTGCACATCGGGAGCAATTAGGGGTTCAGAGTCTTGCTCAAGTACACTTCGACACTATCTCTGGGTGAGCCCGGGATCGAACTTGGAAACTCATGGTTCCTATCCGGCCGCTTTACTGGCCAGACAGCCACCCTACCTCTGAGCCACTGCCATCAAACCCTGGATGCTTTTGAATTATTCATTTGAACATTTCTCTAGGAAGCCAGGTCATGCTCTCTTCAGACCCATTTTTGTTTATTGTAATTAAATCAGTGAGCGTTTGCAATGTTATCATGTGTCGGCATGATATAATAGTCATATGAGTGTATTTACTAAGTTTTAGTTGTCAGAGGTGGTGTCATGTTAATATTTGTCACTAGGTGGAGCCAAAGCCCATATTACTCACACTTGGGGCCACACAGTGAAGATGTAAGGGTTGAGCAATTTAAACTGAAAATGCATCCTTTTACTCTCAACAATTTAAAACCACACATAGATCTAAATAAAAACTGCAGTGATATACAGCTCTTTGTGGGGGGGATTGTTGCACAAACATTGTCTGACTGTACAAGCAGTCATTCAGCATGGTTTTGTCCTTTGATTGTTCCAGCATGCTTGTTTTCTTAGACTAATCTCAGAATGTGTTTGAATCCCAGGTGAAGAAGAGGGGTCCAGTTGATGCTATGAACCCTGCTGCTAAGAGACCATGCAGGCTAAACAACTCCATAGGAAAGACTTCTCAAGGCCCCCTGCGGAGTATATTCAGCTTCCTGGATAACTGAGGTGACTTGACGATGCAAGACGAAGACATTCGTTGATAATCACTAATGTCGACAACACAAGTACTCACATTACCATGCTTGTGGTGGCTTTCCATTGACTGAGCCATCCTCACCCTTCCAATATGTGCAGAAACAAACTCCAGCATGAAGGGCCCATCGTTTCTTGATTTCTCAGAAAGTCCTGTTTTGTCCAAAGTTTAACCTATTTATCACAATTCCAGTAAGATTTTACACAGGATGTTGTTGCATCCATCATTGTGTGTGGGTTTTCGGTCACTCAACGCAAACTGGAAGTACTTAATAATGGGCAAACCTAAGGACGCCCAAGACGATGCTCTTTGTGTGTCAGAAAGATGGGGATGTTGGCTCTTAAGTCTGTGTGTGACTCAATCAGTAATGCCTAATATTACAGCCATTCTCTTATGTCCTTTTACTTGATTGGACTACTTTGTGTATATGTCCTTTGAAAATTCATGTACATACCGTAGGTGGGAGCCATTTTCAACACAAATGAATTGTGTACTTCTTGCAATTCATCTTAGAATTCTGAGTTTTGTTCTGGCAATTGTAAGCGATCCATTTGCGAGAGAAACTTTTCAGAATTCTCATATCTAAAGTCGAATTGCAAGGGAAAAACCCTCGAAATTCAGGATTAATTTTATTTAGTGGCAGAAAGTGTCTTCTATTTTTTTGAGTTTTTTATGGTTTTAAATGTGTTTTTCTTTTGGGGGGGGGGGATAGATTTATTTTGTGTGTGCGATTGGTTTTAATTATTTTACATTGTAAATAAAAGTGTATTACTATTTTAATACGTTTACTTCAAATTCTTAATTCAGAGTGTGACTGAAGGTGGAAAGTAGAGTACTGGTATGTTTATTGTTCATCCACAAGACTGGCTTTTCTCAGAGGTAGTTTACACTTTAAAGCTTATTTTCCATGCCCTTGTTTTGGACTCGGCATTGTGATATTTTTGTAACCCCATGATATATCATGTATCAACTGCCAAAGGTAGATTTATTAAATATCAATTATGAAAAAGAACACAAAGCTAGAAGTAGGGATGTGGGTGGTGTATGAATGAGTGGTGCTACTCATGGATACTCCAGTGGTTTGGTGTGAAGGCAACTAATTTCACTTGGAGGCCATTTAGCACTTCATACTCCTCTGAGTGGGGCTCCAAGTACGATGTAAAAGCAAAATGTCCTCTGAGAATATTGTCAGTTAAACCAACTAAATTGTGGTTGCCTCAAGAGCCCCTTACAGCCAAGCTTGTCTGGGCGCAGTTCACTGTAGCCTCTCGACACTGCCACCAATGCCCTGCGTCCCTGCTTTTTCAATAGAGAAGGAAAGGCAATGTTATTTGTACAGCACATTTCAACAACCAGGCAATTCAATGTTCTTTACACATCAAGCAACACACACAATTATACAATGACAGGATGCATAAAACAATGTTGGAAAAATAATAGTTGCAATTACAGTGCAGAAGAGAAAGGAAAGGGTAACTAACTCAATCAAAGGCTGCAGCAAACTGAAATGTCTTTATTTGTGTTTTAAAGCAGACCTGCAGTTTTCTAGGCGTATGTGGTCCCCAATAAGCTGGGATGCCCTCCATACAATAAGCCTCATTGTATCAACTTCTGCAGTATATGGCGCATCACATGAGATAAAGTGGAAGTCACGTAGGATTAAAGAGTATATTTAGCTTTCCTATGTGCTGCCAAAGTATATATACTGTACATGCCTGAATTGTACTTGTAAATAAGTATGGATGGCAGGTGAATATTGCCAATTTGCCATCCATCCATATTGCCATCCAATATTAGGATTCATTTTATTTATTGACATCTGCACACTTACTCTTTTTGTCTTAACTTTGTTCCCACTCTCCCCTGGGTTACGCATAATTGCAGTTTAGCATCTAATGAATTGATAAGTGGCTAATAATAGCCCCTCGTTACAGGGGGACTTCTAACGAGAACTTTCATCTCTCTCCATCTCATTAGTGGCCACGGTGATTAGGAGATCAGGTCCCCGGGTTAGCAGGGGTACAGGAGGCCCCATTACACATCATTAGCCGGGCCAGGGCCGAAAGGGTCTGCAGTGAACCCCATGGTGGAGCCAGGCTTGAGCTGGATCCTGTAGCTACAGTGCCCAGAGGCAGGAAAGCAGACCGGCTTAATCCTGACATTGTTTATTCATTCAGAACATTTTAAAAGTCTCAGCTCCCTTTTTCTCCATCTCTTCCTCCTCCTTTATTCACATACACATTACC
Organism: Nannobrachium achirus; assembly: GCF_963921795.1. Lineage (NCBI taxonomy): Eukaryota > Metazoa > Chordata > Actinopteri > Myctophiformes > Myctophidae > Nannobrachium > Nannobrachium achirus. The sequence continues at coordinate 29,251,945 of NC_137819.1, forward strand.
ACACGCATGCACAGATAGACTTACACCCTTAATCTCAATTCAATTCAAAAACTTGACTTAACCCCAAAGGGCAATTATGAGCTCAGGGCAGTAAACTAATTCCCCCTGAACTCTGTTCTCTTACTGCTTGAAAGAGAGAAGAGGAAGATTTCTCTTTTTTTTAAATGTTGTATAAATATCTAGACTAGAGGACAAAGATCTGACTTTACACAGATTATTGGAGGCAGGGGGCTGAGGGTGGAATAACTGAACAAAAACATGAGCCTTTACACCCAAGGGTGTATGTGTGGGTGAGCATATAAATGTGCGCTTTTGTGTATTTATACATATATGATATATCCACAAAAAATAATTATGATGTGTTTTCTGCATACGTATTACCGTGCATGCATCACAAGGGCATCATGGCATATTGTTTTGCAAAACTACCCACGCTGGGTGATGGTGTGTTATTTTGGCATATCTTGGCTAATGATTTGACAGTGCTGGAGTCTGCGAGCAGTAAGCTGTGGCTTGAGGTCCACTTGGGGGCTGATTTGCGGTACAGTATATCTGCCACTGTGCGTCCCAGCGCTGGACTCTGACAGTAATAGCCAGCGGGTCTCGGCCGCCTTCAGCCACTGTCACCACAGCGTCTGGTGTTGGAGCAGATGTGGAGGGAACTGGGTCATAGCCACCGCAGGCTGTGTGCAAGTCTAACAAGGGCGTATTATTCACAAGGTAAGTCATGCTTTTTGTGTGTGTGTGTGTGTGTGTGTGTGTGTGTGTGTGTGTGTGTGTGTGTGTGTGTGTGTGTGTGTGTGTGTGTGTGTGTGTGTGTGTGTGTGTGTGTGTGTGTGTGTGTGTGTGTGTGTGTGTGTGTCTGAGAGAGAGAGACAGAAAAAGATGTTAAAACGTCATCATTGCAAAGATCTCTAACCGCCATAGGGGGGGACTTGCCAATGACTTTAAGTCTTTCAGGCTGTCTCACTTTCCATCTCTATCTGTTCTTCTCTCCCTCTCTGTCTTACTATCTCTATCTTTCTCTCCATCTCTCAGTGTTTCTGTTCTGGGGTTTCTAGGCCTTCTCTCTCTCTCTCTCTATCAGTTGGATCAGTGTGTCCTCCTCTGCAGTTTTTTTGTTGCTGCAACGCAGTGTTTTTTAGTGAGAAGAGGAACGAACAGAGAGAGAGAGAGAGATGATTTTGCATGTGACGAGGCCTTGGGCGTCCGGTTGTGTTTGATGTATTTTTTATGTGCTTAGGCTACTATTGAACGATGGAGCGGCGGGGGGAGGGGAGGGGGGCGAGCATGCAGCACTTGAATGGGGATGTTGTTGAGGGGGGGTTGAGGAGGATTGCCGATGAAGGGTTGGGGGTGCTGCTTTTCTGCCGCCAGCGACGACGTGTCAGGGAGATGAGAGGGGGGGGGGGGGGGGCACACTCTCCACCCCATAGGGAGGCTCTCTGATGTGGCTTCCCTATGTGCCGCACACCTCCAACCCAAAAACACTGGCACACACGAACACACAGGGGTGTCGCACCAAATTCTGGACCCTGGGTAGTGGGTACAAGGATTCACTGCGGGCCCCCCATGAATGTTCTTCATAGGGGGATATTTCAAATCCTTCTAAGATTTGTTTTGAAAAACCTATGTTTCTATGTCAGTGGTGCTCAAACTTTTTCATGTGAAGGACCCCAAAATGATATGTATTTGGCCACAGACCCCCATCTCAAAATATTTAGTTCCAGGGACCCCCCAGAAGCAAAATTTGAGTTACAAATGTTCGCATAAAAAATACATATATTCAAAGATTTGCACACATTTTCACGACTTTTCAAAAGTGGCAGATGTGAGCTTGTAGATCTGCTATTTTTCAATAGTTAAAGTATAAAATAATGAAGGCCCCTCCACCTTGGGCCTTAGTAACTCAGTCCCACTTCCCCCCCCCCCCCTTGTGATGCCCCTGCATACACAAGCTCTATCTCTCTCTCTCCCCACACACACACACGCACGCACACACGCGCGCACACACACACACACACACACACACACACACACACACACACACACACACACACACACACACACATACATACACACACACACATACATACATACAAGAGACCAGGCATCAGAAGTGTGAAGGCAGACAGGCATTCAGACAAAAAAAAGTCAGACAGACAGACATACTGTACATGAGGTTCGGGAGCAAATCAGTCTTTCCCTGGTAGTCAGAGTTGTTGCACTCAGATGGTACTCCTGCGTGTACAGATGTAACTAAATGGATCTACCATATTATCACAAAGGATTTTACTGTGTATTAGGCTACTGTGGTGGTTAGGGCCCACTGGGAACATTGCTGACACAGTTTGGATCCCTTCAGCTCGTGTATGTTTGTGTCATCATAGTAGTCCTTTTGTATTGCCTTACGTCAGATCAGGGTGATATTTTAGGACAAGAGACCTATTATGCCATATTATTTTTGGTCTATTGAATGTCATCCTAAATTGCAGGTAAAATATGACTCTTCCCTTTGTGCACTTATTGCGACCGAAGGTCGCAGTTTACTATGAGACTACTACGTCACAACTTGTCCGTGTCCGTCTGTCTGGATGTGTAGACGTGTACACATTTTTACGGTCTATGGGTTTGCCGCTCTGACATCATGCTCTGATGTCACTGTGATCTCAGGGGGCCACTCTAACAGATTGGGTTTGCCGCTCTGACATCACACTCTGGCTTCACTGTGATGTCACAAACAGAATCCCTTTTATGCCCATATATGGAGTTCCCTGATGTCATCAATATTAATGATGCCCTGTTAGAGAGATCCCTGTGATGCCAGGGGGAACAATCCCATTTATGCCCATATATGAAGATCCCTGATGTCCACATCACTGTGGCGCGTCGCCCTGAGGCGTCTTACTAGTAGGCTAGTAAAATAATCATAGTTAATTTATCCATTTTGTAACTCTTTTTTTTTTTTTTATATCTTTATCCCACGTTTTTTGCAACCCATTTTCTCACCCAGTGCCAACTACCTAACCTGTAGTCCTGGTTTCCACTCTCCCCCTGCCGCGCCAGGGGAATTGGGGAGCACCTGGCTGGCTAGGGGGAGGTAGTATAGAAACCAGGACTACTGCATGTTTTTGTGAGGTCATCTACCCTAGGAGACACAGGGAGAACATGCAAACTCCACACAGAAAGGCCCTATCGCCAGTGTGGGCGCTGATGACGCGGAGGGAGGAACACGCCCCCAGCGCCCACAGCTTCCCCCGGCGGGAATCGAACCCAGGACCTTCTAGCTGTGAGGCGAAGCGCTAACTAACCACTGCGCCACCATGCCCCCTCATTTTGTAACTCTTGAGTGTGTAACCAAATGGACCCATTTGTAGCCTATAGACTCTCAGAGTTGAATTGGCACTACTGTGCCACTGGTCATGTTTATTGTTCACATCCCCTTTAGATTTCCCTTTGTACTGTCCCAGCCCAGTTTCGGAAGTGTGAGTCATTAGGTAGACTTGTAGCAGTCCGTTCTCCCAGAGCAACAATCAGGGGTGTCGCACAAAATGCTGGGCCCTGGGTACAAGGATTCACCGCGGGCCCCCCATGAATGTTCTTCATAGGGGGAGGGGGTTTAAGTTAACCCATTTAGACTGGAAGTGGGAACGCATTATTATGCATTATTTTGTGCTTTAACTATAGAAAAACAGCAGATACCGCTTGCAGCGCCGCACTTGAGCTTGTAGATCTGCTATTTTTTAAATCATGAAGTCTTGAATATTTCAAATCCTTCTAAGGTTTTTTTTTTAAAACCTATGTTTCCCATCTCAAAATATGTTAGTTCCAGGGGACCCCCTCCCCCCCCCCCCCCCAACATTTGAGTTACACTTAAAAAATACATATATTCAAAGATTTGCACACATTTTCACGACTTTTCAAAAATAGCTAATGTATAAAATAATTAAGGCCCCTCCACCTTGGGCCCTAGTAACTCAGTCCCACTTTCCCCCCCTTGTGACACCCCTGAGACTTGTAGCAGTCCATTCTCCCAGAGCAACAATGAGGGAGGATGAGGAGGAAGAGGAGGGAGGGGGAGAGGGGGGCAGAACGGAGGGAGGATAAACGCCACATAGGAGGGTCCAACGGAGGAGGGGAAAAAACAGGGAGGGCGCTGGATCCAGCTTCTCAGCGACCGCAACACTGACTGCAACGGTAAGACAAAAAAAAGGAAGAAAGAAAGAAAAAGCGGATTCACAAGTGTCTTTGTCAATCATTAGATGTATATATAGGGGCTTATGAATATGAATAAAGCAGCTGTTGAGGTTGTTTGAACTGGGAAGGTACAGAGACAGGCGAGGAGAGGGAGAGCAGTGATATGGGGTGAGACTGAGGCACTGACTGGATGGACATAACGGTTACGTAACGCGCAATGGAGATTTTGTTTTTATCTATGATTTCACAAAATGTTGCGTCTTCATTTTACTTACTCGCTGTTTTCTGTTGTTTTTCCTAAATTATGAGTTTTTACTTGAGATAGCTGGAGCAGCTGTTTGATGGTCGAACGCCGTTCTCGCTTTGCTAAATGCAATCGTCACCCGTAGAAGAAAATAGGCTATTCATGATGATCGTTTGATTTTAAAACATCACCTCAATAGGGATTGTATTATGTTCTCTTATCGTCCCTGCGTAGCGTTACAATAAAATGGTGCATCGGAAAGAAATAGGATAGACTACGGCGCGTCGCCATCCTTTTCTTAGCATCATGCTCAACTTCAACGTCAAAAATGCAGAATCTAAATAATGTGCCACCATATGATATGGTATTGGTTTAGTGCGTGCGTTATAGGCCTATTAACAATGAATATGTCGATATGTAGCGATTTATTTTTAGCCTATAGGTTTTCAATCATCAGCAAACACATCTGTCTGCTTGCGCGCGCCTCGGTCGCTGTCCTTCAGCACTACGTGCGCGTGCACGTATAGGGGACAGCCAGCAGTGCGCAGAGAAGGGGAAGGAATGAGTGACAGTACCCTGGAGTCAGGATTAGAGACATTTCCATTCTAAGGAGACATGTAAATATTTGATGTTAATAGAAGCGGAGTGTGGAGACCAGCCTGTAGTTATAGACATTATATGAACAAGAAATGGTGAGAGAACGGAGGTCCCTAGGTTAGATTTATATCAAACATTGTTTATACAGTTGGCTATAATATCATGGCAAATGTATCAGATCATAGAAATGAGGCAAAGCAAGGTTGGAACACATTCACTTCTGTTCAGTTCAATTCAAATAGAATTCAGTTTATAACTTTATTAATCCACAAAGGCAGTTTTATTTTTAGGGCATAAATAAAAACAGATAGCATTCAGATTTACAATCGGATACTTACAATCAAGAGTTGTTTGGGACTATGTTAGACTGATTTATGATGGATTGTCTTCACACCGGCTGACCTTGATCTTGTTCATCTTGTCTCTCTGCTTCATGTTATTGTGGATCTGTAATTTCTTTATGTGGTTATGTAAAGTTATAGTTTTTGGGGGGAAACAAACAAGAAGAATCCTTTATTTTTACCTATAATAATTTACCCCACATTTTTATTTTAACTCACTGATGATAACTATTACTATTATTATTGCTTTCATGTTTAGGCCAACTATAGGCTACCATTGTGTTTTCCCTATACAATTATTATCTATCCATTATTGTCTTTAATATTTGTCAATGGCCTCATTGTAGAGACACTTTGATATGTGATTTCTTTTTTTTTTCTCAAAATAGTGTTCTTCCCAGTTCATTGAATCCATTTAGACCAGGAACGCATATCCATGTGTCACTTTAGATTTTAGATCTTCTATTTTTGAAATATCGTGAAAATTTGTACAAATCTTTACATTTTTAGGTATTTTTCAGGCCTAAATGAGTTTTAATTGCAGTGTTAACATCTTGTCTTCATGTCCTTGTCCTTGCAGTGAGTCTCAGTCCAGACCAGTGATGCTTCATCAGGACCGGCCCATCGTTGCCCATGAGGGGCAGGGAGGCGCGGGCGGCTCCGCCTCCTTGCTACAAAACAGGAAGTGCGATAAGGACGGCAACTTCAACTTCCTGCCGGGAAAAGACGACAATGGCGTCACGGCAACCAGGAACGGAGGAGGGGACGAGAACCGCAACCAGGTGCGTCCGCGCACCCTCGGCCCGTTGGGTCTCGACCCGTCGAGCTCTTCGTCCTCGTCTGGGTTTCACCACGGACTAGGACCCCTGTCTCCCCTGTCCCGCCTGCCCTGCTGGAGCCCTCTGGAGCCCCTGCCCGAGGTCGAGAGCGGAGACGACGGATATGGCCGGGTACCGCCCGACGGAGCAGAGGAAGCTAAGATGACAGAGGAGGAGATGAGACGGGGGATGATGCTGACCAGCAACGACAAGAAGGAGAAAGAGACAAGGCAGGGGACGCCACAGGAGAGACGAGGGAGGGCGGAGTTCAGAGGAGGAGAGGAACAAGAGGAAGAGGAGGGGTTGGTCGATGACTCTGAATGGGGCGACAGCGACTCTGAGATTGAGTTCAGCCTGCGGTCCGGCGGCAGCCTCTCGTCCCTCAACATGGAGAGCGGAGGGGAAGGGGTGCTGATGGGCGGCTGGGATCGCGTCGGCGTCGGAGAGCCCAGGCCTGACTACCACAGTGGTGCCAGCGACACAAGCACCTTCGCCTCCATGAATACTGACCCAGCCAGGAAGTGGGATGGCGGAAACAAGGGACCAACCGGCAGAAGATCTAGCTTTGGCCGCGATGTCTTCACTGCTCCTGGACTAGGACTAGGGCCCAGCCTCCTGGAGGAGGACAGGGAAGAGGAGGAGGAGGACCAGTCGTCGGACTCGGATGGCGAGCTGCCAGAGCTGATGGACGCCGTTTGGACCCTGCGGGACCGCGAGCGCTTCAAGGCCCAGGAGATGGAGAAGCACCAGGTGCAGCTGACCATGTACCGGCGGCTGGCGCTGATCCGCTGGGTCCGCACGCTGCAGAGCCGGGTCCAGGAGCAGCAGAACCGCCTGCAGTCCAGCTTTGACGTGATCCTCACACACCGGAAGGAGCTGCTGCGCATGGGCGCCGCGGCCGCGGTGACGTCTGCCCCGCCCACCGCCACTGTGGGCCAGTCATAGAAAAAGGAGAGCTGTTTGAAACAAGAACAGGCCTGTTGGTGGAGCTGAACTCAAGGGCGCTTAGTGCAATCAAGATGCTTACTTACAATACTTTTCCCCTGAAAATAAGACGTTCTCCAAGCTTTCCCTCTGAGATTTGGAGGTTTTACACCGACATGGGGCGGTGTTACAATGTAAAATCCAGAGTGTTCATTTAATTCTTAGAGTGTCCTAATAATTCCAAATGGACCTTTATAGGTCAGTTTGGTTGCATTTGTACACTCTCAGAGTTACAAATTAAATGAACACTGCAGATTTTAATGCCATGTTAACATGTTGCTTTGTTGGCGAGTGGTGACTGACGCACTGACCCATTGCTTATCCTAATGTATTGAAGTAATCTCCATCTGAGCAGGACTTAATTCACATAACTTCACCAAATAATGTATTAAATGTATGACATATAGGATGTATTAGGATCAAAGCATAGATATATGAAAAGTTTAATATAAGAATATAAAGAGTTTAATATATTTTATACAAAGGTTATATTATGTTAAGGTTATATGGTCTCTGATTAGACAATACCCAATAGAAAGACATTAGAACCACATAAATGTTTAGATATGGCTTGTGTGTTAAAACTATGCCCATACATAATGTGATATTTGTCATTGAAGTGGAACACCGTTAATAAAACTTAAATCTGAAACGTTCATGTGTGCTTTCTGTTTATATAGTCCATGACTCAAATTTTTTGTTGAAAAGTTTTAAAATGAAGCCAATATCATGAACAGGTTTCTTGGGTCATCTGTAATAATTATATGATTTGAAGATATGAGGAGGACTGTGCACAGTAAAATACTGTTATGCATTTGTAACATATACACCTATTTGTATCTTACACAGAATTGGCATTTTACTAATGCCTTGTTAAACCCAGCAAAATCTAATCTGTCATTTCATTTCTCATCACTTTGATTTCAAGAAGGTTTATCAAGGCTCTCCGATAAGGCCAACAAAGGGTAGTTTTCTAATCTTAGATTAGTTGAAAACATGTATTTTAGCCCCTGGCAAATGACCTTTTTGTTAACAAATGCTTCTTTGTCAGCTGAACAAAGTTGGTTTGTATATCTGTGCTCATCACGTGTGTGTGTGTGTGTGTGTGTGTGTGTGTGTGTGTGTGTGTGTGTGTGTGTGTGTGTGTGTGTGTGTGTGTGTGTGTGTGTGTGTGTGTGTGTTCGTTCTGCAGGCAGTGTGATACGCCATGTGGGGAACAAGCACCAATCTTTATGGCCATGGTTAGGCCTACTGTCGATTTGGTCGCCGCGGGCATTCCAAGATCGTCTCGCCTCTTTCTCTCAATTCCCCATCTCCGCTCTCTCGTGTGTGTGTAGGTGTGTGAGTGTTCACAAAGATACCAGCCATTTTGCCACCCTCATAATCTCCAGTATGAGTCGAGTTGGTCGCACGGCGGCCCCGTCGCATGGGGGGTCCCTGGGGGAATCAGTCTGCGCCCTGGGGCCCTCGCGGCCCATCCGGGCGGCGAGCAGACGTCAGTCCAGTTGCAGCTCGAAGGAGCCAAACCCCGGGGCAGGTTTGGGATAATCCTCGGCTATATGCCTCCAACTCTGGTTTATGTTTTAAAGCTTATCGCTTCTCCTGACGCAGGCATCACAGTGAACCTCTGAGAGAATTTACATATTGATCCGTTGTTCACTGGCTTCAGTGATGTGTATTGGAGGCTTCAAAAAAGGGGTACAGGAGGGATAACACGTTCACCCGGTTATTGTAACTGTGGAACCATGCACAAACAACCACCTCTAAAAGGGGCGCACAAAGGGACACCGTGAAAGAACACAACGGCCTTTGATGTTCCTTTTTTACAAAATCTCCATGTTTTCAGGGCTGCTGGCGCTGGGTAACGTGACAAATGCGTCGATGCAAGGTCGACCTAAAAGGCACCCAAGAAAGATCCAAGCAGGGTGGTTTTGTGTGTTATTCCTCTTGGGACAAAGTTGCATACGGTGTGAATCGTGTGATGTATGATGGCACAGACTTTATGTCCGACATAGCCCTGGCCCCTGCACACATCACATCGCTAGGTGTGTGTGACACTGACTGTAGCCGGCTACAGTGTAGAGTGTACAAGGCAAGCACGAGAAACAGTTGTACAACGTGTCAACGTGTGAGGTCAGGTGTAACATGGGGCCCTGCTGGGCGTGAGCCGTGCCCGCGTCAACGGTGAAAATCACTCATGTATTGTGCGCCCCGGGAAGCGCATATGGCGACGCCAATATCTCTTATTCAGTCGGAATATCTCTTATTCAATCGGTAGGTACCGTAGGCCTACAGTGTGTGGGTTGAATGAAGAGAACGAAAGATTTGGATTGTAGTGTAATCCAATATGCATTTGCAAAGTCTCACAGTCACAGACTAGTAGCTAGTGGCCTGGCTGCGACGCTGGGAGACAGGGATAGGCTACATTGTAGCCTATCCCTGTCTCCCAGCGTGACATATAGACCTACCAGAAAGGTGCGCACAGGTGGCCCTCGTCGTGACACCTGATCACCTACAGTATGGTGCCAAAACTGCCAAATGTCAAATGTGTTTATGTCTTAGCGATTTTCTTTCACAAGAAACGTATCTGTTCACTTCCAATAGCCTGCCCTGAATCCATGGCAATCGACATTTCAGTTAGTGCACATTTCAAGACACTAAATAGGCCAACATGATGTTGCTGTGTATAGGCTATGATCATGTAATAGGCTTCTTAATCTTTAGGCTATATGTCAGACTATCTATCGATTCTATCAATAACGGTAGACCTACCGTACGCGAGTATGTTCACGGTCCTACCTATACTCAACTGGAACCTTTTGGAAGCTACAGTCTCTGGGTGACTTCGTGCTTATGGTCTGGCAGTTAGATACTTTGCCTTCAGAAGCCTTGACTCCAACTTCTCCAAGACTATAGGTTTAAATTATATAGCGCTGTCAATGATGAAGACTACAGTATTTTTGGGGTAAAAATAAAGACAAAAAAAAGAAGACAAAAAATACTGACTGTCAACAGAAAGCAGTGGCAGTGAGTGAGTGACCACATCATGGAATACTTTTAGCCTGATGAGGCAAGTGATGTCCAGTAGAGGGCGATACTTCATCGTGAGGAATCCGCTTCAGCCGCTATGTGCCACTTCAACGTTGAGTAGGTCTACACGCAAGAGGGCAGCAGTGTACGAATCAGCACGATGGCTCCAAAAGTGCGCTAGAGATAAAGCTGAAAGCTGGTCCTATATATCCCTATGTCTGTACTCTGTGCTTCTGTTTTTGAATAGGACATATCAGGCTACTGATATCGTGTATTCTCTCCCTCTCTCTCTTCTTTCTCCCCCTTCTTTCCTCTGCCTGATGTAGTGTGACAGTGCAGTAGCCTGCAGCACTCAGTTGGCGTGGAAACAATCAGCTTTGACAGAAAGGGGGTGGTGGTGGTGGGGGGGATGGGGTAGGGGAGGGAGTGGGGGGGAAGAGAGGCTGCGGCCTGAGGCCTGTGTATGATGAACTGGGTAGAACGACCTGTCACCAGAAAGAAACAGGGGAAAAAAGAAAGTCAGATAGATAAATGGATGGATTGACTTTTTCATCAAAGTTCACCTAATTATTCACACAAAGGTTTGTATTTCAATAATTGTCTTGTTTTTTTTTAAACATTGCTTTTGCCTTGTGATGCAGAATTTAGCCATAATTTTATAATGTACACTTGTTTGTGTCACTGTTATTGCTGTACTAAATTGGCTTTCATGGATAACCTTGTAAATCAGTTCACCATTCTTTGCTATCGTCGTCATTAATGTCCTCATCACCTGGCATCCAGGATGTGCACATTTACGATTTAGGAAATAGTTAGAATGGCCATGTGGACCAACACAGGTGTTTCAATCTGTCTGATTGGCATGTTCTATGCCAATCACAACACCTGGCTGTGTGCACAAATGAAACCCATATTGTAACTGGGCCTATAGGTCTACCTGTTGACTGTATTAACAGAAACCAAACCCAGTGAGACAGGCCTGGTATGACCCCCATGTGTCATCATCTTGACTCATTGACCAGGCCTATTGACCAATAGGACCTAATTCAATTAAATCTATCAGAGGCCAGCAAGGGCTTCTTCTCAAGGCACGGCGTGTTGTCAAACGTGGATGCTTGGAGTTAATTAATCTATTGGGGGAGCTACAGAAGCCTGTTGGTGGGGTGGTATTAAGGGACTTGGGGGTTCAGCTGCCTCGTCTGTTTTAACCAGCTAATAAATATGAAAACAGCAGGTTAAAACTTTGTATTCGCTCTCTGTCTGAAAGGATTATACCCTTCTATAGAGTCCCGTGTAAATCCCCCAAACCTCATAATGCCCAATGTTGTCCCATAAAACAGCGTTGAACAATGGGCGAAGAAAGAGGGCTTTTTCACGCATAAGGGGTTTTCTCAAGAGCACATTGAGGGAAGCCCGGGCCGGGACACGCCCATAGATTATCTGGCCGCTCGGTGAAAGCGGCAGGTGCAGTGGTGGAAAAAGTATTCACATTTTATACTCAAGTAAAAAAGTATCGATATACTGCAATGCAGAAATGATTATGTTATGTAAAAGTCAGGAATTCAAAATGTAGGCCTACTTGAGTAAAAATACAAAAGCATTGGTATCAAAATGTAGGCCTACAAAAAGTAAAAGTAGGCCTACTCATTATACAGAATGTAGCCTACCATTTCATTTTCAAATGTGTAGGCTACAAACAAATATTTTTAAAATAGCAGATCATAAGCTTGTAGAGAAATGTAGCCTATAGGCCTATAGGAAGTCGTGGTTAATGTAGAAGTCGTGGTTAATGTAGGCCTATATGTTTTGTAATGTTAATCCAAACAATCAAACTAAAACCTTCAAATAATTGTAGGGGAGTAAAAGTAGCCTAGCCTACAATATTTGGATCTGAGTAGCCAACGTAGAAGTAAAAGTATTGGAAATTGGAAATAGGCTATACTCAAGTAGCCTACAAATACCTCAAAATTGTACTAGGCTACTAAGTTTAGTAGCCTACTTGAGTAAATGTACTTAGTTACTTTACACCACTAGGCAGGTGCGTGTGCCAGGCACGGGGGTCGTGAGCTCGCTGACCGCAGGGGGCTGACTATGTCGAATGCGTGCAGCTGCCGGCAGGAATTTTTTCAGATTGTCACTTCCATTTAACTTGCTCTTTTCTCTCTCTACCCCCACCATTGAAACGGGGTGAACTTTGCGTAGCCAGGTCTCCCCGACGTGCTTCTCCCGTTTTAGAGACCAAAAGAGCCGCTAAACGGACTGATGTCAGTCAAAAAAGCGACCAGGGGGTGTCAGCCTAGCCTAGTAAACTGACTCCTCCCATCTTCGGCAGGAAGGGAGACTGGTTTACGAGGCTAGTGTCAGCCAGCCATGAGCCACCCCTCGCCTTATAGGCTACCGCCGTGAAATTGTGCATTAAACTGATAAGCAAGCAGTAAAACTGTGCACGAGTTTCATAGGGTGTTAACATGAGAACAAGAAAACTGTAATAAAACTCAAGTCTATTTATATCCACGATTTTCTCTGAGTGATAATCATTCAAATGTTCAGGAGAGCCTAATTAATTTGTATAGGCCTAATTTAGGCTATAGCCTACTCCAAACCAAAGATCAAGTTGGATGTAGGCTGATCCACTCAAACAACTATTTTCAATATTCTCAAATTATAATTAGGAATTGGACAAAACCTGCTATTTCTAAAGGAAATAACAAAGGAGATAAATAAATAATGTTTTCAATTTTAATAGTAGGCCTACACTCTAAATAGGCTCTTGTCACCTGTTAGCCTTAGTTTGATACACTCAAACGGCACATCATTGCTACAATATTTGTCAACATGAGATAAGAGCCCCATTTTGAGCTAAGTAGGCTAGGCTGCATGCCAAAAATTAGTTTGCATCACCTTGATCTCTAATCACAACCATTCCAACTATGTCCCATTCCAAGCTGGGCCCTAGGCTATGTGTGGGTCCCAACATAGCCTAATCCCCCAAATGCAGTCTCCCTATTCCACTGGGGGTTTGCTCAAGTGGTATGTCAGAGAAAGACACAACACTGTTTTTCCACAGTATAGGCAAAACGGATTAATGTCCTCTCTCTATTATGAATAATAAGAATGAATAACAAACAGCCGCCTGTTTATTCCACACACTTAACAAAAGACAATGTGTCCTTATGGTTACTGTGTTTATAGCCAAGAGCCATAGAAATAATTCTGTTTAGTCCATTTGACAATTTCACCTACAATCACAATACAACAAATCTGATATCTAAGAGGGTTCCCATGTGGGGTTATATTTAGACATAAATTAAATGTTATTTGTGTGACAAAAAGTAAATAAACTTAAATAAATTCATTCCAAAGTCCACGATAGGAAACATTTAAACCAGTAATGATGGGCAGTATTGCTTCTAGCAGCTGGGAACTGACTGTGTGATTACTGTGTAATAAATTATCAGAGCTTTAAAATAAAATAAGATAAGATATATATCTCACTGTCACTATTTGTGTGTGTGTGTGTGTGTGTGTGTGTGTGTGTGTGTGTGTGTGTGTGTGTGTGTGTGTGTGTGTGTGTGTGTGCGTGCGTGCGTGCGTGCGTGCGTGCATGCGTGCGTGCGTGCGTGTATCTACATACATATGACAGACATACATACATACAGTATATAACAGAATCGTATACTGTACTTCCAATGGTGATTATACTATGTTCTAATGTTAAGAAGATGACTGACTCATAATTTTAATCCTGTGCGAGTATCTAATTTGGAATGCCACAGGTCATGACTGTTGACAAACCTTTCATTTACAGTATATTACATTAACATGTTGCCCTTGATTTGTGGTCTTAATTAATTCTTTATCACACCATTCCATTTAGCCCAGTCTATCAGCACGCACACACACACACACACACACACACACACACACACACACACACACACACACACACACACACACACACACACACACACACACACACACAATTCAGTGCATGCATGGCAGCTAAAATGGACAGCTGTGTGAAACCAGAATATCAAAATTAAATATGAAGCAGTGGTGTGATAAATTGGTAGATAATCATCTTTTCATTAAACTTTCATCCCCAGTAACTTAAATATTCAAGAGTCCAATTACAGAACTTGCATCTCCCTTTCTCTCTCTCTCTCTCTTCCTCTCTCCCTCTCGCTGCAAGAGCAGCCAGAGAGAGGCTGAGTATACGTGGCTTAAGGGTTGAATGAAAGGGTCATTACAGAGCGGTCACTGGAGAGAGATGAGCAATCCCTCATCGCAGGCCAGGGAGAGAGCACAGACAGACAGTTGGAGCAGCTGGCCTGCTGCATCTCTGTACAGGCAGAAGACCTGACAAATACCGTATAGCACTGTTTCCCAATCAGTGGGTCGAAATCATGAATTAAATACAAAATTCGATCATTTCTTTCAGTAATTTCATAAAGAAAATCTAAGAAATTCCACAAAATTAGAAAAAAATGTTTAGTGAAAATAGCTGATCTAAGCTCACAACGCGACGCAACGCGATGTGTTGTAGATCTGCTGTTTTCACTAGTTTGGTTGGGTCACAGGCAAACGTCTAATTTCTCTTTTGGGTCTCGAGCTAAAAATATTGGGAACTGCATGTCCAAATAAAAAGATACGAACACAGACCAAACTTACGGTATAGGCCTATATCAAAGGACAGGCAGCAGATCTGATGTATGGACCCCTTAAAAACTGACAGAAAGAGACAGACAGACAGACAGACAGACATAGATTTTCCAGGCAGATAGTGGAGAGGCATCACCATGAGTGCCACAAACAGGGTGCATGACTCTCTTGTCTGCCTCTATGGTCGTGTGTGTGTGTGTGTGTGTGTGTGTGTGTGTGTGTGTGTGTGTGTGTGCGTGCGTGCGTGCGTGCGCGTGTCAGTGTATTAGCAGTCAGAGCACTGAAGCCCAGGGGCGATTCCTGTGTGTGCTTGCGATAAAGGGAAAAAGGGGAGGAAAGGAAGTATAGGGGGTGGGGGGGAGCAGGCGCAGAAGAGGAGGGGTAGGAGGGTGGTGGGGTGCGAGAGGAGAGAAGAGGAAGTTGGTTTGGGGGTTGTACAGAGAAAGTGGGATAGAGAGAAAGAGGGAACAGACAGGGAGGGAGGAAGAGAGAAAGAGAGAAAGCAGGCGTACGCAAGCATGAGACAGAGGCTGTGAATAGAGGAGGTTGAGCATCCAACAGGGCAGAAACTTCCTCTGTGCTGTCAGAGCATCAGGATCATGTCCCCATTGGTCCCTCCTCTTCTCTCTCTCTGTGTCTCTCTCTCTCTCTCTCTCTCACACACACACACGCACGCACGCACGCACGCACGCACGCACGCACGCACGCACGCACGCACGCACACACACACACACACACACACACACACACACACACACACACACACACACACACACACACACACACACACTTTCTCTTCTCAGCCTGCTCTCCCTCCATCCTATCTCTCTCTCTCTCCCTTCCTCCCTCTCATGAAAAGAGAAGAGTGTCTTGGCAGGGTAATTAAGAATGGCCTCCAAACACAGGAGTATGGCAGGAACGCTCCAGATGAAAGTAGATGATTAAAATAATTACAGGCTGAGAGCTGACGAGCCGGAGTGTGGGGTGGCCGCCGGACATTTGTCGGTAATTAGATAATTAATCTGAATGCAAATGATGAGCCCTAACGAAGCAGTCAAGCTGAACCGGCGACAACTGCCGAGAGTGAAATGGGGGAGAGAGAGGTTAAAAGAAAGAAGCAGAGAGGAAAAATATGAAAATGAGTGCATAATACCCAGCATCCAAAAGGCAGCAAACCAAAGTAAGAGCAAACCCAACAAACAGA
Organism: Nannobrachium achirus; assembly: GCF_963921795.1. Lineage (NCBI taxonomy): Eukaryota > Metazoa > Chordata > Actinopteri > Myctophiformes > Myctophidae > Nannobrachium > Nannobrachium achirus. The sequence continues at coordinate 29,268,022 of NC_137819.1, forward strand.
TGCACACATGCATACAGACGAGCTCACATAGCAGCAGCATTGTAAATCAATAACTCTTTCCAGAACTTAATATTCTTGACAGTGTAGCTTTGCTGCATCTATAAATTTCACTCATTGTGACAAGTAGACACATACAACCTGTTAGAAACACACAGGTATACAAAGGCTGCCTCAGTCTGACTCTCATGCAAGCATTCTGCACAGCAAAAAGCTGCCTCACTCACAGGTGAAATGCAAAATGAATGGTATAAACATGGGGACGTACTTGAGGAACCAAAAAATGCATGGGCAAATTGTGGATTTTGACTCATGGCAAACACACTGACACAAGAATATGCTCATTATCTCTTTTGTCTGACAAACAGACACACACACACACACACACACACACACACACACACACACACACTCACGCACACACACTTATATGTGTCAAAACATAGCTGCATGCAAAAACACTATTGTGTTCTCAGGAGATGCAAATAAATAGCAACTTCAGACTCAAATGGGATTTCTTTTGGGGCGGTCTGGCAGGTTGGAATAAACCATCACTCCACCATCTTACAGTGTTACTGGCATGGCATATTGTATTTAAAATATGTGAGGTTTTATCAATAAAAATGATAATACAAACTAATGATAACTTTGCTACTCAAGTGACGAACAATTCAAGAGCTTATAAGATCTGCTATTTGTCATTAGACAAGGAATATAGGGATAGGGATTAAGTGGTTATGTGTATCTATTGCCAAGTGTCTTTACACAGAATCCGTCCTCTGCATTTAACCTATCCATCACTCCCAGGGACCATCTCCAGCTCTAAAGCCAATGCCTTTTGGTCAAGTGTTAACCCCTGAGCCAAAACCATGGCACCTGGCACCCAACTGCAGATGTTAAAATATATATTCAGCCTGTGAAACATGTTTCATACCATGTGACATCTTCGTTTCTATTTCAACATAATTAAGTCTAGCCTACTTCTCTTTGATGACATTTTTTGAACCAAAGACCTGCTATGACAGTGTATCTTTTCTCGAACAGCACTTTTTTTTTAAACAGCCTCTTGGCATCATTTTCACACATACCTGCATATGCTAATGTTTCTGAGGAACATGTACACACCTTCATATGCTGCTAATATTATATATATCATGTACCTGCGCTCACGTGTTTGCTCTATTCAACTTGTTTTCTCTTTCCCTTTGTTCTCACCAGAATACTACAAAACGGTAACAGGAAAAGCTGACCCAAACTCGTTTCCCAACAGGTCTGTGGCCTTAAGCTAGATGCAGAATAGACACAAATCTAATCTTTGCTTCTGGGGGTCCTTCGAACAAAATATTTTGCGATGGGGGTCCGTGATCAAATACATATCAGTATGGGGGTCCTTGACATGACAAAGTTTGAGAAACAATGATAGCAACATAAGTTTATTTTCAGAAAACTGTTAGGATTTAGAAGACATTTGTAGAATGTGCCTATCAGTGGTTAAGGACCCCCAAAATGTGTTTTTGGCCACGGACCCCCCATCTCAAAATATTTTGTTCCATGGATGGACCCCTATCGCAAAATATTTTGTTCCAGGGACCCCCAGAACCAAAGATTAGATTTCGGTCTATTCTGCATCTAGCTTAAGGCCACAGACCCGTTGGACCCGTTGGTCGACCTTGACATGTATTCCTATAAAACGATGGAGCATGCATGAATAAAATAATTACACCCACTGTATAGGCCATGCTCACACCTACCTTTCTGTCAGTGGCTGACTTTTTCTATGGGAACAGAGTTTTCACAAGCCACGCAATGCCAAGTTTGGCAACATAACACTCCGTTCCACACAAAACGAGTCCTAGATAAGACAAGAATTTTTCAAATAACTCTGCAGTCCTCAATCTATTATAGACGTTTAATGGGTATTATTTAATATTTACAAAGAGAAATATATGAACTTGACAAATTACGGAATATCCCAGATCAACAGAAAGCCTCAGTAAATGTAAGATCTATTTTAGAGAATGAGATAATTAAACATATAGATCCCTGAGGGCGTGGGAATGGAAAAGAACCTCAATACTATTTATTTCACACTTTCAAATGCTGACACATTTGGAAGGTTTACTGTCAACAGAAAAAACAGAGCTTCAAAACTAGCTCAAAACAAACATGACATGTTTCTTGTATAAATCCAGTGGCTTCAATTTGAGACTGGCAATGTCCAACAATTAAACCAACAAAAAATAAATCCAATGGGATGGGATTCTTGATAAACTGCACATCAAAACATTCTATATGACTAAACTTGCTTTATCAACACTTGGGTAAAAGTAAAGCAAATATGTAAAAGAAACTGCCACAGAAATGACATTCCACACAAACTTAGTTCACAACATGAGGTAAAAAACAAACAGCAACTCTTGTTCAGACTTCAGAGTACATGGCAGCAAACATTGAGTGTCCCTCTTAAATACACAATGCCACTGCCACTCTGTTAAATTCCTTTACACTCCAGTAATAACAGAATATTGTATTTGGCATTAAGGGGCCTACTTCTGCAATCAATGCGAATTATTCTACAAACAGATCAAAAGAATCTGCCGCGTCAAATTCGGCATTCATCTTTGCAGCAAGTTCATCGACTTCTTTAAGGTCTATCTTTTGGACCTTATTCCTTCTCCTCTTCTCCTTCACCATGACAACCCCAGGAATGTCTAGGTCTGGTGCAGGCCCAGGGAGGGACGTAGAACAGTCGTCTCCTTCCAGCCAGGACGTGAAAGAATTCACAGCAGACAGAGACTTGGAATTGTCAAGCACGGTCTTGCTGGGCTTCCGAATCACCTCGGGGGTCTTGAGGTTGTCAAAACCAAACAGGTTGTCGCGGGAGCTGGGGGGGCTGTGGATGCTCTGGTCACTGAGACGGCTGTAGGACCGGCGCACCTTCGTTGACCAGACCACATCAAGTGGATCTGCTGCTGTGGGCTGAGGGGGAGCGGAGGGGCAGGGCGGGGAGTACAGGATGGGAGACGGCATGGAGGTCTTCTTCAGCGAGTGAGCCCGATGGACGGGACCCGGATCCGGGGTGGAAATGTTGGGGGTCTTTTTCAGCAGGGGACGTCCTCCTTCGGAGAGCCTCTGCTCCTCGTTCTCTTTGTTGTGCTCCTCCTCCGAGGCCCGCGCGGCCGATGTCTTCCTGGATGTGATCTTCCTCACGACGATGGAGCGTTTTTCGCTCCGCGGTCGGGGAGACACCGTGGGACCCGGATCCGGGATGGAGGGCTTGGGTCTCTTCCGCAGAATGCTCCCCTCAGACAGCCTCTGCTGCTCCTCGCTGTGCTCCTCCTCCGAGGCCGCCGCCAACACCACGGCTGCAGTTTTCCTGGGCTCGATCTTCCTCACGACAATGGAGCGTTTCACAGCAGCAGCGCCTGCCATTTGGACAACAACACTGGCATTAGTCTGAGAAAAAGTCAGTGGTGTAAAGTAACTAAGTACAGTTACATTCCTAAGACAAAAGAATATATATATATATACTAGTAAGACACCCAAGGGTGGAATGCGACCTCAGGGTGACATGCAACCTCGCCCTAAAGGGCGAGGTCGCGCCAATTCTTGACAATCTGGCCAACCACAGCGTTTCTCTGACGATTCTAGTTCTTGTCATTCTGGGGGGAGTTTGTTCATGTTTTTGTGAGGGTATCAACCCTAGGAGCTCAGCACACTCACAGAATCATGGCACACTCACAGAATCAATGTTATGCCCATACATGGAGTTCCCTGACTATGTTATGTCAAAACATGCCCATATGTGGACATTACCAAATATGGGCATTTCCAGATATGTCCTTAACTCATTGAGTGCCTATCCCGAATTAGTTCGGGATATATTATCGCATCCCAGAGTGCCTATCCCGAACTAGTTCGGGATATAAAAAAAAAAAAAAAAAAAATTGAAAATTTTTTTTATGATTTTTTTTTTTTGGACCCCATCAAATCTAGTGAACATGATTTCAATCGCGATTTTGCATGTTCCACCCCCATACAACCCCATCTAACATACAGGGCAGCCATGTTTGTTTACATAACATGTAAAACATAATGGCGATTATCTCAAGAATGCCTGAACGGATTTCCAATCGGATTTTTTTGTTTGAAAGCTGTGAACAAACTGCACAAATCCACTCCAATGCAATCCAGGATTGCATTGGATTTTTTAGAGCTCATTCTTCTCTGTTTTTTTCCCATGCATGAGGTGTGCAAGGTTTAATCATGGCTAAGTTGACGAAAATAAGGCTTCTAAAATGCTTGGTAGCCAATAGCTAACTTCAAGCTAACTTCATCCTCTTCCTGTACATGCACAAAGGAAAGTGTTCAGGCAAGTCATGGCTGCAGGGCTTCTGCAAATACCAGCATATCTCTATGGGATTTTCTATGGCCACTGGGCGCCCTCTAGTGGTGAAAGGGGTGGCACTAAATGAGTTAATATTGATAACATTGGGACAGGGATCTCCATATATGGGCATGAAACATATGTTAATTAGTAAAGCCAAGCTTAGGTTTGATGCCTTGGGATTTCTATATTTGGACATAAGTGTGTACCCAATAGGTCATCATCTGGAAAGGTAGGGTGTAAATCAGAGTAAAGCAGGCTTTTGAGCTAGTTAGGGTCAGAGATTGATGACATCAGAAATCCCCATATATGGGCATAAAGGGATTTTGCTTTTGGGAATGCCCATCTATGGCATTTTTATTTTATTTTATCCTTTATTAATAAAAATACATGTATGTATCCATATACATATGGAGTTCAATATTGATGTTTTTGGAGAAGGTATGTTGTAAATGTATGCTACTTAGTAAGGGGCCTCGGGTTAGATACTCTTTGTATGGCCTCTGGAGGTCCTTGGCGTCGGTTAGTAGTATGCCCAGCACATAAGATGTGGGACGTCACAAAGCCTGCGGCCATGTATCATTTTCCATCAGGCCTGTTGGTTTTCACGCTCCAGTGCGGCGTTCATGCGCTGCAAGTCAATGGCAGACTTGGCAGTCAGACAGACAGCCATTGACTCCGGCCTAACAATGGCTACTTTCTATGACGGTAGTCCCATATGACATGATGGACTGGACTATCTCCATATATAGTGTTATCCACATTTCGTGTAGCTGCCCTGTACAGGAAGTGATGTCACAACTCGCTGACATCACACTGACATCACAGAGGCTTCGGAAGGACGGTCACGAGGCTTCGGACACTCAAGCGACACGATTCTTCAGAGTATATGCGACCTTCGGTCGCAATTATAGTAAATTTACCCCCATTGATTCTGGATGGGGACCCAAATGCATAGGCCTGGATGGGGACCCAAATAAGGCCCTGGACGGGGACCCAAATGCATTTGGGTCAGAATCAATGGGGGTAAATTTAGGGTCAAGTAAATTTACCCCCATTGATTCTCAACCAAATGCATTTGGGTCCCCATCCAGGGCCTTGTATTTGGGTCCCCATCCAGGCCCATACATTTGGGTCTCCATCCAGAATCAATGGGGGTAAATTTACAATAATATATTTTTTTGTCTTAGGAATGCGACAAATACCAACAAATATTATTGAACTCAAGTCTCCATAGTGTGACTAATCAATAGAAAAAAGTCATTTTGAGGTACTTTTACTTTACTGGAGTATTTCCCATTTTCAATACTTTTACTGCGTCGCAAAGCGACATATTGTGAGCTTGTAGATCTACTATTTTCAAAGATTCGATTTCGATTTGAAATGGGACATTCTGCATGAGTACTTTCTACTTTTGGTACCTTGATTACATTTTGATGACAATACGTTTTGTAAATTTTGAATCCCGTATTTCAACTTGTAACAGTGCAATATTGATATTAAAGGGATATTTCACTTTCTTTTCTCGTGACTCATACTACCCTCCTAATATGTGACCAGGCGGTGTTTTTTGATAACTTTTTTCATTTATTTTTAATAATTATTTGAGAAAATGGAAAAGATTCAATACAATATATATATATATTTTTAAAAGGTTATAAAAAATAAAATAAAAACACGGCCTGCTCACGTATTAGGAGGGTATTATGAGTCACCAGAAAAAGTAATGGGTGTTTTTAATGAATCTATCATGGTTAAAATGGAGTTTGAAGTTACAATGGGTGGGTGTGTGTATGACTATGAGGCCCTCCTCCTGGAGGAGGACTGATAGCATTTACATCAAATATCTAAATATTGAATTAAGCAAATTAAAAACCGTTCAGGGTGTTCATAAAAGCCTGATTAGATGATAAAATTACCAAACGTTTTTTTTTTAAAGTGAAATATCCCTTTAAGTAAAACAAATGTAGTACCTTTTCCACTGCTGTTAGTCTGAGAAGAAGCGCTCCCTTCAGACATCCTCTGCTCGTTCTCGTCGTTGTTGTTGTGCTCCCTCTCCACCACCACGGCTGCAGTTTTCCTGGGTTCGATCTTCCTCACGATGATGGAGCGTTTCACAGCAGCAGCGCCTGCTATTTGGACAACAACACTGGCATTAGTCTGAGAAGTCAGTGTGTAAAGTAACTGAGTACACGTACTCAAGTGCTGTACTTAAGTACAATTTTGAGGTAGTTTTACTTTACTGGAGTATTTCCAATTGTCAATACTTTTACTTCTGCTCCACTACATCTCAGATGAAAATATTGTCCTTTTATTCCACTACAATTATTTTAAAACTTTAGTAACTAGTTTCTTTGTACATTTTGATTATCATTGGACAAAACATACGTTAACCACTTCAGCCGTATATATATTTTGGCCATTTGAAAATAGCCGATCTACAAGCTTGTAGATCTGCTATTTTCAATGATTTTTTAAACATTTGAAATGGGATGTATAATACTTGATTCAATCAGTTTTGATTTTTCTAGTATAATAATAACGTTTGTTGAAATTGGATCTTCTGCTGCATGAGTACTTTCTACTCTTGGTACTTTGAGTACATTTTGAATCCCGTACTTTAACTTTTAGCAAAGTAGCTACTTCAACAGTGCAAGTTTGCAATAGGAAAAAGTAGTTTCATGACAGTACAAATCACTGACTGGCAGTGGTACACGGTCAACTAAAAGGAGATCCCAGTAAGCTTTTCGGCTTATTTACACATGGAACCACTTTATGAATCTCATAGAACATAGAACAGAGTACTTAGTTTGCATAGGGGATTGTCAATAAGTAAAACAAAGGTAGTACCTTTCCCACTGCTGTTAGTCTGAGAAGAGGCGCTCCCTTCAGACATCCTCTGCTGCTGCTCGTTCTCTTCGTCGTTGTGGTGCTCCTCCATCTTCTCCGGCATGACGGCGGTGGTTTTGCGGGGCTGGATCTTCCTCACGACGATGGAGCGTTTCACGGCCGCCATCGGCGCCATTTTGTCAACAACACTGACATTCTGCGGAGGAGAAGTGAGTCGCGCGGATCGTCTTCGCTGCGGCTCGTTGTTAGTGTTGGACTCACCCAACACGGCCACACACTGACCAGGCACTTCTTCGTTCATTTTGAAACGTCCACCGGCGAAATAACAGCTCGTAACGCAGATATATATGAAAGTAGTCGAGTACTCACTCACACACACGCACACGTCAACAGCAGCAACAACAGCAGATTCAAATCTTTCAAACCGCCCGCCTGTCTGAGTCGCACACTACTGAGCAAAAGACTCGTATTTCCGCCGGGAAACGTCACCAGCCGTGCGACTGCTCATCCAACTTTTGCTGTGTAATCTGAACAAGAAGCGAGGATCCATTCAGTTGTTATTGCCATTTCAGTGGTTCTGACTTTAATATTAGTTACTTTGTCCAGACAGAATGGAGTATTTGATCGGGATCCAGGGTCCAGACTTCGTCCTGGTCGCAGCAGACATGGTGGCAGCCCACAGCATCCTCCAGATGAAAAACGGTGAGTTGTATGTGACATGTTAGCATTAGCCGCTACACCGGCTAAACCCAACACACACATCTGATTTTATGAATATTTCATTCAATCAGTTTTGATTTTTCTAGTATAATAACGTATGTTGAAAAAAAGGGCAAGCAACTAGTTTAGGTGTAAGAAGATATTTCATGCACTGATATTTAAAGTAGCATCCATTTATATTTTAACCACACTTTGATGGATATTAAATGGTGTGCTGCTCAATTATGATTATTTTTACACGTGGGGAGTGCTAGTTATTTTAAAACAGGGTTGTGTTTACTGTTTATTTTTAGTCTCAGGGTGTTTAACGCTAAATGCCCCCAATGAGAGCTTAACGTTAGCTTAGCAGGCGTTTGTGTGAGAAGTGAAAATGAAACCAGTAAAATATATTTGTCTTGCGTAGGAAGGGACCAGCTGGGAGGCTGATCTTCACTTCACATGATATTAGTTCTAACAAAATGCCAAAAATCTAAATATTAACGCTTATTGACCTGGACTCTTCTCCCTCCTGGCTCCAACAACACATTGCAGTCAGAACTGCAGACTCACTCACTCCCAATTTTATTACATAACTTATTTTCAGGACCCCTTACTGAGTGTCCACGGCTACACATACTTTACAGTTCCATCCATGTAATGGGAATAACACACAATCATATGTTTTGTCTTTCAGACCATGACAAGATGTTCAAATTGAGTGAGAAGATTCTATTGCTGTGCGTGGGAGAGGCAGGAGACACAGTACAGTTTGCAGAATATATCCAGAAGAATATTCAGCTGTACAAAATCAGGAATGGTAAGGCACTCTTACTGCACATTTTTCCTGGGCTCGATCTCGTGTGTGTGTGTGTGTGTGTGTGTGTGTGTGTGTGTGTGTGTGTGTGTGTGTGTGTGTGTGTGTGTGTGCGTGTGCGTGTGAGGGAGAGCATTTGCAAGTTTACCACTGGACTGATCAGTTTCAAATTTCTTTGCCCACTGCTAGTATGCCAACTCAATACTGCACCTCAACACCTTTGGCTGGAAGATTACAGGCCATTAGTCTCATTTCATTAAAGGAGTAGTTCACCCCCAAAATGACTTATTTTCTATTGATTATTCACGCCATGGAGACTCAATTTCGTATTTGTTGGATTCCTAAGAAATAAACGTGATTATAGTAAATTTACCCCCATTGATTCCGAAATCAAATTAAGTCAATTTATTGTAATCACATTTTTGTCTTAGGAATGCGACAAAAACCTAAAAATATTATTGAAGTCTCCATGGCGTGAGTAATCAATAGTTAATAAGTCATTCCCTGCTTTAAGTTTTTCTAGGGCTTAATTCATTAAATATTTTCTGAGCTGTGAAAACTTGATGCGTCACATTTTTTAATTAGCCAGTTTTTAGCAAGTAAGTTATTTGTGACGAGTGACCCAGTCTACAACAACAAATTATTTTTAACCACATGAGACCTAGTGTACCCACAAGTCATAATTGGAGAACATTCGTCAAAAATAGTAGATCTACACGCTCACAAAATGTTGCATATTGCGACACGTGAGCTTGTTGATCAGCTGTTTTCGGTGAAGACATTTGGTGTAGAGTGAAGAAAGGAGGCGTCCACCAAGTATAAGCCACTGTGGTTAACAAAGTGTATAATATATAGGGTTTTGTGTGCAGAAAAGGAAAATATTAAAAGTGCTCCTTGTAGCAGAGCTATTCATGGTCATTCGATATTTTCCAGTCTTTCACATTGTTTATGGACATTGTTTTCCCAAAATATTCTCTTGAAAAGTTTGACTTGATAAATGATAAATATTGCACTGATGTGATTTCTATGTTTCCAATCACATTGTAGGTTATGAGCTCAGTCCATCAGCAGCTGCAAATTTCACACGGAAGAACCTGGCAGACTACCTTCGAAGCAGGGTAACTCACCTGATGTACCCATAATTCGATTCCATCTTCATCTGTTATTATTTCCCCCCTTTTGACATTTACTGTTTTATTTAGAAAGCCTATATATTAGGGGTGTGTATCCATCCCCTACAAGGCGATTCGATACGTATCCGATACATGGGCTAACGATTCGATTCGGAAACGATACGGCTTACATACAGAACGATTCGATACGATTCGATACGGTGCAATTTCGATACGATTTCGATACGATTTCGATTTTGTGGATTTTATGCGATTCGATTGGATTCGATACGATTCGATACGATTCGATGCGATACGATACGGTGTGATCTGATACATACGTTTAATGAAACATTAATTTTCCATTCAATTAAGAAGCTATAATCTATAAAGTAGCATTGCTGACCTTCAAATAATGGATATCTCATAAAAGACCATGGAATAACAGAAAATTGTAAAGAAAGATGGATGACAAATCATAAAATAGACACAGACATGTAGATACAAAAAATAATTAATGTAAACTACAAAGCCTACTGACATGGTTTGAAAATCTGTCTCACACACCCATTTCTAAGAACTTCACTTTAGCAGTTACAGTTGGTCAGGTGGAGAAATATAAAACAAACACACAAAAGGCCTGGCCCTTCAGGCTTCAGTACAGTGCAATAATTGTACTTTGCAAAGCTGCTATAATAACACTGAAAAACTAAAATACATCCTCACCAATGCCACAGATCAGATCAATCCTCAGCAATGCCACAGATCAGATCACCAAATAAAACTAGTAAAAGAGCCTGCTGTTATTCAGTCAATAAGATCATTTCAAAGAGATCCACTTTACAACAGTAACAACAGCAGTATAAAGTAGGCTATAAGTGCAACATTTGAAGTCTGGCACACATCATGTCTACTTGTTATCTTATGGCTCTACTGCAGTAGTTCTAAAAAAATCAATGTCAAGGACCTCCAGTTTGACATGGATCAGGCTGTCTTAAGTTTACCCAAGGGTTCATTAGGGTCCATTTGGTTCCATTTGTACACTCCCCTGAGTTACACATACCCAAGGGTTCATTAGGGTCCATTTGGTTCCATTTGTACACTCCCCTGAGTTACACATACCCAAGGGTCCATTTGGTTCCTATCATTTCGCCGAGGACCCCCTAGAACTCCCTCAAGGACCCTTGGGGGTCCCCGGACCCCACTTTGAAAACCAATACTCTATAGTAGCCCTTTGCCATAAAAGCTGATGCTGTGATTATTACCTTTGCTGTCGACAAGCGCGGGGACTTCTGATGGTTCTAGTAGAACCGGGTTCTACTGGGAAAAGTGTTATAATCCAATCCATTACTGTCGCATTCTTATAAAATCCAAACTTGCGTTTCTCCACTGGAATAATGAATCCATAGTGATGGAACTCAACTAACACGTTGTTGGTTTGTTTACAAGTCGCTGTGTGTCGCACATGCGAGCGTCATACACGCTGCATCGGAAGTAGCAGATCTATAAGTTTACAACCCATCCACATGCAACACCCTGTGGGCTTGTAGATCTGCGGCTTTCCGCAGGACAGTGACTGCAGTACGTAGAAACACAGCTCTATTTGGAGGACAGAGCAGCAGGCAGCTTTTTCTTTTTTTTTCTTTCCGTTGCACTCACTGCAGCACTGACTGTGCTAGCAGAGCGCTCACTTTTGAAGTAATGATTTGTAACAGTAAACGATGAGTAAGTAAGTTCAGAATTTCACAGCAGGTTAATTATTTAATGCTAAAATCCGATTAATCCGATTAATTACTTTAGGACCGATACATCGACCGATACGGCCGCGATTTGGACCGATCCGGGTAAACGCGCATCGATGCGGCCGTATCGCTAGTGTTGAAACCGATAATCGATTCATATCGATTTTTTCCGACACCCTTACTATATATAGTATATAAAAAGAACCTTCAACTTTAATTATACAATGAACAAGTAAATATAAAATTCCGGTACATTTTATTTAATCACTTAACTCATTGAGTGCCAGCCTATCACCACTAGAGGGCGCCCAGTGACCAGAGAATAATAGAGATATGCTGGTAATGCATGCCCAAGCCCTGGAGCCATGACTTTTTTTACAAAGGAAAGGACACTTTCCTTTGTGCATGTACAGGAAGAGGATGAAGTTAGCTTGAAGTTAGCTATTGGCTACCAAGCATTTTAGAAGCCTTATTTTCGTCAACTTAGCCATGATTAAACCTTGCACACCTCATGCATGGGAAAAAAACAGAGAAGAATGAGCTCTAAAAAATCCAATGCAATCCTGGATTGCATTGGAGTGGATTTGTGCAGTTTGTTCACAGCTTTCAAACAAAAAAATCCGATTGGAAATCCGTTCAGGCATTCTTGAGATAATCGCCATTATGTTTTACATGTAATGTAAACAAAAATGGCTGCCCTGTATGTTAGATGGGGTTGTATGGGGGTGGAACATGCAAAATCGCGATTGAAATCATGTTCACCAGATTTGATGGGGTCCAAAAAAAAAAAAAAAAAATTCAAAAAAAATTTTTTCAAAAAAAAAAAAAAAATTTTTTTTTTTTTTTTTTTTTTTTTTTTTTAAAAGCCGAACTTGTTCGGGATCGGCACACTACGATACGCTAATAAAGCCGAACTAGTTCGGGATTGGCACTCAATGAGTTAAGCCCTATTCAAAGATAAAAAATAAAAATAAAATAGCTGATCTACAAGCTCACATGTGATAACTCGGCTATTTGTGAAAAACAAAGAATGCTATTATAACAGGGCCTAAATGGGTACTGCAGATTGAAAGTGGTAAAAAAAGGACATCTAGCCGTATAATTGCAGACACATAAAAAGTCAGATAATGGAAATCGATACATGGGTCGGGCTAAAAGAGTGTAGAGAGACAGAATTACATTTCTATCTTGAGCATCCTACTATTATTTAAGGAATCTGTAATTCTTTCTGTCTGACCCACATTTGTCTCATATCAGTGGAGTGAGGCGCAACAGTCTTTGGGCTCTGTTGCCACGGTTATGTTCACCGCGGGCCATAGGTTCTATGAATTACTGCACACGTGCGGCCACGGCCTATGGACTGTGAGTGTGTTGTCATGGTTACGGTCCCCGCAGGCCATGGTTACGGTCCCCGCAGGCTATGGGATTGGGATCGGTAGCCATTGGGTGGACTTTACAGACAATGCCAGCTCAGGCAGACCTGGCTCACAGCTACAAAGTTATAAAGGCCTTGATGTAGGAGCCGTGTCCTCACACACATTGTTTTATGAGCGCTTTGGGTGTCCTCTCCATAGATTGACACGTGTAACATTCAAAATGAACAATGTTATTAGCACAAATAGCTTCGCTGAAACAACATAAATATGGACTTCTCATCATGGTTGTTGTGGTATGATTCGACGCTGGGTTGTAAATGACCGGGTTGTCATGATACACACTACTATACCACAGCAAGAGGATGAAATCGGCAGTGCTCCTTTCCAAAAGTTAAACTATGCATACAGAGTGCGTATTAATCTAAATGCCTGCATATAATTTACCTGTGCACATCCTCGGGTATGTTATGATCCTCTCACTAATATACCACGTGGTTGACAACCAAATAGTAAATTGTGCCTAAAGCTTTGGAACGAGTTCAGGCCGGACAACATGGTTGTCCCTCAGGTTATGGGATCTACACTAGCCAATTTCAATGCAACCATCCCTCCAAATGTCACTAGTGAAAGGTAATTGGCAGAAGATGTAACTTAACATGCAAACTATGGAAGAGGAATTACTTATATTTCACTATTCTGTGGTTACAAGTTTGAAATCAATCTGAGAACCCATTCAGTTTTAAAAAAAAAGTAAGAAAAAATATATTTTTGCTTCTGGGGGCACCACCTCCTTTTTTGTGTAGAAACAGGAACTCGGTTTGACTCCTCCCCTTTCTTAGTCCACTTCCTCCTGGGCGCTACTGTGTTTATTCCTACTAATAACAACATTACAAGTTTTAAGGCAGTTGTGCGGACATGTTCTGCTGTTAGCAGTCAAAGACTCAAAACTTCCTGTTTGACTCTAAGCATTTTTTAATTTTTCCTAACGCTCATCCCTAGATAGACAGTCACACGGTCAGCCACTACTTAACAAGTCTAAATCAACTCCTGCTGTATGTAGTTAATTCAGAAATTCACCAGGGGTGCCCTGTGGCTCAGGCAGACCATGCTCTCCGTCTTGCCTTGTATGTCACCCCCCCACCCTCTCTGCCCTCTGTTTCTTGTCTATCTAGTAACACTGACTTATCTGAAATAAAATGAATAGAAATCAAATCTAACCTACTACCATAGTCAACCAAGAATCTGCAAAGTTTCGGACTCTGACCACATCTTCTAGCATAATGCTTAGTTGCGACCGTCAGGGAGCAGTTTACTATGAAAACCTCCACCGGCCGTCCGTCCGTCACACGTCACACCTTTGCCCTGCTCATATCTCCGCATCAGTATGACATCACACCACATGTGTACACAAACCTTTGTGTACGTTGCTGTGGCAACAGTCTGTTGTTGCTGGTCTGTTAGTGTACGTTAGCAACCACCTTAGCAACCATGGTTTTACCCTAGCAACCAACTGTTTACCCTAGCAACCAACTGTTTACCATAGCAACCATGTTTTTTTACCCTAGCAACCAACTGTTTACCATAGCAACCAGATACGCAGAGCAGGGATCTCCATATATGGGCATAAACAGGTGACATCACACTGATGTCAGATACTCAGAGCAGGGATTTCTCCATAATATATGGGCATAAAAGGGATTCTGTTAGGGATCTCCATATATGGGCATAAAAGGGATTCTGTTAGGGATCTCCATATATGGGCATACAAGGGATTCTGTTAGGGATCTCCATATATGGGCATAAAAGGGATTCTGTTAGGGATCTCCATATATGGGCATAAAAGGGATTCTGTTAGGGATCTCCATATATGGGCATAAAAGGGATTCTATTAGGGATCTCCATATATGGGCATAAAAGGGATTCTGTTAGGGATCTCCATATATGGGCATAAAAGGGATTCTGTTAGCTGTTAGTGATCTCCATATATGGGCATAAAAGGGATGCTGTTAGGGATCTCCATATATGGGCATAAAAGGGATTCTGTTAGGGATCTCCATATATGGGCATGAAAGGGATTCTGTTAGGGATCTCCATATATGGGCATAAAAGGGATTGTATCCCAGATGATGCCCTGTTAGGAGATCCACACTAACAGAATCCATATATGGTCCTACCGACAGCTGCTATAAGCCAACCCTGGCGATAAGGTCTGAGTCGAAGAAATGCTTCTTTCCTGGCAAGAATTGCCCCTTTATACTGTAGGGCTCGTTTGTGTATTGTATGACATCACGCCACATCATTGGCTGAGGACTGTGTGATGTCATCATATCTCCATATATGGAGACATAAGTTGCTCATGCCCAAATATGGGCTGGTGAGGTCAGACTTAGTGTGATGCGTAGGTTATCTCCATATATGGAGATTCAACTTCAATGAGTAACATGGCAAACTGTCAACTGCCCGTATGTCTTGATAATTGGTAAAACAAACTTTTGGCCTATTTGTGGAGATAAGCGACCGATTAGGGAGTCTTACTGGTATGTAGTACTCTGTGTACTGTGATGGGAGGCGTAGGCCTAGTACTAGACAGTCTGCTAGTTAATCGATCATGGCTTTGGATCTTGAGCTCCAAATACAGTTAGTTGGCTGGCCAGCCCAAGTACTACTGTAAGCACTGGAATTACACCCCATATAAAAAGACTTGACACATCTATTTTGACGGGGCCAAGTACATTTGTGAATTTGTTGTGATTTTTGGTGCCTTCGCTATCACCGATGTCTCAAGGGTAGACAACACCTGCTCCTGTAACACTCGCTGTGATCTCAAACCACCACCTCCCCTGGGTATGTGTGTTGCTGGGTGGAGGAGGGGGGTGTTGTCACAGCACCACAGTTTTAGGCCACAGTATAGTAGACCAAGTGTAAGGAAATGCTAATGAGGCAATACCACAAAACGCTATGTGAAATATATTGACGGCTTCAAAGTGGCTTTGGTACATAAACCTGTTGTGACTAGTAAAACCTGGCAATTTAACCTGCTCTCTAAAGTGCATTTTGTTAATCAAATTAAACAAAACAGCCTCTTAAATTATATTGTTTATAATCTGGATATCTGTAATGCGTGTTGTTTTTAATTCTTTCTCATGTTATGCAACAGTTATTTAGTAGTTCATGTTTAGGCTACGATTTGCGGAGTTGTGGGAACCTGTGTCTCGTCATCACAGGGGTCAAGTCGTCTTTTTTTTGTAAACTAGTATCCTCACATTCGTTATATATCTCTAGTGTGGTGAGCTAATCTGTTACGAAGAGTGCAGCCGCTGCCTGTCACAATAGCAGAAGGGTGAAAATAATTACAAAAAACAATTAGTGTGGCTGAGAAGGGAATGTGGGACGCAGAGGAGGAGGAGGTGGGGAAGGAGGAGGGTGGAGGCAGGGGGGATTGAGAGAGTGGGGGGGGGGGCAGTCCCACGGGGGCATAACTGGGCCCAATAGACAAAATGGCACAGATGGAGTGTGAGAAAGAGCAGGAGTCGACACACGCACAGTCTGCACACACACGCAAGTGTGTGCGTGTGTGAGGACTCTAGGACTTGACTATATTATTCAGTCAAGGATGTGGGTAGTGCAGCGGTGGGTAACGTTTCTTTTAACATTTAGAAATTCATTCCTCGCCATGAGCTGTAAATGTGCTGTTCATTCTTTTTGTGCCTCACGGTAGAGTTTCTTGTTTTCTGTGTATAGAACTTAACAGTTGGCGCTGGGTCCTCGGGAGTGTTTAGCAATCGTATCGGTTTCTCCGCAGCATCCCACACCTACCTCAAGCTATGCTCTCCATTTCATATTCACCAACCCCCCGAGTATAGACATTTACAAATGATGTAGTACAAAGATGGTTTAGTATGATTGTTTGTTTTTTTGCCAGCACGAACAGAACATTTATGTCTCAGGTAGGACATGTTCTGTGTTTCCGTATGTTCTTGCATGTCCACTCGTATGTAAAACAAAAGTCTTCTGATAAAAGTTCCAATCCGATCTCTGCCACTGAGGTCAGTTTGTTCTGTAGAAGCTCGGAGGTAGAGGCAAGGCAGCAAAGATGGACATGCTTTAATTCACATCTGGTCTTCAGATTTATTGTGTTGAACAATGGTTCCCTAACTAGGGGTTGGGTTCCCCAAGTTATTTTTGGGGCTACCCACATTATTAGCTTAAAGTTGTTAAACATTGTTTTCTCAGTTAACAGTAAACAAACCAACATAACGTATAAGTGTATACAGAGTATCTGCACATTTATTAAGTTACAATCGAATGTCGAATGAGACATTTTTAATGCCAAATTGGCCAAATTGTCAAATATTACGTAAGAAAGAGGCAAACGTGAAAACAGCCGATCTACAAGCTCACAAAGCCCTGCAGTGCGTGGCGTTGTGAGCCTGTAGTAGTTCAGCTATTTTTCCCAATCTGTGGCACCGAGTCAGACTTAATGTAATGCCTACAGACCAGGTGCTTGTCAGTGCGTGGGGTCCCCAGTTCAAATATGATTCTTTTGGGGGGTCCTGGGCTGGCCTGAAAGGTTTGGGAACCCTTGGTGTAGGACAGGTGTGTAAGCATCCTTCTTCATTTACACTATCTAATACTGAGTTTCCACTAGCAACAACAGACATTTTTCACTGGAAGCCCATGACATTAAGCTATGCCAGCGTAGCGCCTACAAAAGAAAGTTGAGATGGAATCAACTTTTTTTGACGCAGTGAAGTGTCAATCATTCCCATGTATTTGTTTAGTAATTTCTACTCGCCTCCTTTCTCTCCACAATTCCTTCTCTGTTCCGTAAAATAATCTCATTCTTGCTGTTATTCAGTTCCCTGTGCTACATTATTCAACCCTGCCTTTTAACTGCTAAACCTAACCAATGGCTGGCAGAATTTCCCTGCATTTTGTTTGTGTACTAACAGAGGTGCACATGAAATGCACTGAATGATGCTCTGTGACACCAATGGCTTATTCATTATTTTTGTCTGTTTAGCTCGTTTGAAGTTGAAGAGTATGTTTTCTATACATTTTCAACCCATTTCTTTTTTTATGAAGTTATTAATATGTATTTATTCTGCCTATTTTTCCACATAGTTTAAAATATTTTATACCAACACGCGCACAGTACACCACCCCTCCTCAACACCAAACATCATCTCCATTCTGACCCCCGGGCTTCGAACCCTGGCTTATGAAATAATCAGTTGGTATTTATTTAAATCTGACGGGATATTCCTGCAGGATAAATTACTGACTGGTCCTTTAATCAGAGAGGATGTGATCCCCGGTGGCTGGAGGCCTCGGGGAGGTGTGGTTAGCTTATACAGCGGAGCGTGCTGCTCGCAGAGCAGGCGAGCGTAGCCATCGCATCCAACTGTGTACCTACCAAGCCTGCCATCCAAAACAACAACTGGGCCTTCACTAACCTCAGGAGTACCGCATGCGCCCAGCTTCACAGAGATGTGCAGAGAAAGAGAGAGATGCGGTGAAATAAAGACATGGGGGGAGGGGGGTGGGAATACAGGCAGAGCACAATTACCTGAGGCCCCAACTGTGCTGCAAGAATATCAGTAATGGTGCACAATGAAATCTACACTGCGGAGAGAGTGAGTTCAACACTCAAAGTTTTAGTGGGTAGTGCTACCTGCTATTCTGCTGTTTTAATGCCTCATTCTCTGCTATACATCGCACATTGTGTGAACAGATGAGTGAACCGATTAACTGATGTCCTCAACCATGGGCTGTTACTCGTAAATTCTGACCTTAATTGGCAGACACAAATAGACATACAAATAAATAAATGGACATTGAACAGATGTTTATTTCTTAACAATTTATAATTATCAGTAAAAAAAAACAATGCATAGCTGTGCTGCTTTGTTTTAAAGCTGAATTCCTAAAATTAGATTTTATTTCACAAAGTGCAAGATGGAACCAGTCCTCTTGTTTTATATTTTATCTTTGCAATGAGGGACAGATTGTTCGCTAAGACGGATCTGCCAGTTTGCCTATGAAGCGGGCTCCATTGCACTGACTGGCACATCATAATTGTTATTATTATTTATTTATTTCAATGTTTTTTGAGAATGGGGCACACAGTGGGCACAAATAATTACTAGTGCCATATTGCACACTACTCCCCTGCTCCAGCACAGATGAACAATTAATACAGCAGATTGGGGAGAAATGCCAATAAAGGGAACATATCCTGGGGCAGGGTGCAGAATGAGTGGGGAGGGCAGGGGAAGGAAGGGATAGGATAGGAGGGAGCACTGGAACGTATTGGAGAGAAGAGGGGAAAGGGTTTTGGGATTAAGCTCGCCGTGGTTTTAAACTCATTACCTTCTTTTTGTATAGAGCCTCTTTGTCACAAAGTACTACTGCTAAGAAACAATGCCAAATAGCAGTTGCTGCATGAGTTAAGTCCTGCGTGACATTTTTATGCCACTTTAAACCTGGCATCCATATTTTTTGGCATGTCATTACAGGCAAAAGTCAAGATTTCAACCAATTTCCGAATTCTCAACAATAGCAAATGTGCTATTTTTGTATTTTTTGGGCTTAAGTGGTTAAGCCAAATAATTCGTAATAATATTTACTGGGACGCAGATCAGTAGAAAAAACGGTGCACAATAGCAAAACGCATGCAAACCTGTTGTTTGCTGTTATAACGACCCCTTGTTTGAGTACGGCAGTCAGTTGCTTTCTAGTCTATTGTTTTGTGCTGAGTGCGAGTTCAGGTGGCTGGGTTAACAAGCTGCTCTTTACCCTCTGAGGTGACACGGGAAGGGATGGGGAAGCTTATTTTGATGCCAAGTCTGTATTATTGTTACATTGTTACCAATGAGACAGGTGTCTGGTGGGTGGGGGTGATGCCACCAGGGCGTTCTCAGGCACACCGAGGGGTTGTGGTGTTGGCCCTCGAGTCTGAGGCTTCTCCACACCCATGCGCGCGCGCGCGCACACACACACACACGCAGTTGCACGCTGAGATTCACACCCGTTTTGCTCCCTCATATACAGTAGAGACTGTTTCTCATGGATGCACAAATGCTTCGTTGACACACACACATAAGCATGTTAAATCCTGAACCGCAGGGAGCATAACAGTCAACATTCCCCTTGGGGCAAACCTCTTTAACTAACACGAGTCACACACGTAAGCAGGTCGACCAATACGCAAATTGAAGTGAGAGGGCAGGTGTTCACTGTGTAATCACTGTAGGTGACTGGATCCCATTCTCAGGTGATGCGAGCATATTTGTCTGCCGTTCACTGCTTCAGTGCTTGCACACGCAGGACACGGCTAGAGCTGGGTGCAATAACCGCAATACTTTGGTTTTGTAATGCATACCGCGATGTCGAGATCATTATTTTATGTTATGTTTATGTTTATTTATTTGTCATGGACATCGCAATTACATTGGACGAATATATTTTTATTTCATTCAAATTTTCAAAACAACTTTTTTTGGGTGATGCCACCGCCATACCCTCGGTAAACAGTGACGTATTCCCACGATAACAAAAAATCCATACCGCCCCAGCCCTGCACTACAGACTAATGGCTCATTGTCATACTTTAACCGTTTGGACCTCAAAACATGGTACCCATTGCACCTCTATCCACAATTCCGGCCATTGGATACCCCCCAAAAAATTTAATTAAAAAGGGACTTCTGATAAGTCGAGAGAAGCGGCTAAAAACTAGCAAAATGTGTGTTCTTGAGAAAGAAGGGGTAGAGTAATGAAGAAGCTGGAAGCATAAAAGATGTAATATAAAATATTGAGGGGGGGATGGTGGTAAGAGAAAAGACTTTAGAAGTTTTTAATGAGTGCTGGCGCCACTCCCGGGCACAGGGTGATGATGAGGAGCGGAGGGTGGGGTGGGAGTGATGGGAAGAGGGAACGTAGAGATGAGGAGATGAGGCGGCAGGGGTGATGGAGAGGAGCCACAGGGGTGCTGACTCTCAACAGATGTCACACTGCCGGTGACACTCCATGCTCCCTCCTCTGTCCTCTCTCTGACACCCCTTCACCTTTCCCCTCCCTCCCTCCCTCCCTCCCTCCCTCCCGTCCTATGACTTAGTTCTAGGGATGGGACGATAAGCGATATTATCGTTTATCGTGATAAAAAACACTTACGATAATCGTATCGTGGAGATTTAATTTATCGTGATATTGTCCTCCGTAATGCATTGGGATCAATTCACCTTTTATTTGCCGAGCTGCATATCCGGTATCACTTAAACCCTCTATATTGGTAAAAGGTACTTTCCTTTCACTCTATCAAATGTCTTTGCCAAAAAATAGCCGATCTACAAGCTCACATCGCGTCGCAACGCGTTGTGAGCTTGTAGATCGGCTATTTTTTGGCAAATGTTCCTCCCCAGGATAATGGATTTTGATTATCGCAATATCGTAAATCGCGATTTCTTTTGTCACAATAATCGTGATATGACATTTTCATATCGTCCCATCCCTACTTAGTTCACACCTATCCATGCTCCGTCGCTCGCTCTTTGACTTTTCTTTCCTTTTCTTTCCTTTTCTTTTTTTAAATGAATTTTTATTTTGTCACATGCACAAATATTCACAGGGTCAACATTTTACATCATTTTCATTATCATATTAGAGTCCTTTTTAATCCTCTCTGGTGTCATTCCTCCGGGTCGTGTATTCAGTCCATTGCAAGAAACAACTCTTCCTGTATCCTGAGTCTGTGTAAATCTCTCCATTACATACATTTCCTCCACAAGCCACTGCTCACAAGTTGGGGAGTCACTTCTATACCACAGTCTTGACTTTTCTTTCATGTACTTGTGTTGCGCTTTAACAATTTGCGCAAAACTGAGAATTGTTAGTAGGAGGGAAAACTGCACTTGTAACCTTACAGCCAAATGGGCATTCTGTGAGATTGATTTAATTTCTACCACTTAAAAAGAAAAAACGCACACTTTGGAAGGGGAGGAGTCTTATCTCACTAGTACAGGTTCTACATTTCTCAATAGTGGAGTGGGAAGACCACCAAAAAGGGTATGTTCTGGATAGCACCTAACCAGTAGGAGAGTTGGCAGTCAGACAAGCAGGTCAGGTCAGCAATGGTATTGTCTTGATAGTGATGCCATCGGTTAAAGAATGAAGGCAGAATATATTCACACATTTCATTTGTTCCTAAGTTTGGCGGTTGATAGTCTCAAGTCTCATAAAGCTGAGTCATGGCAGAATTATTAATTTACATTTTCGTTTCTTAAGCAGCTGTGGTTCAGAACCAAAAGGACACTTATGGGCCCGTTTCTGTTTCCAAAATGATGTTTTAGTGAGATTGTATCCCAGCAGCATAGGAGGTAGAATTTAATCAATTTGGATCCCAAGTTGAAAAGTTTTCAGAACCACTGTTCATATGCACAGTAATCGCCTGTGTTAATTTAACTTGATGTACAAATGGAACCAAATTGGCCAATTACTATGGACCCTTACTTGCAGCCTCTGTTCCCACCTCCTTCTCTATTTTAACCCCGTCTCTTGTTCTCCAGACTCCGTACCATGTGAACCTGTTGCTGGCAGGCTATGATGAGGCGGACGGTCCAGGTCTCTTCTACATGGACTATCTGGCGTCCATGGCCAAAGCCCCCTTCGCTGCTCATGGCTATGGAGCGCACCTGACCCTCTCCATCCTCGACCAATACTACAAACCAGGTCTGTAAATACGTGACGTGCTTCACAGTTCAAAGCCGTTCTGGGGGCTTGACGGAAAACTACATTTTCTATTCTACGAGTTACTATCCACAAGTCTTGTATTTTGGGGGTTTGCCATCTGGGTCAAAGCAACCAGAAAACTTTACCCCTTGTGCCAAACACTACATAACACAGCTATTATACAGTATGTAGGCAGAGTTGTGGTCGGGTATGACAAAGACCAACGTTCATCAATCAATGGTGATTGTTAAGGACTAATTTATGTCCTTTATTCTCCAATTGTCCTCACAAAAGTAACACAACTAAGTACTTGTATCATGCTAATACTGTATATCAGATATTTAGCAATACTGTTTTTACACAGATCAGCTGACTAGCAGCATGGATGAAGTGGTTGCTTTGTATGTCAAACCCTCACGCCGAGGACCATTAGAACGCACTTCATCATTACTGATGCACTGAAAGACTTGAATTAGCTACACACCAAACTTACATTCCAGTAGCAATAAGTCTTCAATTGGGGAAAAATGGCAAGGAAGTGGAAGCATGCATGATCACTATTGACAAACTTGTTACCCTCTATAACAGTGGTTCTCAAACCACTGCAGTACCCCCTTATACTGATTTCTGAAGCCAAGTACCCCCTTCCCCTGACTACAGCAAGTTGCTTATCAAAAGCCAATCAAAAGTATAGGTTCCAATTCCAATATGTAAAAAAATAAAACGGCATAATGGCAAATAAACATTGCTTTCTATTCGATAACAGTTGTACTAGTCAAGTTATTGATGTAATTTGGTTTTACAATTTACAGATTCGCAGGTTCACACAAGGACTGTCAATGTTTTATCATTACCCATAACAGTAAAATGCATATTCCCATTTTCTCCTGTACCCTCACATACCCCTAGGGCAGGGGTTTTCAAAGTGGGTGACGGGGCACCCTGGGGTGCCGTGACGGCAGTCCAGGGGTGCCGCGAGATCATTTGATAATATTCGGAATTTATTTGGACTCTTGAAAGAATATTTAGCATCATTTTATAAGTACAAAGTTATTTTCAGTCAGTTCTAACCAAAATGGCTCACAAGCACACAACGCCTCGCATCGCGAGGCGTTGTGTGCTTGTAGATCTGCTGTTTTCACTAGTTTAGTACATTTTATAGATGGGTTTCCACCCGACAACGATGATATGCTATAAATATTAAGGTGCAGGGAATGAAAACTATAATGTAGGGGTGCCTCGGATTAAAAAATATAATGTAGGGGTGCCTCGGATTAAAAAATATAATGTAGGGGTGCCTCGGATTAAAAACATATTTATGGGGTGCCCTGAGACAAAAAAGTGTACCCCTGCCCTAGGGGTACACATACCCCCATTTGAGAGATACTGCTCTATAACATAACATATCATCTTGTATTAGGCTTTGACATTTGCAAATTATGTTCAAGATGTTTTATTAGAATCTAAACTCCTAACAGTGAATATCACAAAATCGTGTTGATCTTAAATGAGTCTGAGCAACATCTGACGGGTTTCAGTGGCTCAAAAATGCAAGGACATTTCTGACAGGAGGACATTGTTAGCTAGTGGCTGTTGACACACTTTGAGGACTGCAGAGATCTTGCCACTAGGTTGTCATCTCTCTAACCACTAGGCCATCCACTTGTTAGGCATATCTGCCTTGATATGACACAGTGGAGAGTGACAGGAAGGCCAGTAGACAGATGCGCTGTGACAAGAGATGCTATAGAATCATGTCCATTACTTCTCAGGCATGATGAGCTGCTATTGGTGATAAGATGAAAAATACATTTGGGACACATTTGTCTTCATGTATTAATACATACAGTATGGATGAGATTATTAACTATTTACAAAGCAGTATCTTGACAAACAAAGGTTGCTGGCAAAGACCATTCATGGAGGAAGAATAAACAAAGAATCTACAACCCACATACCTGCATGTCAATTCATGTTTAACACCACACTTCTTTCTGTCCGTTTTTTGGGGGTTCTACAAAACCCTTTCTACCCATGTATTACGATACAACCTGTTAATTTATTTTGTCATCCATAATGCAGCATTTTAATAGTCTTATTTTCTCTTTATCTCCTTATAGATCTGACACGTGATGAAGCAGTGGATCTGGTGAAGAAGTGTGCACAGGAAGTATGTTTGAATAGTTTTTTTAATTTAAAGTTGGTTTGCGAATGTCTCATGATGCTTGCTCACTTAGCTTCCCGTTTTCTCCGCTGCTCATTTTAACAAGGCACTCTTGGAGATGTCAAAAGTGTGCGCGTGGGGCAGATCCCCATCAAATGAATCAATGAATCATCAAATGATGACTTAATGCTTTGACAGTCATTAATCCACTATTCTGACATCTCTTCATCATCTCCTCTCTCCCTTCCAGCTCAACAAGCGCTTCATCTTGAACCTTCCCTCCTTCAATGTGCGTTTGATAGACAAGGAAGGCATCCATGACCTGGAGAAGATCACCCTCGGCGCCAAGTGACCGATTCCTTTTCAACTACAGACCCTCAAACCATTGTTTCTTTCGTACCATTGACCTTCTTGCTCTTTATGTTTCAATAAAAAGTGACACTGTTGATATACAAGCCTTGTGGTCCTCTGATGTGTTCTAGCTGTCTACAAGAAGTCTGCTCATCTCTGCATAGACCCCAGCCCTCGGCTGCATATTAACGTCATGTGTTTGTGTGTATATTGTGCATGTACACTGCAGAGTTTTGTGCTGGTCTGGGTGAGGTACAAATACAGTTATTTCATTTACTTCAGGCCTGAAAAGGTTTATAGAATGTTATTAAAATTAGGGAGTTTTTTGTAAAGCTATACTTTCAAAATACAGTTATGGCTGTTAAGCATAATGTCCTTTCCCACGTGCCATAATGTAAGCATAATTGAAAAGCCATTTTCATCTCCATATGTATGCACATGGTTTGCATGTTCAATGCATGTGGTTTGCTTCCTTTCAGCTACAAGACCATTAACCACCTTCAACCTGGTGTCCTTATCATACTGGTGAAAATGTGTACACACACAATAGCAAAAATTGCATATCCAAATGTTCAGGTTTTGCAGATGTAGGAATTATAAAATGGTGCATAAGCATAACCACATTCAATCTGCCATTCCTATTTTAGGCATATCCTAGGGAAACATTAACAAATATTTCTACAAATTATCACAAATGTGAAATTGTCTCAATGCCGCACAATTTAAGCTTGTTGATCAGCTTTGTCAAGTCAAGTTCTTCCTCACTGATCTTAGACCATTTCTGAATGGGGGGGCACTGGGGGATCAACATTCTGAAACGGGAAATGGCCTTCCATCATCTTGCCAGTGCCACAAAATTGAAAGCATACAATTAGACATTTATTTATTAGAATGTCTGTGTAATTGGACAATTAAGATTCAATACAGTGGAACAAAGGGCACTAATTGGAGACACTATGAGAAATTGTGTCCACTGACCTTTGATCATATACTGTAGTGAACCTTCATTTGACCACTG
Organism: Nannobrachium achirus; assembly: GCF_963921795.1. Taxonomy (NCBI): domain Eukaryota; kingdom Metazoa; phylum Chordata; class Actinopteri; order Myctophiformes; family Myctophidae; genus Nannobrachium; species Nannobrachium achirus. The sequence continues at coordinate 29,294,261 of NC_137819.1, forward strand.
AAACTGCATTGGGAAGAAGATATTTTAGATTTTGTGGCTTTAATTAATTGGATGTTTTAAATGTATCAATATATATTTACATCCCAACTTTTTATTCTATACAGTTATACAGCCAGATGAGGAAAACCCAGCCAGATTCAGAGCATCAATACCACCATAATACTGTTTGTGTGTGCAAGTTAGGGGTGCCACAATACTGAACCGAACCGAATGGTCCTGTACCGAACCGAACAGCCCATACAGAATGAACCGAATTTCTTTATTTTTTGGGGAGTGGCCACATAAAAACATAATTTTAACTCTTTCTGTACACTTTTTTTTGAGAAAATCTTCCTCCTAGTATAATCATAATAACTGATTATCATGTTTTAGGGGGGAAACAAATTATTGCACCCCATCTTTAAAATTAACTGAACATTTGGGATTCTTTATATTTTCATTTTCAATTTTTACTGTACCAAAACCGTACCGAAACCGTGAGCCAAAAACCGAGATACGAACCGAACCGTGGGCTGACTGAACCGTGGCACCCCTAGTGCAAGTGCTAGTGTAGTTACAGTATCTGTGTGTGTGTGTGTGTGTGTGTGTGTGTGTGTGTGTGTGTGTACTGATATGTCTAAGTGTATACATGTTCCTTTAATAGTTCTTTTGTGCACACCTCTATATGGCTTCCAGTATGTGTGCGTCTGTATCACTTCCTGTGTGTACGTGTGTACCTGTATCTCTTCCAGAGTGTGTGTGTGTGTGTGTCTGTCTCCAACATCACCTCCTCTCCCCTCCCCACCACAGACAGGTGATTAATAAACATTAAACAATCCCTACTCTCCCAAACACACCGGAATCTGACGGGAAGAGCAGCATATGTTTGCCTGCAGGCACAGAGATGGGGAGCAGCCCCGCTGAGTGTCAGTGTGGGAGGGAGGGAGGGAGAGAGAGAGAAAAGAGAGGGGTAGGTTGGTTTCAGAATGGGAGATGATAAAGGTACGGGGAGGGGATTGACACCAGGGGTGATGAGATGGAGAAAGGGAAGGAGGCAAAAGTAGCACAAGTAAAAAATAAAGAGTGTGTGTAGTCTCCAGATAACACTAATTGTATATTATCCTGGTTATACAAAGAACAACGAACAAAATAGGTGTGTGTACGTGTTGTGTGCATGTGTAGTCGGAGAGAAGAGCGAGCTAAGAAGAAAACTGGTTGTATAACAGTATAACAGATGGGTTGAGAGGGAACTGAGGTACTCTGTTTATTGTGTGCTGGGGATCACATTCAACTCCCTGCTCTCCCAGGTACAATGTTCAGGGCCGCTGCTGTTGTGACACCGGCTGATGTTACTGCTGTTGCCCAGGGGCGTCACACCAAATTCTGGGCCCTGGGTACAAGGATTCACTACGGGCCCCCCATGAATGTTAACTATTGAAAAATAGCAGATATACAAGCTCACAGCGCGGCACCGAGTGCCGCGCTGCGAGCTTGTAGATCTGCTATTTTTGAAAAATCGTGAAAATGTGTGCAAGAAACCTATGTCAAGGACCCCCAAGATGATATGTATTTGGCCACGGACCCCGATCTCAAAATATTTAGTTCCAGGGACCAGCCAGAAGCAAAATTTGAGTTAGAAATGTTCGCTTAAAAAATACATATATTCAAATATTTTCACAACTTTTCAAGAATAGCAGATCTACAAGCTCGCAGCGTGGCACTCGGTGCCGCGCTGTGAGCTTGTATATCTGCTATTTTTCAATAGATAAAGTTATTAGGGCCCCCTCCACCTTGGGCCCGAGTAACTCAGTCCCACTTTCCTACCCCTTGTGACGCCCCTGCTGTTGCCTGCCTGGATGCTACAGTAGCGCTGCTGCTGCTGCTGCTGGAGTCTCACTGGGGATGACTCCAACCCCACTGGGGTCCTGCGTAAATGGGCTCTGAATCTTGAGTGGTCCCTTGGGGTACGGTACGCACGCTAGCATCAGTAATTATTATTTTCTCTTAAGTGTGATTTCGTGTGTGTCAGAGAAAGAGAGAGTGAAAGGGCAGATTGGAGACAGGCCAAGGGAGGTGGAGGATTTTGTTTAACCATTTGTGATTGCAACATGATAAATTAAATACAATGGCCTGCTGTCTATATTTGTGTCGTTAGGTGTACAATATGTATTCTGTTCTATTGTCAGCCATTGTAACGCAGGAGGTTTGCTGCTGGATAGATCGTTCACATTATTCCCTGATGCATAGTGGCATCAGTTTAAACCATACAATTCACACTGTTGTTATCAGCTGTTAATTCTTTAATAATATATTACATTTATGCCGTAATACAATAATAATAACAACAGTAATAACATTAATAAACATACACAGAAGTACAAAATGATTTACATTATCTTTGTAAGTTACCGACACGCATCCCTACTCACTTTAAAAAATAAATTAAATTAAATAACAGCAAAAGAAAAGAAATGGAAAAGAAAAACACCTTTTCTCATTTAGCTGCCTTTGACTCCAACCCCCCCACGTGTCTAACTAGAAAACCATTTTGCCCACTTCACCGCTCATCCAGTGGGGTGGAGTTTTAACTCTTCCAACGTTCCAGAGGAGCAAAGAGCATGTTGTTGTCGTGTTGGATATGGCTTCTCAATGAGCGCTGAGGGCTCCCGATCACATGAGTGCATGAGTGAAGGAAGGGGTTGTGAGAACACAGGTCGAAATACCATATGGAACAACAGAAATGAACAGAATAACATAGCCATACGTAGAAATTCATCCCGAAGAGTCTTTTTTTGTTTTTGCCAACAGGGTGGTACAGTATGTGCCATCACACAAACTGGCTATTGACCGAGGTCCATGCGTCATTTTGAGCGAGGGAGGGGCTGACATGACAGCACAAAAACCATACCTCCCCGCTCTTCTCTCAACAGCAGGGACTGCAGGGCTCTGGGAGGCAAAGGTCTCAGTCTTTGTCCTTTTGTAAGGAGGGCAGACACAGTGACACCGAGGTACACATGTCAGCCTGTCCCCTCCTGTCTCCCTCCCTGCTTTTCCGTCCCTCCTCGATGTTGACCTCTCCACCTGTCCGTTTCATCCACCTCCTCTATTTGCGGTGCTTCAGTTCCTTCTCGTGGTGGCTCTTCCCTCCGCCTTCCCCCTTGTCCAGCATTTTGATGGCTTCCATCAGGTAGCTCTGGAAGGCAGAGAGTGCGGCACAGATCGCCGGCGTGCCAAAGCCATGCGTGAGCATGCTGAAGTGAGTGAGGCTGCCCTGGACGCCTGGATCCAAGCACTGGGTGGGTCTGCTGGCGCCCAGCGGAGAACGGTCGCTTGACATGAGGTCCAGAAACTCCTTACAGATTTCCCTGAGAGAGAGAGAGAGAAGAAAGGTGCTTAGTATCAGTTTGTCATAAAACAGTATGAACTGCTGCAATTTACAGATCACAGAGGCTGCAACTAATTGCTGCAAAATTGCTGAGCTTGTTTAAATCACCTATTTTCGACAAAGAGGTTTTCACTCTATTGAGTGAGTAAGTAGTCTCCAAAGGCATCTTTGACAAATCACAAACCATAAGCATTTCTTCAAACAAAACTTCAAGGGGTAAGTAATAGTCCAAATTTAGTGCAATTTCTTTTATTCTGATTATTTGCATTTATTTACATTATAATCTACCAGTTTTGTTTTCATACAATCCTCTTTTATTCTCGCATGTGCATTTCTGCACACACTCTCTCTTTCACTCATACACCCCATTCACACACACACACACACACACACACAAAACGAACCAACGCGACAAAACAACACACTCTAGGTTCCTTAGGGGTTGAAATTACCGGGTGACTCTACAGCTCCATTCCATCTACAAGGCCTCATAAATCCTAACTTTTTCAGCGTCAATCAATCAAGGCTTTCCTCATAAAACTAGCCAATTCTATAATAATCAAAAGCTTGTAGATTCTGTGTAGAGGAAAAAAAGGAGGGGGGTCTACAATAGACCCTTTTGGCCCCCAGTCAAAGTATATATGGTTTAAGATGAAGCACTTACTTGGTGGCCAGCAGCATGCTGCGTCTGGTGGGCAGCTGGTCTGGTTCGCTCTGCCTGCACAGGTACTCTGCTGTGGCCCGAGCTGGGAACTCAGTCTCACACACGTAACCAAAGTCCCTTGCCAGGTGGACAGCCTCGCCTACACAAATAAACATGGCAGGATAGAATAAAGTCAGTGGTTCTCAAACACATTGCTCAGTGGTAATTACTTCATCAAGTCATATTTATTTAAAATTGGGCCGATAAATCAGTTTGCAGGGCTTTGTTTTGTATATATATATATATATATATATATATATATATACTGTATATATAAAGTATCCCTCACACACATGGTTTTCAAAAACAGCAGATCTACATTCTCGCACATAATGTGAGCTTGTAGATTTGAACAGCCGAGAAATAAAATAGGGCTCCTCGTTTTGCTGGGGACTCCCTCAAGGACCCCCGGACCCCACTTTTAGAACCAGTGGAATAAAGATTTGTCTGTCATTCTTGACTGTGCGTGTGTGTGTGTGTGTGTGTGTGTGTGTGTGTGTGTGTGTGTGTGTGTGTGTGTGTGTGCGCGTGTGTACAAGGTTGTGTGCGTCCATGCGGACATGCATCCTTTGAGTGTTTATTCGTGCTTGATCATGCGAGCGCATTTCTATGTGATTATGTGTCTCTAGCTGTCAAGATATATAGAGGTCACTCATCTTCACTCAGTGTGTGTGTGTGTGTGTGTGTGTGTGTGTGTGTGTGTGTGTGTGTGTGTGTGTGTGTGTGCGCGTGCGTGCGCGCGCGTGCGTGCGTGCGTGTGTGTGTATGTATGTATGTGTGTGTGTGTGTGTGTGTCCTACCCTCTACTAGAGACGTTAGCAGAGTGACGTTGGCGGCCTTGCGTCGCCCGGCGGGCAGGTTGAGGCCAATCTTCTCCAGACGCTCCCGCAGACAGCGGCCACCATTCTTTGACTTTGCCCTGAGGGGGGACAGGAAACAGAGAGAGCAGTTTTAGGAGACTGTGTGTGTGTGTGTGTGTGTGTGTGTGTGTGTGTGTGTGTGTGTGTGTGTGTGTGTGTGTGTGTGTGTGTGTGTGTGTGTGTGTGCGTACACATACTTGCCTACCAGTTTATATGTACTAGTGCATGTACATGTGTATGATTGTTTGTATATGTAATTTTGAATGTATTTTGTGTGTACGTGCGTGCGTGCATGCGTGCGTGTGTGTACATGGCAACTAGATTTGAACTGGAGCTGAAGTCTCCTTATGGTCACTGTCTGTAGCAGACAGTAGCGTTATCTTCTCTCTTGTTGCCCTACTTTGAATTTTCACACTTTCTTGTCTTTCTGCCTTTATTCTTTTTGCTTCGTCTTTTCTAATTCCTTGGTCCTTAAACTTTATTAAATATGGCGCCAGCGCTGTATCATGATTGTTTATTAGTGTTAGAGAAGGTACAGTACATGGACTGCTGAGGTGGCAGACTGTGTTGAAGAGTGTGTGTTCTAAACCTTCAGCCTGGAACCGGAAAATGATTCTTGTAATCTGTAGCTGTGACTTATTGAACCTAATTGCTGCTTTTGTCACATGCTGCCCCACAACGGTTGCCCATTTTTAGTCTGGGCACATATCTTAACCCTATACATTTCATTGACCAGGGTCCCCCAGGGGTCTATACTAAGTTACTTTGCCGATAATAGCTGATCTACAATCCTTTTTTTTTTTTTTGCAGCTATTTTCACAGAATGTTTGCCTATATTTGCAGAATGTTTGCCCTTTATGACATGCCCAGAATAGGGACGCTAGGTTTTGTGTTTTTATTCTTACCACGTGAAGCGTTATGTCCTATTCTGGGGGCAAACTTTCAGTAAAATGTGTTGCGACCCAATGTGAGTTTGTAGATTGGCTATTGTCGGTCAAAGGTTTGTATAGAGGAGATGGTCTAGTATAGTCAATGAAGTACATAGGCCAGGGTTTAATTGGATAGTATCTTTGCACACACAGGCTGGCCATACACTAATAAACCCTCGTCTACATGTTACACCCTCACGTTCCCGTTTCCCCTCACCTGCGGAGGACTCCTCCAAGCAGGGAGGCGTTGAGGCACTCTGGAGGGGACAGTCGTCGCTGGACCTCCCCAACGGTGACCTTATACTTGGACGTGGAGCTGAGCAGGGAGAGACGGCCCGGCACGGAGCAGAAGACCTCTGCTGGGTTTGAGACCGACCCCATACCTAGACCTTCTTTACAGAGTGATAGGGCTGTCAGGGATGAACCGTTAAACTTGGACGGGATGGGAACTGGTGGGAGACAACGAAAGGGAACAAGGGAAGAGAGGAGGAGAGAGAAAGTGGGAAAGGAAGGAAATGGGAGAGACAAGTAAAGAGAGATACACTTTAGATGATTTGCCGCCATTATTTCTGAACAAGCAAGTACAGAGTTCTGTATACTTTAAGAATAGTTAAATGAACAAAGGGATTTTCCTCCAGGGTTGCTGAGATGTTTGGGATTGCGAATTGATGTGATACAGAGTGATAATGAGAAGTGTGGTTGATATAAGAAAACAGGGACAGTAGGTCACTATGGAACCATGTGAACAGCAAGATAGAGAAAACAGGGGCCATCATGAATATTACAAGCCCTAGTTTATTTATACTTTGTTGTTGTATGATAGTGTTGCACGGCAAGCATGGCTGATCCACAAGCTCACAGTGCATCATGATCAAACGCGTCGTGAGTTTGTAGATCGTCTGTTTCCACAATTTCTGAACATGTTTACCTATAATGACATGCCCAACATAGGTTGAAGGCGCAATAGACCAGACAATAACCCAGAACCATGCATGTTTGCAACTGTTATGTGACACTGTGCTCCATAGGTGGCTGGTAATGTATTCAGTGCCATGTTCTCCCCGGTGCCAACAGCTCTAATTCTGGAGCGCTCGCATGTTGATCCTGTTGTCTAACCAGCAGGAGGGTTCATGTCAACTCACACTTTCTCACATGGATTTATGTCACACCTTGGAAGAGCTCAATTCACACCCACTTTTCTTTGCTGAGATAAACTTTTAAACATCACTTAAGTTTCGTGATGATTTTTGCGACTGTGTTCACACGACATGATGTCACTCTGTGTGTGTGTGTGTGTGTGTGTGTGTGTGTGTGTGTGTGTGTGTGTGTGTGTGTGTGTGTGTGCGTGCGTGCGTGCGTGCGTGCGTACGTGCGTGCGTGCGTGCGTGCGTAAGTGCGTGCGTGCGTGCGTGCGTGCGTGCGTGAGTGCATACATGTGTGTGTGTGTAGTAAAAAGAGCAAACTTTTGATACAAGGACAATTGGTTAATTTGTGTTCATGAGAATAGCTTGTGCATTGTCTGTTGACTCCGTTATCACATTATCCACTATGCTACAAAGTCGTGAGTGTTAATTTAACTCTTAAGTGTCTATATCGACCCGTAATGGTCTGTGGTGGTGTGTGTGGGCCGGAATCTTCATTGCAACTGAGAAGACTGAATGGAATCATCTGTGCATCTACGTGTGCGTATGTGTGTGCGTTTGTATCTCTCCTCTCAGTCAATTTCTCCCTCTGTGTCTCTCTCTAGGCCTGTACTGTATGTAACATCAAATCTCTTTCCAGCCTCTCATTCTCTGATCCCCTTGACTCTGTTCTTTCTTTTCTGCTCTCCTCTCTCTCTCTCCGTCAGTCACTGGAGCAGTAGTTATAGTTGTATTATCTGTACTACAGTCAGCGGTGTAGCTGGCTACGTAGCTGGCTCTCTGCTCCTTTCTCCGTGGGCGGTGTTGGGCCTGCTCGCGGCGCCCTACTGTGAAGCACAGATTCCCGGACAGAGAGGCTCTCTCACAATCCCATCATTCATAGCCAGCCAGTCAGACCGCAGAGCAAGAGCATGGGGCCTCCAGTCAATTCTGTCTTTTGTCATCCCCCCTCTCTTTCTCTCTTCTCTTTCTCTCTCTGTGTCATCTTGACTCTCTCCCTGACTCTTCCTTACATCTCTCACTATTTATCTTTCTCCACCCCACCCTTTTAGTTTCTGTCTGTCTACATGTATATGTCTGTCTGTGTACTTCTCTCTCTCAAGTCAACACCTTTTTTACCCTCCTCCTAAATCCTCTTTCATGTGGGATTTAGGTTTGTTCAACATCCTTAAATCTGTGTCTGACATTTTTGGTAATTGATACATGCTGTCTGTCTTGGCAAAAGGTGAACAGAATTATTGTCAGGTCATTTGAGAATGAGAATGATGTTTGTGACAAGCATTTATGTCCTACAATGACGGGGAACATGAACATTGGATCGGTGCTAATTTAAATATTGAGGGGATAATAGTGGTGAAATGTTTGGCAGAGTGGCAAAGACTGCAGGACAAAATCTATATATTCTAAATGTTACAGTTCCTTTAATTTATATCTGAAATAGTAAAATATATATTTCTTTTTTGTTGAATAAATACCTTACGTTCAGCTGTCAATATTGCTTTATATGGTTTTGTAGAGTTTCAAATCTATACAAATGTTCAGGGACTCATGACCAATCATCCTTTGATTTAGTGTTAACAGTCTTTTTTTTTTTATTGAAGAGCAGCCAGGTGTCACTTCGACTGAGATAGATAAGTGGATATCTCATTTGGGAATATAAAACGCTTCACTTTTCTTTCCCACACTGCATAATAAGTTCCCAAGGCGTCCTGTCATTTGGTTAACTGGACGATTTGGCTGTCTGGGGCTGAGTAAGGTTCTCACAGTAATGTATCATACCCGTTGAAATTTAGAATTTTCTAAATGTACCCTTGTGTCTTATAGGGGGTGGGGGGAACTCTGCCTCAAAGAGTTGGTAATAATAGTGTGATCATACTCTGCAAATTTACCCACAACTCCCTCTTTTATCGCACTCCCCTCCTTGCTCCGTGCCCCACTTCTTTCCACTCTTTTCTCTCTAATCCCCCACCCTCTCTCTCTCTCTCTCTCTCTCTCTCTCTCTCTCTCTCTCTCTCTCTCTCTCATATGACCATGAACAGTTCATTAAGAATGACTGCCTTTAGGGTGAAGTCTGCAGCCGAGTATTAGAGGACTTCTTGACTTCAAATGAAATAGCAAAACAGAATTATTTATAGCGTGTGTGTGTGTGTGTGTGTGTGTGTGTGTGTGTGTGTGTGTGTGTGTGTGTGTGTGTGCGTGCGTGCGTGTGTGCGTGCGTGCGTGCGCACACATGCGCATGACAGAGACTGGTGTTGTAGTGCACCCTTCCCTAAACACAAACCCCCTTCAGCATGTACTGTATATGTACAATCTCATACACACACACACACACACACACACACACACACACACACACACACACACACACACACACAAACACACACACACACACACATAAGCCCCTTCCATCCCTTACCTTTTTTAATGACGGAGTGGTCGAGGATGCCCAGGGCTGATCCTTCCTCCATCCCCTGCATCAGGGACACACAGCAGACAGACACTGACTATCATTTATTCACTGGCCTCACAGCAACGCACAGGCTGTCTCTCTGCAGGCCACGGCGTGATTAAAGGCCTTCCATTTAGCCTCCGTTCCATCCAAAGCCTTCCACATACTCCAGTCATGGCATGAGAAATTAACGCCCGAGTCAATAATAATAATAATGGCACAGTGTTCATTTTGACTTCTGGTTCGGTTTTGATTGCATTCATTTGGGTTTGTAATGAGTTTGAAAGGCAAAGCCTGTGAGAGTTACGGCCAAGAATGAATGTAAATGTATGTATGAAACTGTTGGTTGTGGCTGACAAAATGTGTATAAGTCTGCTGAAAATGCAAACAGCAATATACTGGAGGAGACATGTTTCTGGGGTTGTCAGATACAGATTTCAGCAAATATCCAAATGAAATACATACACTGTTCTTAATTAATTTGTGAAATGCAAGCATTTAAATTGTTGTCACATATAGCAGTTTGTTGTTTTATTAAACTTTTTTTTCTCCACATTTGTGTATATTCAAACATTCTTTTGTTTTAATCATTCAAGCATTATTACATTTACTTTTTTTATAGAATATATTTTCCAGGTTTAAATTGACATATATTAACCAAAATTGTTGTGATCCTATTGCCAAATTGCATACTTCATAAACATAAATACATGAAAGAGATGTATTATGATAAATAATTATTTATCTGTATGGCTAATAATAGCCATGGATTGAAGCTCACCATCGTATTGCTATACGTTATATTTGTCATGAATGGAAAAAGAACAAAAATGTTGCAGATGGATATCTCATTTGTGGCGAATTCATATAAGAGGAGTTCAAACGCATTAATCAAATAAAAGTCCTTGTTACGAGGGGGCGTTTAGCAGCAACATGCCATGACTCCATGCCTGCTGATTCAGTCAGGTTTCTCTGCATTAATAGCCAGAACAATCAATTGGTCTCGGAGACTTTTCTTTCAGGGGGAAGGATGCCGCGAACAAACAACGTCTGCATTTGCACCTGCTGCTGAAACGCGCACTATGGCTCAGTAAGACACTGCAAATTTTCCGCTGCATTTGCAGAAGGCAAAAGGCTATAAACGTTTGGACAAGATCGCTTAGTTTGAGCGTATGCAAGAGGTCTAATAATAAATGCTGGATGTCATACAGGCCGGCCGCCGAGGAAAAGCAGAAATGTATTCGACAGCCACTCAGTCAACGAAATGACTGACTTCAAATTTAAAAGGCCTATAGGCCTACCAACATTATTATTATTATTATTATTATTATTATAAACTAATTTATGGATAGGCTAGGCCTATATAGTGTTTATTTGACCTTAATGTTGGAATTTGCACTTGTAAGATAAAGGCCCCATAAATAGCACATTTCTATTGAGCAATGGGGCTGCACAGCGTCATTCAGGACATTTTAATGGTAGTTTTATTCCGATTATCTGTCTAAAAATTACGTTTTCCCCCCTTATTTATTTATTTTCTATAGAACCCGAGCAAGTCATCGCATCGCTGCCAGATTAGACTCCACCGATCAATCATGGTAATAACCTTTTTAGACAGGCAAAAATAAACCCTTCGTTTTCTGAGTTGCATAAAATGAGAGCAATATGTAATTAATTTCTTTCAGTCACAATAATTATTTTTAAAAGCTAATTAATGATGACGTGAATTAATTGAGAAATGTTTTCCCACGTAGCCTTTAACTGCCTCCGGGGCCTTACCTAAATCTGGGGCCTCTCGAGCTAATTTATATAGATTGATTGCACCTTTTAGCTTATTGTACTAATAATGCCAGTGAATGTGATGCCACAATAACGTTGATTCTGAATTATGACATCGAACAATTATGGTTGCAGAGCGAATCAGGTCAAATAGCAGAGTGGGCCAAGATCACTGGTTTTCAACCAGTGGTCCGGGGACCACCAGTGGTCCTTGAGGGGGTTCCAGGTGGTCCCCAGCTAAATGATGGAGAGTTGGTAACCAAAATGTACCCTTATAGATCTTTAACTCTTGAGAGCGTAAAATGAAACCAAATGGACCCTTACGGGTCCATTTGGATTACTTAATTTACAAGAAGTCTATACAATTAGAGAATATAGAACAATTATTATTGTGATTGACCTGTTATCTCTCATCAATACAGCATGGAATGGAATTGTGGGGACAAAAAAGGTTGAAAACAAACCAGTGGCCAAGACGGTTCACACACAGAGACTTCAGGTGTGTGCGCGTGTGAATGCATGCCTTGCATGGTGACTTTGACGCACGGTGATCTCTGCCGCGCGTGTCCCATGCAGTCCAGGTCGAACGAACGAGTGATGCCAGCAAAGTAGCAAACGGTGCTATTAAGCAACACAAAATAAAATAATAGTCACCAACTCACCTGTAACTCGTCCAGGCCGTGGTGTCCGAGGTGCATCCCGAGAGGACCGTCCCCGAGCGCCGCGGCGCCCTCCCCGTGGAGCCCGTGGAGCAGGCGGGGCACGCCCGGGTACTCCCTATGCCGGGGGTCGAGGCTCAGCGCCCGGTGGGACTGCGACAGGAGGCCGGCGGCGGCGCCCTCCTCGCCGGACCGCGACCTCTGCGAGGCGTGGTGCCAAGCCGCCGCCTGCTGGTGCTGGTGGAGGGAGTTGATGGACGGGTAGGGGTCCGACAGGTGGGAGTAGTCCTGGCTCTGGGAGTAGGACAGGGACGACTGCGGGTAGGGCGGGGGGAAGTAGGGCGGCTGGAAGTCGGAGGCCGGCGTGTGGCAGAGCGGCGGAGCCGAGGAGTAGGCCGTCTGCTGCAGGGAGGACAGCCCGGAGAGACGGCCTCCGCCCGGGGAGGAGCCCGACAGACCGTCCGCACGCTCCTGGAGGAAGACAACGTTGTTCAGTGTTAATACAGTTACAGCAAGTGGTTCTTCTCAGACTTTAAAATGTCAAGGTCTTCCCTTAACTCTGACAGTATACAAATGGAACCAAATGGAGGTTCCATGTGTATACTGTTGTTGTTACAGATGTGTATATGGGTCAATTTTTTTTATTTTATAACTTAAGTTGGAATCCACTTTGAGACACATTACAGCGTCAGGTCTTCACATTTTCTTTTTTCCCCTCTACATTTTGTTTTTAATTATTACTATTTCAAAACATTCCACAAAAAGCTAAGATTTTCATGAATAAAAAAATATATAGATAGGCCTACAGTATATTTTTTTCTAAGTAATTTGATTAATAAATAAATGAAAAATCTAAAAAGAAATGCCATAAATTGGAGAGAAGAGAAAGAGCTTGTAGATTTCAAGCTAAAAAGTTTGGGAACCACTGATGCATGCACCTTTCCAAATAATGAGAAATAATGGACTAATTTAAACCCCATCAAAGATACCCTTGATATTTGTGTTCATGTGTAATTGTACGTGTTCTTTTGTATTGCATTATTATTGTGTTGTTATTGTTAATATGTTTTTATTATAGGCTACTGTGCAGCACTTTGGTCAACTCTGTTGTTTTGAAATGCGCTCTATAAATAAAGTTGGATTGGATTGGATATTATACCCAATGTAAATATTGACAGCAGCAATAGACAAATGACGAAAACAATATTACAAAATAGTTTTGATACAAAATGGACTGGACCATAATAAAAGGAATAGCATGAATTCCCATTAAAACAATTGTATGACCACCTTAGAAAAAGCAACAGCGTCTGAACTTGATGCGTAATGGCAGCTCCAGCGCCCTTGGCATCCTCGCTGCACCTCGGTGTCAGGAAGGTCACGACCACCAACAATAACAGATCTACAACAAGCTAACAACCATGTCGCCTGGTATTGTAGATCTGTTCTTTTCCTTAAGCGATACCAACGCCATGCATGCATGCGCGATGGAGTGTAAATATAAAGCTTTATAGTTGCACAAAAGACAGGTGATGAATGATGCATATAGGCTACATTTTAAAGCGTATTACAAACATCAAAAATAAATGTTGGCCAAAAAATATTTTGTAATTTATTTATGCCAAAAAGTGTATTTTATTTTCTAAAAGTGCAATGCATCATCTCTCAGGATCTAATAATAAATAACCCACTAGCCTACATTTCTTTCCGCTCTGTTCTTGGCATAAATTCGATTTATTTCTAAAGCTGGGTCAGCCGGATCAATGATGTTATGGTGGAACAATGTCCATTATCTCTGTCTGTCTGACAGCCAACAAAGGACGGCCAGTGAGTGACTGGATAAAAGTGGCACGTTATTTTAAATTAGTCATCAAAATAATAAGACATATAGGCATATAGGCCTATTAGCTGTCTACCAGAGAAGCTAATGCATCTAATTATTACGCAGCTATTTATTTTATATTCCAAAACAATTTCAGCACCCATTCTGTTATAGGCCAATACAAGCTTGAAGCGCAACGAGACAACTCCAAAACGATTATCATCTTTTCCCCCACACAGTGTCACAGTGTCTCGAGCAGACTTTCCGTTTAAAGTCCCATTCCAGCGGACAGTTTGATGGTCGCCGGCCTGCCTCGCTGTGACATTACGCAGACACCCAGAGATGACTGTGACAACAGCGGCGCCGCCACTGTCCATTCAACGTCACATATGATGATGTGATGTTCCCTCTATTAAGTGGAACTTCATTGAAGAAGACAAGACAACAGCAGACCCATATAGCGGGGCAATAGACACATATGATCCAATACGCACGACTCACCATGGCTGAATATGTGTGCACTAACATCTGGAGCACTCTGGACACCAAATCTCACAGTTAGAGGACTGAAAGATGTCACCAAAACGACTGGAGTAAGTGGAGTTGTAATCCGGGTTATTTCCGTCTGTCTGAGCGATCCATGCAGCGAAACATCAAGATGTCATTAGGTTCCTTCTTTTATGGATAGATTACTTCGGGTTTACGCACGTGCTTCTAATAGACAAACGAGCACCGCTGCGACGCACAGCCAGAGAGTGTCCTCAGTGTTGTCCATGCGCGCTACTTATAGGTTTAGTGCGCGCTCAGCAGAATGAGGGGAGGGGTCGAGGGGTACACTTCTCTTAAAGAGATATATTCATTCAGTCAGTCGCGCAGAACTTCATTCATACACCTAGATACCTACCTTTCTTTGATTAAGGTATATCCTTAAAAGTCAGGGTTGATTTCCAGCCAGAAGTTTTGCCCATTTTACGGCGACTTTGATATTCGGCAAACGAACATATTTTAAAACTCAGATTTCCTACCATGGACATGCACTGGACATCTTTTTTTTATGCCATTTCTCTATTGTTTAAAATAGACTTAATTAAAGACTGGCAGAAGACAGTGAATCCACCTTGTTAAAAGGACAGTTTGAATAAAATATTAGAGAAGGAATTTAATTCTCCTGACATTCCTAAATGGAAAACCAAACCAGCTATCTTCAGTCAAATTATCAGCAAATTCTCTAAACTTTGATGTGAACAGGCCTATCACAGTTTGCGTAACTCTCAGGTTATTACCTTACTATTCGGCCCATACATGTCCATAGATTTGAGTAGGCTACTTTTTACGCACACGTTTTGATTTTTTAGCACAACATTCAGTTATAGTAAAACAACATGTAGGCCAGGCCTATATATGATCTTTAAAAAAAATGACTGTCATTTACCTGCATGCCGTAGGGTTCAGTCTTGGTTCGAGATTTCCAAAGCATGGTTGCGCAAAGTGTCAGCCTGGTTGTCTATTAACTCTTAACAGATGGATGAATGCGTTGGGATGGAGGCAGGCTGGAGGTAGAGCGATGAGTGAGATAGTTTGAGAGACGAGGCAGGAGGGTATGGATGAGTCACAAAGAAAAAGACGGGTGATGGGATGGGGTGGGAGGGGGGAGACCAAGAGGGTGGGAGGTGAAATAATCCAAGGGGGGGGGGGGGGTAGAAACTTTAGAATAGTTTTGACACGGAATAGATGTGTTCAGTTTAACGGTTGGACTCGCGAATGAACACAATTATGTATAGACTACAAGTCGTAGCCTAGCCTATACATTTTCAGACGATTTGGCACACCACAATTCGATGTAGACTAACTTATCTTATTGTTAATTAGTACATTATTTAAAGTTTTAATCAACTGTCTTTTGGCCTTAAATGAGTCGAGTGTTTTTTTTTGTCTTTATTGATCGGACAGATTTGGACTTCTTCGTCACCATTTACCTTATAAGTCTACTCATAGCAGGCTACGCATTTTTTCTTTTCAAAGTATACATTTTCCAAAGTCTTCTGGATGTGTCCGATAGCCTTCACAAAACAACAGTGTCCATGAACATGTGAGAAACACTGAATTCTCCTCCTTGACTTCAGCCACTATAGGCAACTCTGAACACAACAGCATAATCCAAACAGAGTTAGGGACGCCATCTAGTGGTACCTTTAAGAATGATGATTTGAAACATTGAGATTCACTCATGTCATTCATCCCATCTTTGAGTCATGCCCAGTCTCATACCCCCATGACTGCCTTACAAGCCAATGCCAACCACAATGTTACGGTGTTGTTCCATCGCAAAGGGATTTGATGTAAATATGTGTCTAGTCTAACTCTTGACATTGATTAGAACTGGTTTCAATAATGGCAAGCAGGCCATTATTGAATAAATAATGACAATATTGACAGCAAGCCTGACAATGACTTAACAAAATATTTCTTTATTATGAAATGCATTTCAAATGACAATTCACATGTAACAGATTGCGTATGCCACATCAGTTCCATGTGACTGAACATTATGGTACATAGAAACAGTCAATTTGGTATATAGATATTAAATCAAGTATTCCCTGCAAACAAGAAATGAATGTCACTTATGCTTTAAGCTGAGCCCTGCTTTATTCATTTAATTACATCTTCTCTAAACATTAATCTTTATCTATATAACTTTTTGAAAGAGAAAAGTCTGCACTACAAAATGTCCCCATGCAAATGTATTGACATTGCCACACAGGCTTTTTGAGTCTCATCTCCTTCAGCACTCACCTAATATGTTTTTATGTGCATGCTGCTTTCGCAAATGTTCTGTATTTACAATTTTCCCAGACTGAATATATAACATAAGAGCATGTTGTCCATAGCCAATGGCAGCAGTCATCCACTTTTAAACTGCTGCTTACTTCAGTCCAAGTGATTTCCTCAGGTTGCCCATACATCTCAAAGCCCCCTTGTCGTTTTTCCCCATAATGACTTTAATCTCCTGTTTACAGAGTGAGCACTGGTCAGCCACGGCGCACAGAGCTTCCTCTAGGGCAGCCTGCGTGTGTGGGTCAGGTAGTGCGCTACATATCTCCAACATGGTGAGTGTATGTTTCAGCCAACCTTCCTCTTTAACTAGGGCAATGATCCAGGGCTGAGCCCGAACACAACCTCCAAGGGCCTGCAGACCCAACCTCCAGAGCTCTCCAGCGTCTTCCCACCATTCCTCCCAGCCGGGACTCACTCTTACTGGGCCAGGGCTGGCGCCGGAGTCCAGAGCACTATGGAGGAACCGTAGAGCCACAGAGAAGAAACGTCTCTGGCCTGGTTCCACTGGGCCTGGAACAAACATCTCAAAATTAGATATGACTCTTTTTTTATGATTTGTTTTGGGGCTTTTATGCCTTTATTGATGGGACAGTAGACTGACAGGAAATGGGGAGAGAGATGGGAGCGACACGCAACAACATTCTGTCAGGCATCCATGCCTATGTGGCAATGCCCAAGTGGTATGCGCCTGGACCAGTAGGCCAGTGGCCACCTGAGGCCATAAACTCACCTGATGGAGCTGGTTTGAGCCTGCCAATCATCAGCCCCAGAGTGCAGATATTGGCTGCTAGAACCAAGAGGCGGGATTTATGCACCAAAACAGGAAGAGCCTCATCCAGAAGGGATTCAAGCGTTTTGAAACATGGGTCCTTCCTATGTAAACACAGGAGATTGATAAAGCAATGAGTAATTTGATTCAACCATTTTTTAACTTATAAGTCATTAGTGATGGGGGCACTGTAAAAACTTCCAAAAGAAAAGCTTCACGTGAACAGAAGAGGGTTCTTTGAAACTCATTTGATTAAATAAAACGTAAATTATTTTTCAATAACTACGTGACTTTGAGTTGATTATCCTGCTCATACTATGGCCACTTACCAACAATTAAAATACAGATTCATATTGTTTTATTCATATTGTGAGACAATACATTATTTGGATAGAAACTGAATTGGCAGTCTCTCATCAACCTTGGAATAAACGTTAATTTATAGGCCTACGACTCCAGGAGATGGGAGACGGCCTAGAAGTACCAACTGTAACTCAGCTGACAATAGTCACAGCTTTCACACATACAAATCCACATACATTTCATGTGTAAATAACCAGTAACAGTACTAAGTACAGTTCTTACTATGTGTGCGTATTAACTCTTCTTTCATAAGTAATGAAATGAGTCTGTGGTCATCTGGACGAGTACACATAATACACAGTACCTGACTCTCTCAGGCTCAGTGACAGTGAAGTTAAGGAGGGCTGAGCAGGCAGTCTCCATGCTGGGGTCTCTGGATGAGGCCACCCCTCCTTTCTCCTTCATGCAGCTCCAGCCCTGGACCAGGAAGTCCACCAAGAGGGCTGGAGTGTCCAGGGTAAGAAGCACCTTCCTAGGACCTTCCTCTGCCGAGAGGTGGCATAGCGCTGGGAGGAGATACCTGGAAGGGGTGAGACATAGAGACATAAAGGGAGGGGATGAAATAATGTGTGGTATGATAAGGGAGGTGAAAGAACCAGTTACCATGGAGAGAATGAAGGTGATGCAAGTAGAATGGGGATGGGAAATATCGCGATTTCTACGCCCCATCATTTCGACTAAGGGAGTCGGCAGGTTAGCTACTCACCCGCGTCACGGTTACAGAGGTTAGGGTTAGTTTAGGCATAGAGGTCAACATTCACCCACGTCGGCAGGTTAGCTATTCACACGTGTCGGCATGTTAGCTTTTCACCAGGTTAACCTGGGTCGAAAGAATGAACCGTCAAATAGACGCTATGTTTGTCGCAATATCCCGAAAAGAATAGGAGCGCAATGCGCATATTTAGAAAAGTATCATATATTGTGTTGACATCTTGATCTTGCCATTGGATTGCACCTAGTCATCATCATGTTCATTATTCTCTGTTTGTGGAATTGCGCATTTGTGAATGTGTTACACATCAACTTTTGACTATAAAACGTTACCTTAAGGCATCTCTGCCGGTCCAAGCCGTGTCTTCATCGCTGATAGACATCTCAGACATCCAGCTTGAGAGATGCTGCTCCGTGTTCTCTCCACGCATGTGACTCCTTGCGTAGCCAACCAGGACTGGCAGCAGGGCAGTCACTTCCTCCTTCAAACAGGACGTTTCCTCAGCAAGCCAAGAGCAGAGACAACGGAATGTAGCGAAAATGAAAGGGTCACCATAGCGACTTTGATCCACCTTGTAGACAACAATAAAAATGTCGGTAAGAAAGAGAGAGAGAAATTAAAGTGACCTCTGATATCTAGTGGCATTTAATTATGAACCTTACATTAACAGAAGATGGAAAACTCAATTGTGGTAAACAAATGTTTGTTTATACGATCATGTGATGTCTACAAAAGGCCTCTCACCTGTTGCAGGTGGTATATTACTGCAGCGAAGGCCTCTTCCAGCACCAAAAGGACCTGTCTACTCTGCTGCAGACTGAGCCCAGAGATAGCAGTATTTGGTGGAGCATCAGGCTTCATGGCCCCCGGACTACAGGCCTGTTCCATGGCAGCCTCCATGATGCGGTAGCAGCCTGAAGGTGAATTCATATTTGTGGTTTGAGTCAGGAAAGGGAAAGTAAAAACATCAGTATACTACAGTCTAGTCAAATTTAATTAATCAGTTAATTTTATCTACATTTTGTAAGGACAAATAACATTTAAGACACATTATATTAAATATTTAAATATTATTAGATGTTTGAGAAAGAAAGTACCAGTACCAGTGAGTGTATGCTGCAGCTCGGGGCTCAGATCATTCCCGGGTGGTTCCTCCAAGCCCATTCGAACTTCCACACAAGCGCGGTTGACCAGCAAGCAACAGAACTTAGGCGGGCCTGCTGACTCCCACCCATACAAATCCAAAAGACATGCAGTGAGGACCAAGACTGAACCTATATGCTTAGGCGTCAACCTGGCCTGCATCATCGGTCTCAACACAACCCATAGACTTGTTACAACTTGCTTCAGCTCGTCAGTCGCCGTCACGCCTCCTGGTGGGGGTAGGAACTGCAACAACCTGTCGCACATATCCAGCCTATCCAGGTCTTTGGCTTGGCAGAACTCTTTGGAGATCCTGCCCAGTAGAGCAAGCATTTCAGTGGGGTGCTTACGCCATACTTTGTATCTTGTTTTACCTGAAAGAAGGCTACCCAGCAAGGCAACGCCCCTCTCCTGGCTCAAAGTCTGGTTTTGTGCCAGCGCTTGGCACAGAGCCGGGATAGCACCCCTGTTTAAGAGCTGGTCGGGACCCCTGGGTAAAGTACACACAGCAGTCAAAACTTGGTAGCAGTCAGCAGCCAAGGCCTCATCCAGCTTGGGGGACGGTAATGGTTTTTGAGCCATTGAACCACCATTCTCTTCTACGTTGCATCTCTCACCATCACCGTCCTCTCTCCCCGACGCTGGTTTATTTTCTGCTTTAGCCTTGTCATGTGGCACATTTGTTGTGCTGGGAATCTCTGTTGACTGGACCTCGATATTTTGACTCTGCCCTGAATCTTGTTTCTGTTGGTTCCATGTGGGACCATCGGATATGATTCCCAGCAGTAGCGGTACGGTGGTGAGGAGCTGTGGGTTGGAGGCCATGTCTGGTTCTGTGCTCAAGGCAGCCAGCAGAGCTGTGCCCAGGGAAAGGAGCTCCTCTGGGGGCAATTGGGCGCCCTCACTCCCCTTCACTGCCGTCACCAGGAGCCGAGCTGGTAGACTAAGACCCACAGCCTCAAAGATACGCCTCAATGTGGGTTTATCAAGCTGGTTTGCAGGACACAAACGAGTAATCTGCAGAGGGGGGAAATAAGAGAAAAAAAATTAAGAACAATATACTCTGTAACTCTATTGACAGCAGGTCTAGGTAGGGTGACCAGATGCAAACTGTTCATTTGAGGGACAGAAGTACCACTTGTGTGGGACAATGTGGGATTAAATGCCTTAAATGTCATATTCGACTATAGGCCTAATACCGCATATATTGATATATCTCATGTTATTTTAACAGGCTTAAAAACATCTTTACACCATTTTGCTTTTGTTTAGATCAACGATGCTGCAGCGGTTCCTTCTGAACATTGTCTCTCAACAAAATAAATGTGTTAATGACCACATTGTTCAATAATAGCCTACCCTATAATTTATTTATTCACGTGCTGCTAGAGCAGTGCTGTGTCCAGTGTGGTCCAGTCTAGCTTGCTGTGAGTTGAGAGCTTCAGCAACAATCAGTGCACCTATCAATACCTGCGCATTGATTTATTACTGGAGCCTGGAGATCTATCAGACAGTGATCTATTCCAAATGCACAGAAAAAGAGTTGTGTGCAATATGCACACACAAGTGCTGGGTCTAAATTACCACAAGCTTCAGGCTTACCAGAAGAAGAGCAGCCAGTGTGTGGCTGTCGTTTTTGGCATGGGTAAGAGCATGAAGACATCTCTCCAGAACCTCTGTCTGGGAAGCAGTCAAACCATGTCCTGTCTCTCCCTCCTCCTGGCTCTGTTTCCCAGGCTGGTGGCTGCTGCTGCTTCTGGACTCATCCTCGTCGCTCAGCACAGGGCTGGGTCCGGCCAACTCAGTCATTATAGCCGCGAATAACAAGCAATACTAGGTCTTTGGGTTACAACAAGGTGATATTCAGTGGCATGGTATTTACACTTGCCACGGTGCCATGTGTAACCAAACCTACGCAGGCTAGCTTTGGTAGTACGCTAACTGAATGCCTCTGATGTTGTTAAAGCCCACTTACTGTTTACTATTCGATTTATTGCAAGGGTGGAAAAAAGTCCCACGGGGTTTGTAGTTTAGCAAAGTAATCCTACCCTACCTAAATTAACATAAGTACAGTAACAGCCTGCTTCTTGACGTGACGTCCCACCCACGCAAAACACACGGAGCTCACACGTAACACGATCACTCTCCGGAAGGAAGCTGATCTCTTTCTTCTTCTTCTTGACCGCACGGTGTCAGTACTAGCGCCCACTGCTGGACATCTTCTGCTTTTTCTTTATGCACACTGCACCCCCTTCAAGTTCACACACAGCTCCTGATATGAGAGCAGAGGATCTATCAACTACATTCTTTATACTGTTAATTTGTGTTAAACCTTGTTTCTTGGAAGCCGTACAGTATATAATCTACTTGTCAGTACTTGATAACAATGTATGTGCACTGCTCAGGCAGTCAGGCACTGACTAGGCAAGGCAATTTTTTTTGTATATCACATTTCAACAACCTATTTTAGCATGACTACTTTTTAGGATTGCTTTGCCCTCCGCCACACTCCACAGCATTGTATGTCTATGCTCTAGCCTTGGATGATGGATCAAGACTATCCATCAACCATGCATTTGATAGATTTTTTTTATATTTGCATATCTATGGTTCGAAAGTAGAAGTCAGACTCTATCAAATACATGTATTCTGTATTCTCTGATAGTCTTGATTCAAGGCTATCATATGCTCCACAATGGGACAGTGGGGCCAGCTGGGCGGTCCGGTCCCTGAGCCTACACTGTAGGCCTACTCATGACAGTAAGCTTGGCTACGCGAGGTTACACTGTACTACTGTACTGTCCATGTCGCTTGTCAGATCTGATCAGCTGATTATGTTCTTTAGCGACATCCCACTTCTGTTGATCCACCCAATCGATGTGATCCACAAATATCTTTAAGCCAATCAGAGCCTCGATCTTTGGACAGTGGCGACGCCATTTTGGTTGGTCACTGTTTTGGAAACGACCATAGAGGAAACGACATGATATATATTTTTTTAAGTATATGCAGGTTCGTTGAATGTCGCACGCGACATGACAATTACGCATTAATACAATATTTCTGTCACGTACTCTGGCCTGGCCCCAGGGCACTGATCTGATGGAACAGATCACCTACTAGATATTGACAGCAGGGGGCGCCAGACGGAAGTCGTTAGATTAATTGCATTGTATGTTGTGGTTTTCTTGTACATCCGAGTGAAGGTGCATCAATCTGTTCTGCAGCAGCACAGCACACACAACAACACAACACATCAGCTGGGCTGATGGGACATCAACACACATAACTCAACGCAACCGCTCATGAAGTAAGACCCGCTGCGAGGCCGTGTATTCATGTAAGTATTAGTACATTCATTGACGCTTTAGTTTCGTTATGATACTGTTATACCGTAATCGTGCTGCGCCGTCGTAAAAGCGCATGAAGTCGAATCTGCATGACTATAGCTGGCGATGCCAACAGCTGTTAGCCTCAGGGTGATGATGATACATGGCTTATTATTATATAATGTATACAGGTGGTGTTATATCGTATGGTATTGGTCGTCCTGGATATAATGGTTGCCTCATGTGAATTACTGATATATGACATTATGAGGATGTGGATGTATCGTGTCATTGATATCCGGCCTCACTCAGTTCAAATGTTGTTGTGCTTATGCTGTTCAATGCGCAACCTACCTTCACCTTGGCTTCATTCATTCATACTACGGTAGTAGTACTAGTACTACGATGTTGTCGCTTGCTTAATTGCACCAAATAACTGATCTACAAGCTACGCGTTGCATCAGCCAGGTTTACAGAGATCAGAGATGTCCTGTAAAGTATCGTCTGACTCTGAATGGCCTAATCTCTTCACAGCCAAAGAGACATCTACGAGCGTATAAATCTATATGTCTCTCCCCCTTTACCTCAAGACTAGTAAGCTTCACAATGATATTATGGGTTCATACAATACATTCATTGTATGAAGCCACCCACCATTTTGAGTGAACTGTTTGTCCAAAGGATCTTACAGTAATGGCCTAAATATCTTCACTGATAAAGCACAATAGAATTGCTTCTCACAACTTTAATTAGTTTAAAGGTTTTGTTGATTGTGACCAAACAAGCTTTTAAGCATCTAGGCTTCACGTGATATTAAATCAATGATTATTCAATAATTGTGGTTGACATTACATTACATGTTTTGAGAGATTTAATTTTACTGGGGCTTTATTGGGAATACACTATGTGGAATACACTAGGTTGCCATCGGGGGACGGGATACAGTCTGAGAGCCAGATGGACTGACTGTGGGGGTAGCATTGTGTAATCTGAGAGAGCCCTCCACAGACCTGTCTGCCTACAAACCAACAGAGCTCTGACTGTGTGCTTTTGATCAGTCGACTCTGACTGCCTGGAAGAAAAGAGGGGGGACGAAACGGAGAGGAAATTGTTCCGGAGGCAATGGACTTGGTCATTAATTTGGTGGACTTGGAAAGTTGCATTTGAGAAGCCGGTAATGACAGAGCTCAGCTGTCATCAGCCCAGGTTACTATAAGGTGTGAGATAGTGTGTGGTTTGAACCACCTGTTCTCTGCAGCTGCAAACACAAACCCAAATCACAGCTTGCCACGGGGCACGTTGCACATTAAATATGCAAACCTGACTAGTAAAACTAGTCACTTTTGCTGGGAGGTAAATGTGATTGAGCACGTCTTCTTCCGTGTTCTTTACCTGGGAGATGCTTTGTTGGACAAGTGACAGCTGTAACTGCGGTGTGTTTGGGACTATGATTCAACTAATTTATAAAAGAAGATAGGTGGATTGGACTCATGCATCTGTGTGAAGGAATGCGGATCCAAGTGACGACTCGTATAATGCAGGTTTGTTCGGAGAGCATGTGTGGCTGTTATGTTGACATTCTCAACTGTTTGACACACCTCTGCATTTGACCTATTTCTTGGTTTAGATTACAATAACAAGCTCTATAAAGTATAGATTGCTTTATTCCTAAAAGGTCTCTCTCAAGTCTACTGTGGAAAGAACAGTTTTGCTAACTTGCTGGACAGAATGTTCTAGGACATGTGCTGGCTGCTCTCTTTTTTTCCAGGCTTCCTGCAAGAACGTGCTTGAGAATTGTTGAGGGGTATTGTTGTGCAGTACCTCCGTTCACCTCTATTTGCATTCAGTTGGCTAAGGACCCATACAGCTTTACTGATGTTTAAATCTCTCCTGAATGGACCTTCCATTTAAAGACTTGCAAGTAACCTGGCATCCCTATATGGGCCAAAAATGTCACAACCTTGAAAGTGTAAATAGCAGACCTGCAACATCAAAACGTGTCCCGGTGGAATGTGCTTGTGCTTATACTGTAGATCGGTGCTTCTGGCTGTTTTTGTTTGACAAAGTAACAGTTTTTGGTGTATATTTTGATAAGAATCGTTTCATATTTTGAAGTCAAGGACAAATGTTCTTGTTTGGCTCCAACATCAATACTCAATAGCCTATTGTGAGCTCATCATTTGCTGAACTGTTATGATGAAAAGGGTTATTGAACGCTTTAATCTTGACATCTAGGTCTTGTTTGTAGTTTTGTACCCACGGGCCACAGGTACAGTGGGACATTTCTGAAAACGGGCATTCACTGTTGTGAATTCTTGGTACAACTCTACTGTAATATCATGTTAAATAACAAATGCAATGTGCTTCATCTAGGTTACATCTTGAATTGTCTTTGGCATATTACCCACCAAGTCTGATCATTCAAAATGTGTCTTCATCATAATTTGCATATTCACATGAAACATACTATGTTGCACCTTGCTAATTATTGCTCTGAGAATAGATGCCTTGAGCCATGGAGATCTTAAATGCTGTCGCTACTGCTGTAGAAATGACAATGACCTTTGGACTGAGGAGCTGTGTGTCAGCACCTGTCACACCTGCTTGTCTCTATTTCCTTCTATTTCTTTTTGGTACTCTTTGATTGTAGTTGATTCAAACTATGGCGCCTGGTAAGGAAATACTCGAGCAAATGCTTGAATAAAACTAACAACATACATCCAGAACTTTTCCACTGGAAATTGTTAAAGAAGGCATACATTTTCAAAAGGTTTAGTTAGCATACTGAGTGATATATCACACATTGGCTGTTCAGCTAAGCTATGGTTGAACATGAGATGTGATGTGATATTAGTCTAAAATAGACATTGTAGCTACAGTTAGCTTTTCACTGTGTAATTAATTTGCAAGGATCACAAACCACTATGGTAGCCTGTGTCGACTATCTGGCAGACACAGAATATTCTGTAAACGGCAATTTAAGGCTGCTTCATTCCCACAGAGCTTGTATTTCTTCTCTTGCACTCTTTCTTCCACCCTCACGCTGAGAACAGAGCAGAGACTGTAGTCTGTCAACAATAACAACAGTTATTAAATCATCAATCTGTCCCGTATGTTTATCCATAAAGTATATTGTTAAATTGTGTGTCAGACTTTATAATATAATGATTTCTTTCCCTCTGTTCAGACTGGCATCTGAAGTGCTCAGACCCAGGAGGCGGCCATGGTGAATTTCTTCCCCAGTGCAGTGGTGTTGACCTGTGCTCACCCTTCACCTTACCACAACTCCCTGCCAACCTAAAGTCCTCACACCATCTCACCCCCAACACCGGCCCCAGAGAAAGGTAAAAATAACGTTTTTGGTTTGATCATCATCAGCAGTCCTGTCATATGAGGCAATTATAAGCAATTCATAATATCTAAAAAAGCCATTGTAGATTTAGTTGGCTTGGCTTGCTGAACTGATATATTTAATATTTTCTTGCTTGAGGCTGAGGTTATCATCCTCACTGTTGTGAGAAAAGCTACAAACTAGACAGTGTTACCATGGCATTGTGACAGACTGCTGCCTCATTTACATAAGAATAGTGTTTTCTCTTTCATTTGTTTGGGGCCCATTTTCATACATATTCTTCCCAAGAAGAGCTCCTGCTCTAATGTTTTATTTTCCTTTTGTTGCTGCTAAAGAATTATACTATATTGTTATTATCGTTGGTTGTATATCTAACCTTTATATTTTACCATCACTTATAGTACTTATATAATTATACATTATGATATGACATGTTATTTGATAGCCTGTAGCAGCCAAGATGTCTCAACTAGGCGTGATAGCTATTGTTTTGGTTACAGCCTGTCTTGTTATGGTTCAGCTTGTACTTGAAGCAGCTACTGTAGTGTATAGCTATTGTCTGATCCCCGTGCTCATTGGCAGAATCACCCTACCACCGACCTTGAGTGTTATTGTACTTCTCCCCATGATACCATGTACATAAAACATAGCCATCACCACCAAGAATATTGCATCGACTCCTTTTGCTTAATTTACTGCCCGTCACTGCCGTGGTCTCCCAATTTAACTGTGTCCCCTCCTCTCAGGTCCCTTGATCCTTGTGGAAAATGTCCAATGCACACCACAGGCTGTTGGGCTGGCGTCTACCTCAGTGGACACAATCACCTCATCTCTTTCTGCTGTCACTGGCATACTTCTGGTGCTTGGCCCCTCCCACAGGTACATTTAAACAGTAGACTTGTTGAAACGACATATTTACCGTGTTGGTGAAGGGCTGCCCTCTCATAGTTGATTCGTCTATTAAACTATTGTATTGGCCTTAGTTAAGTCGACCAATGATTTGTTATTTTCTAGCACCTCTCTGACAAGTATGAGATTTAGTGAGGTGCTTTTGCACCATTGTACATACATGACATTTTTACAGATTTGTTAATTAAAACTGCGAATGGATTATTTGAAAAGAATATTTCAGGTGTCACTGTACGCTGAAATGTGAACACATGATGCGCCACATCAAGACAGTCCTTTGTAAACGGAATAGAAACACACGCCTTTGGTTACTCAGGGTGTGTCTCATCTTTATTCTTAAAAATCACACCCGTGTGAACTGAGCGGTGGAGGCTGTGCACCGCTGGGTGAGTGGAGCAGCCCCGCAGGGGTTGAGGTATATGCCTTGTAAAATACATGCATTGCAAGGTTGCTCAACAGTGGCACTTGAAGGTACTGTAGCCTAGGTCACCCAGGCATTAGTGTGCATAGTATGCATCTCCTTTGTGTGGACATAAATAAATGGTTAAAATGTGTGTGTGTGTGTGTGTGTGTGTGTGTGTGTGTGTGTGTGTGTGTGTGTGTGTGTGTGTGTGTGTGTGTGTGTGTGTGTGTGTGTGTGTGTGTGTGTGTGTGTGTGTGTGTGTGTGTGTGTGTGTGTGTGTGTGTGTGTGTGTTCCTGGCCTGCTCAACATAGTCCTGCAAAACAAATGCTTGCAATGGATTCAGAATAATTAAAAACACCTAGCACCTTCCCTCACATCCCACTTAAAGCATATTTTTGGGAGTGATGTTTTCCCTTATAGTACAGTGTATAGTAAGTGAATGAGACCCAGAATTACCCTAGCTGTCAAAGATTTTCCTAGGGATGTTGAATTTCTATCTTTGTTAGATATGTTACCAGACACCTTTACACACACATTGGTGAAGACATTGTTTTGGTAAGGAATTTATTCCCAGATTTGACAGGTATTCTGCTAATTTTGCCTGACTAACAGCCACACACACACAGTGTGAGTGTGTGTGGTCAGTTTAGGTATTGCCATGATACACATCCACACCACCCACCACCATCCACAAACGGACATAGTCATTCAGAGGAGCGGCTCACCACCACTCAAAAACATACACATTTTATACTTGGAGATACGAGGTTTCTGCCCGACAGTGACAATTTTCTTTTACAAGGACAAGCAGCAGGACAAGTTGCAAACATGGAAACATAAAACATTAATAACTATCACAAAACACAAAAAACTTAAATTACTTTTCGATTTTCTCAAAGTGCAAACAGTCATAAGGCAGTAGAAATACATATCACACAATTTAGGTAGGGAAGCAAGTGCACAGTTCAATGGTGTCTACCATCAGGTCAAACAGTAGACATTTAAAAGACCTAAGCGTGATGTCAAGTCAAGTCCTTAAACTTCAGATCAACCTGATCAACCCATTTATTTCGGTAAATACGGAAAAGTACGGGAAAAGACGAGCGGCTGAGACCCCCCCCCCTAGGAAGTCCGATATTGTACGGTTTTAATATTAACCCATTCAGGCCGGGAACACATTTTGCTGTTTGGGAGGGGCTTACAGTACATACACAGTATGTAGCAACATATTTGTTTTGTAGGCTAATTTCTGATTTAGCCCTATTCTATAGGTTAGGCCTAAATGGCCGTGGCTTGGAAAGTGTTAAAGGACAACTTTGTTTTTTTACAACAAGGGTTCATATTTTAGATTGTAATTAGAGAAAAGAAAAAGTGAGGGTTAAAATGTTTTCATTGGCTTCGTTCTGTTGTTTTATAGTGTTTACCGTGCTAAAATGTGGGGCATGCGTACGCATTCGTATCTGATAAAGCTGCTGTCGGCAGGTTGTCGGCCAAAAAAGTTCAAAAGAGTTCAAATGAGTTTTTATTGATGCTGAATATAAGTTTATTGAAAAATGTATAGATTTTGATTGAAAACAGAAGAGAGAACACCATATGTTTACAGGTTACCCGGCAAGCAAACATTCCTTACCCCCCAAAATGTCACATCCCTAATGACAGAGTGTGACTATCTAATAATGAATCATATTCAATAAGTATTTGATTAGAAGTATTTCAGTAGAAGAGAACTGGAGGTCTGCTGAACAGCTGACACCTCATTTGCACTTCATGACGACTCCAGCAGTGGACACACCATAAATGGTACCAAGGTCATAAGAGACCTGTCTCATTTTCACGCACAAGCCGGTAACCTTCCTCCAACCGCTCCCGTACGGGCGTCCTGAGGAAATCCCAGTTCTGTTGGGACACAATATTGGTGTATAAATGTTATAGAGTCACGTACCATGGAATTGGGTACATGGAAGTAACACTTCATATGAAGCCAATGTCTATACCAGTGCATTATAACTGCCGTGACCACAGAAAGAAATTGGCTTTTATTGATGCCTGTAATGTTCTAGTTGCTATGCTCATCTGCGTTATTAGCACAAATAGCCTAACTTAAACAAGGGCAAACATGGACTTTACATGGTTGTGGTAATGATTCCACATCAGATCCTAAATGACCGGGTTGACAGAGACACAGCCAGGATGATCAAATGTGACATCAATAAGCAAAGTTGAATTGTTTTGAAGCACCCAGGATGCTCTGGTCGTGTTGGGAAGAGGAGCACACCAGCACATCAAATGCATATCAGAAAGGCACTGGTAGCTTTTGGACACAGCCACTAAACATACTGTACAGTTTAATGCATTATAATCTGCATGTATATGTAATGTATAAGTACTTCAAAATAAAATTAATTCTTTAGAACAATCCTGATAAGCATTTCATAGTGACTTATAAGGTCAATTATACATTGCTTCATACAAATAGCACCCAATGGGCTATATTCATCATAACAGCAATTGTATTGCATTACAAAATTAGTGTATTAGTGTACTATATTATAATTATGAGAATTTTAATACCCAATGATCCTTGCCAGAAATGTGTGATTTATGAATATTTATGAGTAAATAAGAATTATACCTTATTATTATTATAGCAGATTATAATCCATTACAAGTCTGTTTACTTTTATGATGCATAGTAGACATTGGTTTCATAGAAATTGTTACTGACATGTCAATTGAAGATGTTTTAGTTTTTGAGACTAATGTTCCATAGTAACTCGACAAAGTTGTATTTATAAACCACTATTCATAAAGGCTAGTGCAGTTCAAAATGGTTTACAATACAAACAGACAAAAACATCAAATTCAAAATAAATCAAATTATGAAAAAAGGAAGAAAAAAACACTATAACACAGTCACACATTTATAGAGGCTTAAAGACATCCAGATTTCAGTGTTAAAAAAAAACAAATGGCTCTTGCTCACCTTTCGATAACACCACCGCTACTGGTTACCCCAAAGGCTTTTCCGTCACTCCCCACCTCAATCATGTTGAGGTAGTGTCCTCCAATGTGTCTGTAGCTTGTGAAGGAGCAGCTGGCTGCAGAACTGAGCTATATATTAAATAAGAAAAACACATCATCAACATTTAACAGTCATCTTCTTAGCCCAAGGAATGCCATTGCGCTGATCATAATGCAGATGAATAAGTGGCTGAACTTTATATGGGGGAAATGTTATTTGCAACTATATTACGATGATTACACATGAATAATTGATTGTTTTATTTAGTTTATAGTATTGACTCTTATGAGCCTGTGTACAGCCTGAGATCTTCAGAACCTGAATACAAATCTTGATGGTACCTTTGCTGACATGGATTTTTTTTTTGTTAGTTGTCTATTTTGTTAGTTATTTGTAACCCAAAACTCGTACCTGTTTGAAGTAGACATTGCGTCCGCTGCTGACTCCCCAGCATCCATATGGGCCACAGCTGATGTACTTCAAACCTCCTCCCAGACCAGTCCATGCTGCCTTGTTTGTAGGGGCACGACCATTGAAGGGGATTGTGTAAGCAGGCGTAAGACAATAGGGAGTGTTGCCTCTGTTAACTCCTGCAGCAAAACCATTGCCTCCAGCATCCACCTGCATCAAGCCTCCTAAAAGCAAAGATAAAATAAACATGAAGACATTAAAGTATGGTGCAGTAGTGGTGTCAATGAACAGTCCAAATACCACATCCTATCTACCAGAATTCGTTGCAAGTGTTTATTTGACTGAAGATGCAAATGTTTAGTTTACCTGGAACACGTGCCCAGTTGCCATCCACATATTTGTAGATGTAGTCTGAAACATGAGTCGCCCATATCCCTGATTGTCCCACTGAGATATGCTTCATGCTGACAGACGGCAGTCTTTGCCAGGATGAGCCACTCAGTATATAGCTTCGACGGCTTGTGTCCACAGCAACCACTTGTCCCAGGCCAGCATCAATCTGCAATGCGTTGTTCAGCGTCGGGCCCTCGGTGCATGTCCAACCTGCATGGGAGGAAGGAATACAACATGACAATTATCATTGGATGAAAAATCTGAACCAAATAATGTAAAAAAAAATGAACATTAAATCTAAGATTGAAAATGTACATTGACAGGAGATAAAAAGTGGACTGAAGGTCATTACTCACCCTGACAGAGAGTGTGCAGGTTACCCAGCACCAGCAAGAAGACTGCAATAGCTCTCATGATGTCTCGATGCCCTGCCTTTCTGCCCCTCTTCAGATTGATGGGGCATTTATATCATGGTCTTGAACCACAAAAACGTAAAACCCATCCAACCAGCTTGACATAGTAAGCTATTTGATTGTCAGATCTACAGTAAGTGTAGAAGAATGAGGAAACACAGTTAATACTAGAAGCAGTGCTCTTCCGAGCACAGGTCTCCACCAGGCCATGCGTCCTGATGGTGCTACTGTATAATAGGCCAATGTAAAAAGGCTGGCATATGTTCTTCACCTTAGACCTTTCATGGCAATCGGACACTGCATGCATGATTTGAAGCATTGTGTTCCAAAAACTGAGCAATCCTGCAAACTTTGGAAGCCAATATTAGCCAATTAGGATGGAATATGAAATATCAGACGGATCGGACTTGATCACATGACTATAGAGATACTGTGTAACCATTCGTGTGATTTTTGGAAGTCTGTACGAGTTCTGTCAACAAGTGTGACTTGTGTTTCGGCAACCACACTGGTTAGACTGACACAATATGTCCATATTCCGAGATATGGGCTTAATATTGATGGGCATAAAAGGGATTCTACTAGTGTGGTTGTAACAGGGCATCATCTAGGAATGAGAGGCGTGACCCCTGCTCAGAAAAGATATGGGGCGTTGGGGGCACGTGACCCCGGACTAATTCAACACCGTTCAAAGGGGTACGAGTTTTGAACATCATCTGACGAAAAATCTTGGAAAATACAATAAAATATAGTATACATTTCGCCGCTGTCCGGTAGAAACCAATTTTCAGGTTTCAAGGTTCATAAATCAGTGCTATTGATCACCCTTTATGTCTGTGTGTTGGTTTAAAAATATATTGAACCAATGAAAGTGACAGAGCTGCTGAAGAGGCATGTTGTCTTACAATGGACAAAACCTCATAACTCTGCTTGAGCTGGACGTTTTTTTGTTTTTTTTTGTTTTTTCCCCTTCTTTTTCATTTCCTGAAAAATGAACATTTTGAAGTTACCGTAGCTGAAATCTAAAATATAGTGTACAGTGAGAAATAAAATAAATTGGAGGTTAGTATTAGGTTCATCAAACAATTTGAATTAAAATTTGAAG
This sequence comes from Nannobrachium achirus, assembly GCF_963921795.1. Classification (NCBI taxonomy): domain Eukaryota; kingdom Metazoa; phylum Chordata; class Actinopteri; order Myctophiformes; family Myctophidae; genus Nannobrachium; species Nannobrachium achirus. The sequence goes on from NC_137819.1 coordinate 29,327,131, forward strand.
TTAAAGTTGTACCATGTAACTTTTTTTATAAAACAAATCTTAAAATTGTCCTAACTGTTAAATCGCTAAAGTTTTAGAACACCCACTCCGTTATTTTCAGCTTCTGAAGCCTTCTCTTTATATGTTTTCTTCTTAGCAGTGACAGGGGCGGGATTTCGCGCGAAAATGACGTAATCTGCATCATCTGTATACGTTGTGTATACGTTGCCCAATCACATCGCCGATCATGCACACATGGTACACTACCGGCCAATCACAGCGCATCTTGAAGTGGGGTCGCCATATTTGTAGTCGCCCGTGTGTCTCTTTACTCAAAAGCTAATCTCGCCTACCAGGCAGGGTGAAGTAGTCCGTTTCTCCGGAATGCCTGAACGCACAGGAACCAGGGACCCCTCTAAAGATAGCTCTCGGCGTTGTGGAGGCAGACGCGGGGGTGTGAAGGTACGAAAAACGGGCGAAAGACGCGAACGCGACCGCGGTTTGCTATAGGGCTACTGACCGCTAGTTGAGCATCTTACACAGTATAGCTTTAAACTATGGAAATACCTTTTGATGGAAGTAAGTTTTCAAAAAGTGAAGAAGACACTGTTTAGCCAGGTCCTTCTGACAAGAAAGGTACAATTAACCTTTCTTCTCAGGCTGTGCACAGGTAATATCTTAACTCATTCTGTGCCTATCCCGAACATGTTCGGCTTTATTTCAATCCAATACATTTTTTTTTTTAGGTTTTTGGTGTGTGTTTACTTGTCATTTGAGTCCAAGAAGATCTGTGTGTGTGTGTGTGTGTGTGTGTGTGTGTGTGTGTGTGTGTGTGTGTGTGTGTGTGTGTGTGTGTGTGTGTGTGTGTGTGTGTGTGTGTGTGAGTGTGAGAGTGATAGAGAGATATGTAAGTGCCTGCCTAATCCCACTGGGCCTGGTGTATTACAATATAAAATGGGACAATAGGGTCTCTGTGAGTCAAACAGAGTGATGGGAGAGGGGGAGGGCTAGCAGGGGACAAGGGGTGGGATGACTAAACAGAGGCCAAAGAATCCTTTCTCAAAGAATCCAAAATTGTGTGTGAGTAGGTGTGTGTATATTATGTGTGTGTCTTTGGGGAGGGGGCTTTAAATGACAAAAGACCGGCATCCTTACATCCTACAGTGTGTCACATGTGTCCTGTTGCAATGCAAAGTACCATGTTTTTACGCCCGTCCTCTCCTCTTTTAACTTTTTTGAGTGCTCGGATCTCTCCTCTTTTTTCTTGTATATACAGGTGTCCCATTGCACACAATAGTTACTTATTATTAGTAATTATTTATTTCTCAACTGTTGTTCCTGCCTTCATAAAGGATGATAGCCTAGCCAGATGTCCGAAGACAAGCTGTGCTCATCTGTCACTGTTACTCCATCTAAAGTGATGTGATTATTTATGGCATGCATACTGTATGCAGTATGCACAGCTTGCCTGAGTGATTTAATTGATTTGTGTGTGAGATGTGTTTGGGTGGTCGGGTGGGGTGTAGGGAGGACTGCATACTACTACTGTATGTATGCATGCGTAGGGTTTTAATCACAGCTTTGTTTTGTCAGGGAAAAGCCTCACTTCCCTCTTCTGCTGCTTACACAGTAAAATGCCCGGTGTTAATTTAACTCAAAGAGAGCATACAAGTGGAACCAAATGGACCTGTCAGGGTCCGTTTGGTTCCATTTGTTAAATTAACGCTGAGGATTTTAACTGTGTACTTGGCTGACATGGCTCACTGGCTGTAATTGTTACTGTCGACAGGGATTCATAGGAATGTGTCTGGTCAGGTCAACGTACAGTATGTCCTACCGTAAAGCTTCACGTGCTGCATGTGAAATTTAAAGAGACCAGAACACTTCTTTTTAATTGCTTTGGTTATCTATAAATACACCAAATCTGTATGTGTGTCTGTTTTACCCCCACATATTTAGAGACCCGTCTGATCGATCCACCTAAAGCGGGGCACGTCCCGTTTTGGCGACGTAGCGTTAAGGCGACGTAGCGATAAGGCGAAATACAAGTGTAGGCCTACTAACAGCCTTCAGGCAGCAATCTCTCTCTCTCTCTCTCTCTCTCGCTCTCTCTCTCTCTCTCTCTCTCTCTCTCTCACACACACAAATAAAATATATATAGGCTATTAAGCCTACTTGATTCATTTAACAATAAATAGCCCAAGAATGCGTGGCCAAATAAAAACATAGCCTAATAAGCATCACCGTTTCCACATCAAATAATCTCTCTGTCTCAACGGGTACATAAATATATTTCCTGTCCTTAGGTTGGAAATGTGAAGCTAAATTAATAAATAACCTAAATAAAAACAATAAAATAATGCATAGGCCTACTCCCAAGTCCCAAATGTTGAATCTAGCATAGGCATATGCGTGTGAGCCATAACTTTAAATGCGGTGGCGCATGCTTAACAAGAACAGATCTAACAGGATGCTAGCTTGCAGATCAGTTCTTTTTAACCACAGGATTCATTTTGCCCTGAAACATAACAGCCGTGCTATAAGGAATCCTATACTGTACTATCAGACAGTAAGCTTGCAAATCAGTTATTTTTGTGCACTACACACGATTACTATGGACATCTTACTGCCGTCCCTATCAGTACGGTAGGAGACCCCGTTAGTACATTTGCCGCTGTTAATACACTTCGCCTTATCGCTACGTCACCAAAACGGGATTTCCCCTCTAAAGCGATGGTGTGTGCCCTTAGGGCCAAGTAGGAAGTTGGTTGGATTGATGGTTTTCCACAACCAAAAAAAAAACACTTCTCCATCTTTTTTCTGTCTGTGTTCCTTTTACAGTATGTTCATATATACAGAGATCCTGTCATCAATATGATGTCATATTATAGTACTGGCCTCCAAGTACAATGATGGGTACTGTACTATGACTATGGATACACGGTTACGAACACATGCCGTGTGTTCCCAATGGGCATCGCCCAAGTAATAATAAAATAGTGGAAAGCTCAGGAAATGCAGCTTTTGCTAATTGTCTTTCCTTTTTCCAGGTGTGTCAGCAGGGCTCTGCACTGTGACAGGAGGGGTTCTGGGGATCCACTGGAGCAGTGTCATCGGCCTTGGCTGGTGGCCCCTGGCCGACGGGAGGGGCGGGGCCACCTGCTGGGAGTCTTGCTGTCTGAACCCCAGCTGCAGTGCCGTGTGGAGCCTGGGAGGGCGCTGTGTGCTCCTCCAGTGCACCCGCGAGAAGGACTGCTTGATCTCGTCGCTGCCCCAGCCCCACCGGGAGTCCCTGGGTCTCCTTCAGCAGCTCAGCAGGGTACAGATACTGCTTTTAATGTTATCCAACGACAAACAGGAGAGACGGTCCCTGTCATTAACAGCCGTTGCTAGACCTATTTTGAGCTTTTAATTATGTTTGCATTTCTGCTGATAGATCAGAAATTCAAATTATGGATATTGTGGTCTCATTTTGTTGAGGAGACACGATTAATGTGACTTAATTGGATTAATTCATTGTTCCTGTGTTCGCATTATCTGGAAGCTTTGATTAGAGCATTTTTTAAAGAAATTACAATTGGTTATTTACTTTAGTAGTTTAGTGCTTTTTAGTGCTTCATTAAAGTGATCCCTGACTAATACGACAAATATGTCTTAATACATTATAATTGTCCTCTATAACTACAATGTAAAATTAAAAACACCTTAAATATTTTATTTCTTCTAGAAATAGCTAATCTTTCACTCAGTAGGGGAAATGCCTGTCGCAAGTTGATGATGTCATAAATGTCATGTGTCATTTTTATGGCATGCATGTGCAAAAAAACAAAACACAAAAACATTTGAAATATTGATTTGATGCTCATATTAACCATAGGAAGTATTAAGTTTGTTTTTATTTTCACATGCATGCCATAAATTCCATAGGGATGGATCACACTTGACATTTATGACATCATCAACTTGCGACGGGCATTTCCCCTATTGAGTGAAAGATTAGCTATTTCTAGAATAAATAAAATAATTAAGGTGTTTTTAATTTTACATTGTAGTTATAGAGGACAATTATAATGTATTAAGGCATATTTGTCGTATTAGTCAGGGATCACTTTAACACTTTCCAGTCCTTTAAAATACGTATTATTATAGATTTGATAGGGGTATGATAATTTGTCAAATTTGGTCTGCATTCTGTTTTGATAAAATTCGGTATGTTTTTTGACTCACAGGGCCCTAACACAAGGCGCAGAGCGAATCGCCAGGCAAAGCAGAGAGGAAAAGGAAGCACTGGAAAATATGAGACGTACACGGAACAATCCCATACCAACACGGTGAGCTGTTATTAAACAGACTGATTAATGTTAAACAAGTTTATCTACATGTTTACTCTATAAGACACGTCTATCCAACCTCATAACCTTGAACCAGAGAGACCTGCGAGTTATGGCCAGAGAAAATCAAGACATAACACTCCCCACCATACCAGCTTTGTCTTTTGTGCAAACATACCACCCCCGAGTCCACATAGCTGTGAATTTTGTCACCAGCTCGTGTCCGCGCCTCTCAGATTTTGTTTGATGTGCAGACAAGTATGCTGATACATGTGCACGTACAATAGAAACAAAAAATGGACACTGAGGAAAGGTTGAGTGAGGAGGAGATCCATGAGTATGTAGTGCAGCCCGTATTACAGACACCAAGCTTTAGGCCTATTATGTACATAACACTAAATAAAACAGTGACAACTGGTTGTGGTTAAGCGTGGGGACAGAAGCTGATTCCAACGCAACGCCAGAGACCTCTCTATGTATGATTCAAGATTTTAGTTTTTGAGAAGCTTATCTCCCCCTCCTTTCCTTCCTTCCTTCCTCTGTGATTAAGAGCTAAGGGCAAAATACTTGTCTTCCACCATTTATTTACTTGAGCTGTGTAGCGATGCGAAACTATTGCTCTGAGGCTGTGTGTGTGTGTGTGTGTGTGTGTGTGTGTGTGTGTGTGTGTGTGTGTGTGTGTGTGTGTGTGTGTGTGTGTGTGTGTGTGTGCGTGTGCGTGCGTGTTATTCTGTAAAGTTGTATGTGTTGCTTATTGTACTTCTTAAAGTTTGGAGCTTACAAACCTTTGACTTATCATATAACTTGTATGTCTAATTCTTAGGAGAAAGGGCAACATGAATATACCATCAATCTGTCTTTTCATTGTCCCATAACAAAACGAAATGTTTCTACAATTTCCCCAATACTTAGAGTAGCCTACACTCACCAATCATTAAGGTGTGCCAAAGGTGGCTACGACATATTTACACTTTTCTTTTCCTAACAGAGAAGTGCCAAGAGGGCTTCAGCTCAACCAACTCCAGCGGTCGCCATTGCCTTTGCACTTCCTCAGATATCCAACAGGAGCAACAACAGCCAGTTGGCCAACGGGAGTGAGGATGGAGCACCAGCCTCCCCACAGGCGCACACATCAGCAGAGGCAACCACTGATGATGGTGGATCTACGTCCACCAATAGCAGTGATGCTACTAAACCCACCACCCCAGCAGCGCCCATCATCACCACTTCTCCAACACAGGCTGGTAAGGAGCATTGAGTAATTTGTATTAACCTTTTAATGTAATAGTGTTGTTTAATCTTCAGGGAAGATGTCCTGTCTCTTAAATCCTTTCCTTCAGCATGCTTTGAACATGTTCAGATATAAGTATACAAACATATTTGCTGTGAAAAGGTTGCTCCGGTGGATCACTGAGTAATGGCATAAACCATATAAATAAGGCTATCATTTCTTCTTGCAGCTGGCCCTGGTTTGAATCTGACACAAGGCTCATTACTACATGTCGGACCCTCTCTTACCTTTCACCATTCCTGTCATATAAAGCATAAATGCATAATAATAATAATGATAATAATAATTTGAGTCACATCGCGGTTTTGAGAAACTTTAAGAAAGTGCTCTAGGTACCAATTTAGAGTAGACTGCTCAAACTGCATTTTTTACGTATAAATGTGTTGAGGCTGCAGTGAGCGGTCAAACAAAGCGTAGGCAATTGGAATATGTTGTGCTTCAATGAATGAGAATGTATTGTACGGTGCTTCTCCTCCCTTAAAGGCTGTCTTATAGATTATCTGGCATTTTGTGAAGGAATTAAAAAAGAATTAATTATCTTCTTACAACAGAGTAAACAATACATCTCTACAGAATAAAATCTAATTTGGCCCATTTGAAAACAAATGATGAAGTAGCTATTTTGCAGTAATAATAACACGCTAAAACCACTTAGGCCAAGTCAATACATCAATGCACAGACTTTAACTAAGCGTATAAGTAGCTCACGCTTACATACTGAGCACCTTTCCTGTGGGAACTGCTCACATTCTAAGGTTTCACTCACATTATGTGATACCATCTAAGGATTCCATTGCCATCATATAAACATGACTTAAATGTGTAGCACACTCACTGCGTATTGTTGACCTAAGGTGAACTTTGGTGAACAAACAAAGAAGAATGCTGTGGGTAAACTGAGCTCCAGTATGCAGTACACCATTGACTTGCAGTTACATTCTTCTTCTATCAGTGCCAGTCTCTTGGCTGCTATTAGGGCTGAGAAATGTCAATACAAACTGGCAGATCTCTGATAATATTTGATTGTTACTATATTTTGCATAGATGATTATGCACGTAATGTATGTTTAATACGCTTTCAAAAAGGAATGTGAATTAATATTATATATCATGTATCAGAGGTGGAAAACTGTAGCTAAACTATTGCAGAGTGTCCAATTATTCTACCTAGGTAACACCTTCTGCACACCTTCAGACATTAAATAATGACTCATGTAGCCTGACAGACTGGTATATTAATCCAGATAGTGATTTGTTGCAATTCAACAGAAGTGTTCCAGTTGCTAATGTAGGCCGCACAGACCATCAGGGTGCGTTGCTTTGGTTGAATTGACATTGACTGGTAAAAAGAAACGCCTACTAATCAAATGTGTTTACTATTGATGGCGCATTTTCCCCCAAAGTCGACGATTATTCAAGGTTTATTATATTATATTTGACCTCAGGAACATGTACACTTTGTTCACAGCAGTGAAGGAGCTGGTGGTGTCTGCAGGGGAGAGTGTGGAAGTCACTCTGCCAAAAAACGAGGTGGAACTTAATGCCTTTGTTGTCCCAGAACCAGTGAAAGGTAAAATGGAATTCTCATAGCCCTATTGAAACCTGTCCTACAGTTCATATTGTATAATATTACAAGGGTGGATAATACACTTGAAATGAACTTAAATAATGTTTATTTATACAAGCTTAGTAGTTCAATAAACACCTTGAACTAGAATATTGTTTGTCAAAACATTCATATTTTAACAATAAACACACACTGTTAAGTATATTTGTCTTTTTATTAAAAAAAAAAGCAAGAGTAAGCAGGAGGGAATTATTCACTGATAGGTGGTCATATTTCTTTCTCGCACCGCTTAACAGGGACACATTATGACTGGCGTCTGATAACTCACCCCAAAGACTACAGTGGCGAGATGGAGGGAAAACACAGCAAAACACTCAAACTCAGCAAGGTACCGTTGGGATTAGTTTGGTTTTAGTTTCCATTCATCTTCTTCATATTCAAACAAGACATGATGCACGGTCTGATAGTTGGGTTGAACTTGAATCTATAAACAATAAATGGAGGAGCATGTGTGCACGCAATTATGCCACCTCTTGTCTTTATCATTTGTTTATCTCTCCCCTATTCTCTCTATCTCTCTCTGATCAGCTGACTGTTGGTCTGTATGAGTTTGAGGTGACGGTGGATGGAGACGGAGCTCATGGGGAGGGCTATGTCAATGTCACAGTCAAGCCAGGTGAGGTGCAACCACATTTACTGACAATTAAAACTGTGTTGTTTGAATTTAACACAGAGAGTGATGGTTAAATGAACACTGAGGATTTTATTGTGTATTCCTCATCCTGTTGCCCTTGTGATCGTTTGTTTGAAGATGGAAATGCATCTGAAACAGTATTTCTATCATCTGACTCTAAAACCCTACATTAAAATCACCAAGCTGGGTAGCTACTTTATTTCATGTGTGTCTACACCAAATCTCTTTGCCAAAAATAGATTAACAAACGTACAACTTGTTTGTACGCTGTTCTGTGCAGACTGTTCGGTACACTGTAATTTAGCTCCAGGGTAACTCCTACACAGTTGTACATATTTTTGTGCCACACAGTAATGACACTCTCTCTCTCTCTCTCGCGCTCCCCTTTTTTGTCTCTCTGTCTCACGCTCTCTCGCACTCTGTCATGCACGCTAACACCTGATATACAGCTCACACCAGTTAATGTCTTTCTTTCCACCTGACAGAGCCGCGGGTAAACAAGCCTCCTGTCGCTGTGGTTTCGCCAAAGTTCCAGGAGATCTCCTTGCCAACCAGCTCCACTGTGATAGATGGCAGCCGTGAGTCTACCTTGTGTCACGTGCACACACAATGAACGCAAATGAAATAGACAAAGACCAACTGGAATTGACCATATTCACATAGCAGCCACATTGCTCTTGTGTCGTACTCTGCACAGAGAGTACGACACAGGAGTGAGTACGATGTTGGAGCAAAAGGCAGCCATTTGAATATGGTTAATGGGCTCAAAATGATACTTCCTGAGACGGCTGAGATGACATTTTCATACATTTTCTAACCAGTTGTAAATGATTGTTTTGTGGCAGATAATTATTTTCAAATCTGAAATAACTATTTTTGATACTGAATACTTTGGATGTATGTATTGACATATAATCCAAGCTTTGAAAGAAATATTGTTTTTGGATATAATTTATGAACTAATTGTTTGATCCTAACTTTGTTCAATCACTGTCTCCTCTCCGCAGAGAGTACTGATGATGACAAGATAGTAGCATATCACTGGGAGGAAGTGAAGGGACCTCTTAGAGAGGAGAAAGTATCTGCAGACACTGTACTCCTCACCCTCACTAACCTAGTGCCTGGAAACTACACATTCAGGTACAGATGAACTATACTAGATCTGAATTCTGATTCAATGCAATTCACATTTTTCCCTCATCCTTTGCCTATTATGACTGCCCAGAATAAGATTCACGTGGTTAATAATAATATTGTCTGTCTAGACCCTCCAGAAAAACACGATTATGCGCATAATTTCCCGCAAAATCAGCCAAATATATGTACATATATGTCCATTCTTTCTTTCTTTTCTTCTTTACTAATTCTAATGTGTCTTTCTCTTCTTGTATGGTCCAGCCTGACAGTGACAGACTCCGATGGAAACCAGAGCTCTACCCAGGCCAGCCTGTCGGTCAGCAAGGCTATAGACTACCTGCCCGTGGCCAACGCTGGGCCCAACCAGGTTAACATCCACGTCCTTTATTACTCTATCTATTGACTGACAGAATAGCCTCTTTGTTGGGATGCTTGGTTAAGAGAGGATCACGAAAAAGTTTAGAACTCGCACACTCACACATTCCGATACATTTTAATGACATTGTTTCAAGCCTGGGCTCTCCTCGTCAGGTCCAAGAGTCCAGACCTTTGGCCATGAACGTTGTAATTAAAAATATATATATATATATATATATATCGGAGCATGTGAGTAAACAGGAGATAGGCTCCTGCCCTATGAGCCACATCGTGACTTGGGAACTGTTGGTTCTCAAGGCTGCTTACCTAACATATATGAGTGTGCAGATTCTATTCTTTTCCATGTCTTTGTGCTGTTTGGTTTAAATATGTTTGGTTTAAATATATCGGAGTGTGTGAGTGTGCCTCACGCTACATAAACAGGAGATATGTTCCTGCCCTATGGGCCGCATGGCTTGGGAACAGTTGGTTTGCAAGGATACTTACTTACCTTTTTATGAGTGTATGGGTTCTATTCTTTTTCATGTTTTTGTATTCCAAGAATGCTGTTTGGTTTACTGAAGTAACAACCACTTTTCACTTATGCAGCGACTAAATATACAGCTTCCTGATTATCTCATATGTATAAACCCTTATGCCCACAAGCTAAATAAAAACATCCACAAGCTAAATAAAAACATCCACAAGCTAAATAAATAAAAACCTATATTTTGCAACGTGCTGTAGGTCATCACATTGCCGCACAACTCCATCACTCTGAATGGCAACCAGAGCACAGATGACCATGGATCCCTGGCCTACGAATGGTCCCTCAGCCCTGAGAGCAAGGGCAAGGTGGTGGAGATGCAGGTGAGAACTATGGCAAGATGCTGTGATGAGAGAGTACAGCCAAGAGTAAATTGATTTATTGCACTGAATGTTTATTGAACTCTTAGACAGTACAACTGTAGCAAAATGTATCTGTAAGTTACCCTGAGTTAAATTACATTTATTACATTTGTTTGTTGTAATAAATCAGCAGTTTATTGATATTTGTGTGCATGGGAGTGTTTTAAAGTTGAAATGAAGTTGTTCATGACAGGCATGAAAATATTGCTCTGTCTTCGGAATGTTGAAAATGAAATGAAAATGCCTTACCTGAAATGCAAAAACAATTAATTTGCAGTAGAACCGAATAAATACATGCTGTCTGTGTCCTATCTGGTTTGGTACTGTACATACAACAACAAAGAATAGCGCAACGCGTTGTTTGTAGATATTATCGGTGTGTGCCACTTGTGCCCAACAAGGCACAAATTAAGCTAAATTCTGCTTTACACTCGACTCACATTCTGAGATTCTGAGTTCTTCCATGACTTCTTGCGAGAAGGAGTGTTGTTGTCCTCTTGTGAGAATGTTGGCTAATTTTTTTCTTTACTTTCAGGGTGTGCGGACCTCAACCCTTCAGCTGTCTGCCATGCAGGAGGGAGACTACACCTTCCAGCTGACTGTGACAGACTCAGCCGGGCAGCAAGACACTGCCCAGGTCACTGTCATCGTGCAGCCAGGTGAAAACAACGTGTTTTATGGCTCATCAGCTATGTTAGCCACTTAACTCAGTCGGTGCCGTATATAAAGTGTATATTATATTGCTGTTTCGCCAACAAAGGGTTAAAGAAATAGTGTGCACGCTGGTGCACACATTCGTGCACAGATCATGCACTATGCACGTGCTTGCTTTTCACAGCTTTCAAACAAAAAAATCCGCTTGGAAATCCGTTCAGGCATTCAGGAGAAAGCAGCCCTTATGTTTTCTTCAAATGTAAACAAACATGGCTGCCATGTTTGAAAGATGGGGTTGGTATGGGGGTTAAACATGCAATTTCGCGATCGCGATCATGCCTAGTACATTGTTGGAGGTCCAAAAAAATATTATTATTATTATTATTTTTTTTTAAAGACGTCCAAAAGACGTCTGGCAGGGAAGGCCATAGTTAAAAAGACGTTTTTATTATAGAAAACGTCTTTCTGGCAGGGTATGAGTTAAGCCCTATATAATTAACCGTATTTAACTAATATGAAACTAGCTGATTTATTCTGTAAGCTGATAGATGCTTTGTGACTTTGCAGATTGGCTGTTTTGAATTCACATTCACAAGATTTTCACCTATAATGAAATTAGTCTCCCTTGAGATTCCTAGATACTGTTTGACAGAAAGAACAGCAAAATTCTAAATATGCTGTAATTATATTTGACAGGCTCTCTGATTAAAAGTTGTAGTTGTAAGTATTGGTTCTTTACCATCTTTACCATTTCTCTATGTAATCTCACTGTGGCTACTGTATATAAGTCTACAAATACACAGGAAGGATGAAATCTAACACATTAGTGCAGCATTGTAGTTGGCAGGCTGGTTCCTCGCATAATCTTCTAAAATTCATAGAGCTAATGTCAATAGTAGCACAGGCGCCATTTATCTCAGTTACTGTTTGTTCAACCTTTAGTGGAGATGACGTTGGTAATACAACAAATGGGAAATGTATTTGTGTGCCGGCACATGTTTGAAAGGTTTTCATTTGAACACGCATCATCAACCTGTAAAGTGAACCCACGTGACCCATTTCAGGAATAGCATCCGAATGAAAACAGCATCAGTGTTTGTATTGACCACATATTTCTCATTTCTCACGATTTGATGTGACCTAACCAGTAAAAGTTTAATACACATCCACCCTGACACCAGTAGCCATTTAATCCAGTCACTTAGTGCAGCAAAAGTGTTCAAGTGTGTCAAATATATCGTTTATCAACCCCTCCTCTTATCTGCTGGAGCTCTGATGACTTATTCTGTTTATTTAACCTTTTTAATGGAGACGACATTGGTGATACAACAAATAGGATATGTATTTGTTTGCCGGCACATGCTTGAAAGGTTTTTATTTGAACATCGACCTGTGAAGTGAATGAAAACAGCATCAGTGTTTGTATTAACCACTCCAACGCTGTATACTTAGTTGTTTGACAAACAGCAATAAATGCCAGTCTACAAGCTCACAACACAACACGATCCCATGCGTTGTGCGCTTATGAATCGGAATATTTTAGCTTTTTCTTTTTAAATTGTGGAATCTTTTGAATAACTTTGCCTATAATAATATTGATGGGGGCATTTCTCATTGACTCAAATAGAACCTAATTCACCTTCCTCCCTCCCTCCCTCCCCCACCAGAGAACAATAAACCTCCTGTGGCAGACGCAGGGCCAGAGAAGGAGTTGACCCTGCCAGTGGACCGAACCACACTGGACGGCAGCAAGAGCAGCGATGACCAGAAGATTGCCACCTACCACTGGAAACAGACCAAGTGAGTCAGACACATACACACCAACAGTGGTGTAAAAAGTACTAAGTACTAAGTGCTAAAATTATCAATACTTATCAATAATGTAGAAATACTCTGTTACAAGTAATTTACTTTAGTAAAAGTACAAAAGTATTACTATCAACATGTACTTAAAGCAACAAAAATAGAAAGTAGTCCTATCCACTCCATTCACTCATATCACTCCAGCAGAGTAAAAAAATACCTCAAAATTGTACTTAAGTAGAGTACTTGGGTAAATGTACTTAGTTGCTTAACACTACTGCACACCAATGCTGACAACAATGCCCTTTTCTGCCTCGTTGTTGGTGAAAGGAATTACACGAATCTCAGCTGGTTCCTCCGTCACGTCTCAGATAGTATGAGAAATGACGGGATTCAAATCTGATGTAAAGGAATGTATACTCGCTGTGCTGTCTAAATTAGCTGTGCTATCAGGGTCGTGATTTGGTCTCATTTCTCCCTCTATCTCTCTCCATCAGGGGTCCAGATGGTGTGAAGGTTGAGAATGCAGATAGTGCCGTTGCCACGGTGACGGGTCTCCAGGTGGGAACGTACGAGTTCACTCTGACCGTGATGGACGACAGAAAGCTGCAGAGCGTCGACGTGGTCAAGGTCATTGTCCGAGAAGGTGTGTGTGTGTGTGTGTGTGTGTGTGTGTGTGTGTGTGTGTGTGTGTGTGTGTGTGTGTGTGTGTGTGTGTGTGTGTGTGTGTGTGTGTGTGTGTGTGTGTGTGTGTGTGTGTGTGTGTGTGTGTGTGTGTGTGTTTTTATCACTTTTTCTATTATCCTCCTGAATTCAAATATCTACAGTATGCAAAAGGTGGTCAATATGGGATGTTCATTTTCACGAAGGAAACATTTGAGCTGTCATTGTATAAAATAAGAGGATTTAGGTTACATGTGTAGTGGCTTTAGGTGTGTTTCTGCAGGAACTGCTTCAAATGCTTGACTATAATATGCAAAGCACAAAAGAACTGGTATTTAGACTGGCAGTGGTGTTGGGAACGTAAGAAGACTGAGGAGCCTGGAGGATATAGCAGACACACAACATGAATACTGCTCCATTTTCGCAGTTAGCGGGGGCGAGTGAACATTCTTTAAACGGTCTAAACTATGTACTCCTCCTACCCAGTTTCATTAAAAACTTAAAACCCAGTACATACTTAGTTGACTGGAGTCCCCCAGGGCTCTCTACTAGGCCCCTCCTGTTTTCACCCTACCCTAAACATCTTCACACAATAGCTGGTCTAAAATCTCGCTACTGCAATGCCTTGTGAGTTGGTATTTTTGCTCAATGTTTGCCCCAGGATAGGGACACTGAGGTTCATGTGCTTAATTTATCCTTGCTGCCGTCACTTTAAGTCCTAAAAAATGTCTGAAGAGTTTTTAGAGGTAAAAACCCCAGCTGCTTCTACAATACTCTATAAAACATGCTCCACCACACATTCTAGTGTCATGCCTGCCTGGATAATTTACCTAGTATGTTAAATCTAGCTACAGGAAACACAAAGAAATGTAAAAAAAAAAAAAAAAAAAAGATTTGTGGAGAGTGGATTATAGGAAGAGTGACAGCCTTTTCTCGTACCAATGAGAGCTCATTCAGGGATCTCACTTGTTAAAGGCTTGTCAATATCAACCTACAGTATATACAGTAGATGCCTTCCTGGTGATAAGGCCTTGAATCATGGTCCATGTGATGTTCTTTATCACCAGAGCTAGACCAGCCCCCCATGGCCCACGTCCTGTCCAGCGTGTCCATCTCTCTGCCCCTGAGGACAGCAACTCTAGATGGCTCTCACTCCACTGATGACAAGGGTGGAGTCGGCTACCTGTGGACCAGGGATGACAGCAGTCCTGCTGCAGGGGTGAGACTGGTTTTAACACCCCATTTAACCCCAATACAGAGAGAGGGTGACTGCTAGTTCCACCTGTTATTATAAGGGAGTGAGACTAAAGCCCAATTAATTCTTCGTCACATGTTGGTATCGAGCGTCAAAAATAGCCGACCTGCAAGCTCACAATGCGTTGCTGATGAGACACAATGTGAGCTTGTAGGTTCTGCTCGTTTCGGTGTGCGATGCAGCGTAAGGTTCAAGGTTGTATTTTATTCTTACGTCTTGTGTACAGGTACATAAAAGTAAAACTTCTTTTGGTTTGGCTTCCCTCAGATAATGCAGCAGCATAGATAATAACAGAATAATGGTAAAAACAAAAAAGATTAAAGAAAAGCGTAAAAATAAAATAAAATGCAGCATCATCAAATGTGCATATGATCTTAGTATACAGCATTTTCATTTTATCTTTTTTCAGTAGCTGCCACCTAACTTTGTGTTAAATGAGACTTAATACCTGTCCTAGATCATATTTAAGGACCAAATTGGCAACAGTAACACGAATAAAATAAAAATAAAATAAAATCTGTATTCGTTTCATATTGATTCAGCCAATTGTCAAGCAACTACCACAGCATCAATGAGTTTAATGTATAACGGAATAGCCTGGATCTGGTATTCTCAGTTCCAGTCCTAGAAATCTTGCAAAGTGCTGGGGTCATTCTACTGTAGCTGTTAACGTAAATGATGACTCATTTAGACCCAAGACATCGGGTGAATGCAGTTGCCTGCATGGTACAATAGACAGCTAACAGTAGATCGACTAGTGAAACATAACCCATGATGACATAACCCATATGAGCTTCATTGTTACATGGGGTTTGCTGTTGTCCAGTTCAAGGCTTGACACTGTTTGTCTCATATTTCTTTACACCAAAGCCAAAGGCAACACCTGGTCCCATTCCCTGGTACTTGCAGAGTTGTAGTAGATTCCATGCACATCCAAATAAAATTACAACAAGTACTGGATAAAGTAGTAGAGAAGAGAGAGCATGTCTGCACACTGCTTTGAATGCTCCAAAATGTTTGAGTCCAACAATATCCAGAAATGGATAGTTACTTAATGTTGAATATTTGACAAAAATATTGCGTGGGCTTACTTGATAATCTATCAGATAACTATCAGTTTATTGTTTTTTGATCTCTCAGCATGATCACAGGTGTATAAATACTGCTGTCATTAAAACACAGAAATACTTTGCTGATTAAAAACCTCAATAACACAATTTAATTAGAAAAATCTAAATAAATAGACCAACATTTTGTATGTATGTATCGTCTTGCTGCAAAACCAATTGCCCTCTGGGGAAAAATACAGTTGAAAGTTGAAGTTGATTAACTGGTTTCGAACTTTCGAAGAGTTGTAGAGGTCAGAGGAAAAACTGGTTTTGTCACATTCTGTGAGTTAATTGGAAACACTTCTTCATACTTCAGAAGATAAACAATCACAAGGAAATCCAGCATGAGGGACACTTTGCGGAGTGCATATCTCTACCAGGCTGAGTTGGCCAGCCATGAGTAAAGCTGTGCTTGCAATGGATTGCCAGTGCATTGCTGGGTAAAGAATTTACATAATTGCTTCATTGGCAGTGGAAGAGTGGTCCCACATTGCCCTCCTATCATGTGACTGTTCCCATGTTAGAGGAATATAGTGGGTACAGTAGTGATTGCATGAGAGGTGTCTATAAACACACAAGACTAGGCATATGGTATGATAAAATATGTATTTGGAACAAACAGAAATAATAAATATCAGGCAGGCTGGCAAACCGTCTTAACACTCTACTCTGAGAAAACAACAGTGGTCTCACGTTGATCTTCCCGATACTGAAATCCTATACAAAATAAAATAATTAAAAGCTGCATGAAGTGCTCAATAAAGTGCTCTTCTGGTAGTAGTAAATGATGATCAACATGTTGCCAAATAGATAAAAACACAGGTATGTAATATACAATTCAGCAGCCTTATGTAAAAAGTAACAAAGTGACAAAATGTAATCCTAAACAAGGAAGGAACTATGATGTAACAAGACCTGTTCTTTTGTTCCTCTCTATCTTTCCCTCTGGGGTTTCCCCACATCTTAGCTTTAACTTAGTCATTGTTTTCCTGTTTTAAAGGTTACATTCACCAGTGACTTGTTGATTAGATCTTCCTTGACTTGACTAGTTACACAATCAACAATTACAGTGTGACAGACGAACACTCACTCACACACATGCACACACAGAGACCGTTTCATAGTCCCCCATCCACTTTCTTGGTTGGTGATAACAGAAAACATAGTTTTCAACAAAAGACAGATAAGAAACAGAGTCTATTTTTTGTTTTGTATTATACAAAAATCAGCTAAGGTTTTAATGAACACCTGACATTTTGCTCCTGCAGGATGTGTTGAACAACTCTGACCACCAGGCGGTGCTGTTTCTTGGTAACCTTGTGGAGGGGAAGTACGGCTTTACACTCACCGTCACTGACAGCAAAGGACAGATCAGTGGTGACAGAGGCACAGTGGAGGTCAAACCAGGTACTGGAACCACACACACACACACACACACACACACACACACACACACACACACACACACACACACACACACACACACACACACACACACACAGCAGCACTGGATGTACTCTCACCTCTGGGCATAGATGACAGACAGGGGCGATTACAATACCATGCCACACATAGTAGTGGGCACATACAAATGCTGACATGCATCCACATGCCCATATATGGAGACCACTTTAAACTAGATGAAATCAGGTACACACGCGCGCGCACACACACAGGACGTATCTAATCCCTCACTCCTGGCTCAAGCCCATCTCTGAGATGGAGGGATGCCTCAATTTGACCCTTTTAATCGTTTTATTAATTCCCTCTCTAGTTACATTGTTGCCTTTCTCATTGCTATAAAACCCCCTGTTCTTTTTGGAGCTGTGTGGAACACAAGCTCCCTATATGTGGCCGTGTGTGTGGGTCTCCGTCCGTCCGTCCGTCCGTCCGTCCGTCCGTCCGTGTCTGTATGTAGCCTAAACTTCGGCACGCTACTAGTCCCGCACCATTTACGCCACCCCCGCAATATATACATCAAAACGTGCGGCTCGGCCGGGAATGGTGTGCTAGTAACTTTCTTTCCGATCCGCCTTACAATGGTGACATAATCGGCAAAAAACGACGCTGAATTGTCCCCATTGACTTATAATGGGACAATGCAAGACATCACATTCAAGTATTTTTCTCTCGCAAAGCATAGGAGCTACAGTTTCAAACCTCGGAGAGGAGATTCATAATGATTTTAAGAATTAATCGAAAAATAATTACATCACTCTGCCTCATGGTGGCGCTATAACGGCCCACTTTGCGTTTTGCCCCGTAACTCTTGAACCGTAGATCGGAAAATTAAAATTCTTTTTTCCCTGGATTCCTTGGGTCAAGACGCATCTCCCCATATAGGCCACGCCCATTTGCGCCAGGATAGATTTTCCGCCATCTTGAATTTTCTCCAAAACACACTTTTTGCTCCTTTTCCTACATATTTTCTTCAAATGTCACAAAAATCGGTACACATGATCCTGGGTGACCAGAGAGGTGCTGTTGAGTCTAGCCTGCCCTGAGCATCAACTGCAATACACACACACACACACACACACACACACACACACACACACACACACACACACACACACAGCTCCACTTCGAACAGAGGTTCGATTTTTTTCCTTTACCTCCACTGCCTTCATCCAACCCTCCTCTATTCCCTGTTTTTTTTTTTTTTTCTTTTTTTTTCACCACCACGCTTACTTTGTCCTTCTCCCTTTCCCCTCTCACCTGTCCTGCAAATGAAGCTAGACTTCTAGCTTGCCAAAATAAATTACCCCCACTGTTGTTCTGTAAATCTACTTTTATAGCTCCTACTAATGACGATTTCTTGTATATTATTGTATGTCTTGATGAACTGAATACACAGGACCACAATGGAAACAATCCCTCAGGGCTTTTTGTGTTATCCTTTTTAGCATTATTGTACATAACTGTACATCTGTACATTTTGGCAAACTTTTAATAAAGCATGCAATCAATCAATGAATCAATCTTCTTCCAGACACATGGGAGCGTGACCTGGTAGAGTTGGTGCTGGAGGTGTCTGTGTCCCAGCTGACCCACCGGCAGCGGGACATGCTCCTGCGTCAAGTCGGCGTCCTGCTGGGAGTTCTCGACAGTGACATCGTTGTGCGAGAGATCAGTGCCTTCAACGAGCACAGGTGAGCTTCCCTTTTAACCATGTTAACCCTGTATTCCCTTGAAACATTTTTCATTATGTTTTTAGAAAACCATTGTAAAATAGGGCTTAAGCGGATAATTAAGCTTCTTCGTGTTTGTACGTGTTTTGTGCTGTATCATTTATTTGAGTGTACATGCAGTACACAGTATATCTGTGGCGATTCCAATTCTAAATACTGGCTGACGTGGCTGTTATGAAGGAATCATCACATGTTTACTAAGGCTCTATTGTCTTGATGAACCAGAAATGCTCCAAACGTCTTTCAAGCAGGGATCAGGTATCTGTGTCCATGTGGCTTCTGGAGGTGTGAGTTATTGATGTTAATCTCTTCCTCCTTTGCTCAGTACTCGTTTGGTCTTCCTGGTCTCAGGGGGCCCAGGGCGCCCTCCCCTGTCCGGTCGAAGTGTTGCAATGGGGCTGCGCAACAAGTTGCGCAAACAAAAGAACGACTTCCTCATCTTCAAAGCTAGACGGGTGGACACAGTCAGTGAGTATTTATAGTAGCTGCTTGCCAGATTCAACACACTAGATAAAGAGATGTGATACTATGGATGTGAATTAACGTGCTATAGCTTTGCTAAGTTACAATTTCGCATTATTTTGTCACACAAACAACCAACCATTCAATGTGGGTGGTCAAATTGTGACAGAAGCTCATGTGTCAAGAATGTTAGACTGTAACTGCAAGTTGTTTCTTGAACTTTTCTCTCTTACTCTCTTGTTTCTTTCTTTTTCTGACTGCCATAGGCCTTGATATCATCCCATTTAGGCCTAACCTATAGTTAGGCCCAAATCAGAAATTAGCCTACAAAAACAAATATGTTGATACATACTGTACATGTACTGTAAGCCCCTCCCATACACTAAAATGTGTACCCGGCCTGAATGGGTTAAGAATTGCATTGTTGTGGACTGGCCTTTAGATTAACTCTCCTGTTTTCACTCTACACTAAATATCTTTGCCAAAAATAGCAAGCTGTCATAGTGTCATAACATGGCAGATCGTTATTGTCACAAAATGTCACCCTCAGAATAGGGGGTTCAAATGGTTAGATTAGCTGTTTTACTGCCACACAACTGAAATTGTGTTCCCTCTCTTATTACTTCTCTCTCCCTGTGTGTCCTCAGTTTGCCAGTTAAACTGCTCCGGCCATGGCGACTGTGACTCCTTCACACGGACCTGTGTCTGTCACCCATTCTGGATGGAGAACTACATCACGTCACAGCTGGGAGATGGAGAGAGCAACTGTGGTGAGAAATTAGTTTGAGAGTTTCTTTGCCCCTGACAGGAGGGATGTTAAAATGTAATTTAGGCCGGTCCACACCAATGCAACTCCTTGCAAAATGCATCTACTTGCAACTACTCACAACCACTATCCCCAATGGCAGTTGCAAGGAGTTGCATTGGTGTGACATGGACTTAAAACTGTTTTGTTGCAAAGAGTTGCGACTAGTTGCATTGGTGCGTTTGGCCTTAGACCAACCAGTAGGCGTCAGCATTGACAAGTCTACATAAGTGTGTGGTCAACCTGGGAGTTGGCACAATGAACAAATTTGGAGATGAAGGGGGGAAAATTGGCTATACTGGGTGTATTTTGTTAAATTGTTTACAGTTGTGCTAAGCAGTAATGCACTCGGGCTGTATCCTTTTATATTATATTATATATATCTATGTATTTCTGATTAATTTAGTACAATGGACCACAATGGAAACAAGCCCCTGGGTTTTTTTGTGTTATCCTTTTAGCATAACCTTTGACTGTATAACCTGTACCGATAGATAGATAGATAGATAGATAGATAGATAGATAGATAGATAGATAGATAGTTAGATAGTTAGTCGCACAACTAATCAATGCAGTGCCAAACAAAAAGTGTCCAAACAGTCAATGTTAGTCAGTGCTACACAAGTATCTCCCGCCATGTCAAACACAAGCACAATACTCTATACCAACACTACCCAAAAGTGCAGAGCCAAACAAAAGGTGTCCCTTTGTCAGTGCTAAATAAAACAACAACAAAAGCACAAAGAGTGACACAGCAAAAACGACACATGGACCCTTCCTGGAAAGTGTCCTCAGGGGTCAGATAAGCTTAATAAGCTTGTTAATAAAGTAATCAATCACAGCTATTGGAAATTAAGGTACTTTGCTTCGCATCATGCCAACAACACCCATAGCTGTTATATGCGATATAACACTGCCTATTGTATATTCTTGCTTAATTATCATGTGCACAATGCACATAGTATACACATTTAATATTGTTTTTGTTTTCAGAGTGGAGCGTACTCTATGTGACAATAGCATCCTTCATGATTGTTGTTGCTATAGCCACAGTTGTCTGGGGAATGGTGTGCTGCTGTCGCAGGTGAGAGAGACACTTAATAATTAGATTGGCATTACATTTTGAAACATTGTTAAGTGTTTGTACAAAACACTTTTTAATTAATGTTAAGCTACCACACCACCATTGCGCTTTAAATGAAATGTGACCTGGCTTATATATTCTTTGTGTTCTGTTGTATTCAATTAAACATATATAATGTATATTTTTGTGTGTACTGTACCACTTTATCTTGGCGTTTAGAATATACTCATGAATATCTGTAAATAGTAAGGGGGTCACACTGTCCAATTTCCACAGAGTTAACCCTTATATTTGTTAACAGGCGTAAGAGTAGAGTACGCAGAAGTAAAAGTCGTTACAAAATGCTGGAGCATGATGAACAAGACAGCCTGGAGCTGCAACCACCTAGATCTGGTGAGACACACACACTCTTACATCAACGATATGTGACATCATATAATGACACATCATGCCACAAGATGTGACATATGTTACATGATATGTCACATTTGTATAGTGTTCCAGACAGTTTTGTCTGCTCACTTCTTTGTCATCACTTCCAATTTCACTTGTTTAATCTGTTGTTTTATCCTTTCTGAGTTCTCTATCCTGATTGAAAATACATTTTCTGTTTAATAGAGATCTGGAGAGACATGGAGACTCATCACTTACCCTACCTTTAGCATTGTTCTGTAATGTTATATTGGGTTCTCATTCTGTTTCTCATGTTTGTTTCTGTCATAGTGCTGTGTCGGCACTTTGTCCTTCATCCAGTAGTGTTTGAAGTATTATAAATTTGCTAAACAAATTAAGTTTATTATTATTCTTTTCTATCCTTTGGTTCTCCTGCTCCTTCCAACCCGTCACCAGGTCGTGTCAAGGCTTCGCCAGCCCCCACCTCTTCCGCCCTCATGCATTCGGACTCGGACCTGGACAGTGACGATGGGCAGGGAGGGGTCCCATGGACGGAGCGGGAGCGAGGACAGCTCCTGAGACCCCAGAATGGCTCCCTGAGGAACGGACAGGGTCCACCGAGAAACAAGAAGCAAAGAGAAGAGCTGCTATAGCAACTGAGGAACGGGAAGCCCCCTAAAGCCTCCTCCTGCACATGCACTTACTCCTCTGACTTCACTCCTCCCATCTATTTGTCCCTCTTTCTTGTGCTTTTTTTCTACATGCAACATCATCATGCCACTCGCCCACTAAAGACACTGTTTGTGACACTTGGATTTAGGAGGGGAGAGAGAGAGGAAGAACATGCTGGATACATGTTGTAATCACATCCCACTGTCAGAAGAAATTCACGTCCCTGCACCCACACTGAGCCACTATAGAGGAGAAAACTGTATCATTTCTTGATGAAATATGGGTCATTTATGTGGAATGAATGGCAATGAAATACAATGTTAGAGCCCTGTGTAACATGGCGATAATGAGGATGAAATATACTATACCTCTCAGCGACAGGTGACATCATCAGTCAGTGACTGCGAGAGAAGACTAGCATATCTAACACTTTCTCTTGTTAAGAAGAGAAAAAAAGAATCTCAACTGACACGATAACCAGCGGCAGTTGAGCCCACTTCACACACTCACATTGGTTCACAGAGACACACAAGTATGTGCGCACATACACACACACTGCACCGTATTCACCCTTGTCCCACGTTAGACCGATGCTACCAAACACTGCCAAGTATCTACCGATGGTCAGCTATTATATTGATAGCTGATGAGGGGATATTTTATTTTGAAGGCTTAGCCGTCGGGGCATTGACAACCAAAATTGATCTAATGTTCCCCAAAACTGTACTGTAGCTGTACGTCATGTGCATGATGAGCAAACATATTGCAGTTCTGGTACGCTATGACGCTGGAATGACAGCCTGCATGTGTTAAACATACGTGTATGTGGTGCGAGAGTGCGTCTGGCCAATTGTGCCAAAAAAAACAATTTTACTTACAAAGCGATTAATGCGTTTGTTTTTATGCGTCTTATTTACGAACACAATAACGGAGTCACCAATGCGGACTGTCGTCCACCATGTTAGCTGGAGGTAGAGAGAGGCTCATGGGAAATGCTGTAAGAGGCTCCCCCACCTCACTGGTCAGATTCACTGGAACACACTGGAGAACCAATAGCCTGTGGATACCCTCAAGCACCCTGTGTCACTGTGGCCCACGGGACCGGGACAAGATGAAGGTGATGAACTGGGCGATACCTCCTCACTCACCTCAAGATGACGCGCTAATGGAGTGAATGCTAATAGAAGACACTTTGATTGTTTTGTTTTTAAACGACCTTTAGCTATCAGTTTGATGCTGATGTACTTTGTTTTTCATGCACCACCATGTGGTTCCTGTCGGTGAACTCCACTATCATGTTCCCTCTCATCAGGGGATAAGAACGAGGCTGATCTGTGATTGAGAAATCGGAAAGTGAATCAAAAACGTCAGCCTGTGTAAAATCGTGAGTGTTCTTTGAAATTAACATTCACGATTTTACAGTGCATAAACTGTGTTACAATTTTCTGAAATGCTTCCTTTACCATTCTTGCAAACATCTCAAAGAGATCAAGTAGTAGAGAATGAAGTGAAACTTAGTTCATCTGAATGCAGCGTAAGTCCAGCAACACTTGAGCAGCCTTACTCTGCTTACTCTGTAGACGTGAATGTGGAAGATGGATCACTGTAAGAATATACTATACTACATACTGTATGTCAAAGTTAAATGTTTACACCATTTATTGTATTCAGTTCATAGATACACTTGCAGACCCACTGCAATGTCCGCAAGTACTTTAATTCTAGTTGGTTAAGCAGAGAAAGTGCATCTCACATCTTCCAGACATCATTTGACCTTAAATAAATCATATCAGGGATGTACCTGATTATGACCAACAAAGACCTGAACCATTCACTTCTGCAGTGTGTAATGGCAAGAAGTAGCTGGTCATCACCATTGCAAATCTGTGAAGCAGTGGGTGGTGGTTAGGAGTGTGACTGGACTGGGCTGTTGAGAAGGAAAATTAAACCAAATAATGCTCCTCACAACTTCTAATAGTGCAATCGCTTTGCATGCAGACTGTGAAACTGGCCTGTAAGTTTAGTCACTTTTTTTCTGTTTTTGTTGAATGTTGAAAGGGTACACCTGTGATATGATCCAAGCTGTACTCTGTGTGGAATAAGCAATCATTTAAAAAGATGATTTCTCTGGGTGCCCGGGTGGCGCAGGTAAACGTTCCTACCCACCACTGTGGAGACTCGTGTTCAATTCCTCCATGGTGCCGCCGGCTTGTCCGGGCACTCCAATGAGCACAATTGGCCATGTTGGGGGGGGGGGGGGGGGGGGGTGATCACTGTCGACTCCTACAGGTTGGTCGGGGAGTGGAAATGGGAAGAATAGCGTGTTCATCCACACGCATTATGTCTTCCCGTTGAAACTCTTTCAGATGTCAGATGAAAAGAAGCTGCTGCCAACTAGTGTATCAGAGGAGACGTGGTTGTCTACAGTCTACTCTACACCCACCCCAAGACCCACAAGTGAAGTAAGCCTAGTAGGGGTTGGCAGTGACAGGGACTACTCATGGGGGGGTAAATGCAATTACTAAATTGGGGAAAAATGGGGAATAAACAAATGGTTGATCAAAAGAAAAACCATTGCACTTGTGCATGGTTGTTTAATTTGCAATGTACCTGTAGTAGTGGGTGTGCTGAAATTCACTCACCAACTGGACTTGAATAATCTATATCTAAAGTATTCTAAGGGAACTAAATTCATGCACAATTGAGATTTTATAATTGGACAACAATCAGTATTTTGACTAATTGACAGATTTGGGATTGATTGATTGACATTCAATTCTAGAAGTTGATGTTTTGTTTTTTCAAATGCCATGTGACAATAGATTTTCTTTTTTACAGAATACAGTTATGTCCCTATACTTCACAAAAGAATGACAACATTTTCCAGATTTATTTTTTACAATCTAACAATGGGGAATTATTCTGTTAATAACCATACTGTATTTAAGTTTACAATGTAATAGTTAAAAAGTGAATTGAACCCCATCCTAATGGGAGTCCACTGTAAAGACAGACAGTCCTAGTGGAGCATTCAGAAAATGAAGGGATTCAGAATTGTATTTAAAAAAGAAATGTTTATAAATAACATTAAAGTGAAGGATTCCCCTCCCTTAAAGTGTGACCAGACCTGATGCAACTGGAATAAAATGTTTCATATTGTTCTTGATTCTTCTGTCACTTTTTAATTACCTGATGATTGCTCATATAAGACTTCCAGCCATGACTTGACATTCAGCCATATTCCAAAATGTACCAACCATGACTGAAGCTTAATTGGTTTAATACTAAGAGTCATCAATCAGTTATCACAGAAAGGTAACAACAAAGGGTTTTCATATCCTGTCTTTTCTGTCTTTGTCCCACCTTTTGTGTCCCATCAGCTCTGACAGCGTTTCTGTACCGTAAAGGTTGGTGTTTTTTAAAGGCTGGTACAGAATCCAGTCTTTGGGTCAGAACCAAATGGGTTCTCAAATTAAAATGATAGCCAGACAAAGCCTTCCCAGGCTGCTATGATTTGATGTAGAAAAATATGTCTAGTCTTCAACTCTTCATAGCTGTAATTTCTCCCCCAGACTGTCTCTCTCTCTCAAAGACACACGCACACGCACGCACGCACGCACACACACACACACACACACACACACACACACACACACACACACACACACACACACACACAGGACATGGCTGGACAGCCAGCTCTGTCCTTTTGCTGCTGTTAAAACATTAAGCTGTGCCTCTTGACCCACCATTTGATTTCAGTATCATTGCCATGGCCTAATGTAATAACATAATCTCATTCACATTCATTGACCCACGATTTCAGAGTCACTGCCCTGGCCTAATGTAATAAGATAAACTCATTCACTTTCACTGTGTTCACGGTCACATTCACATTCAGTCACACACTTTTATGGCTGATTACATGGGTGTCCCTTACTGCTCCATAAAACTAAAATGATTTGCTGTGGTGACTGACTTTGACAATTAAGTAACCAATGATAGTACACAATGTCCTCTGACTGTCTGGATGTGACAGACTTATAGCATCTGATGAGATGGAGACATTTTCTAGATGACAGGTTATTGGACACGTTGATTCAAATACATGTGTGAAAGCATACAAATGTACAGTATACTGTAGGGCTGTAGAGCGGGAAAAGCAAATAATGCTCCTCTTAACTTCTAATGGAGCAATCGCTTCTTTGCATGCAGACTGAGAAACTAAGTTCAGTCACTTTTTACAGTATATTTTTGTTGAATGTTGAAAGGGAAGTGTACGCCTGTGATTTGATTGGAAGTATGTTTTCATCACCTTGTTTTTTACCCTTTGTGTATCCTTCACTGCTCTGTAAACTTTGTTGAAACTTTATATAATATATTATATTACATATATTATATCCAATTCTAAGATTTCTTGTGGTGTTTGAATCACCAGAATTACTTTACACAGTAGACTTGGTGTCCACCACCCATAGCAGCCAGATGTGACAGACAGGTTCAGACAAGAAACCAACACATGCTTGAGTTATACAACCTTTTGGCATGGACTCAACTGAGCTGGTGGTGGATGCATTTGTGAAGAAGAATAATGCAGTCAGTGTGTGCTGAATGAAAGGATGCATGCAAAAGTGACCTCATACACTACAAACTGACAGCTGTCACAAGTTTTCTTTCTTTTCTTTTTTTCTTTTTTTTTTCCAGCTGTCACAAGCTGTCATTCTAGCCTAGGCCCTAGAATGACAGCTTGTAACCTGCCCTATGCACAATACAGGAGGGGACCATGGAGGACTGAAATAAACAACAACACTCTATATATTACAATTTCTGCATACAGAAGACAAGAAGAGTCAGAGGAAGCAGCAGTTTATCATTTTTTCCACCCATGTTGCATTCTGCGTTTCTTGTCTCCTTGACCTTATATGGGAATAAAGGAGTAGGTTTTGCTGCGAGCGAGCACAAAAAAAGCCCGACAACGCATATTTAACCGTACGATGGTGTGCCGCGCGTTGAAAATAGCTCGATCTGCAAGCCCACGGCGCGTCGCTTCCGCGAGGCACCGTGGGCTTGCAGATCGTCTGTTTTCGACGGTCGTAGTAGTTAAAGGGCGGAAACGGCCTCGCGCGGTGATGCGTGCTCGTTTTTCCCAACGGGTCTGAGGCCCTAAACTAAGATGCAGAATAGATATTCTGCATCTAGTTTAGGGCTTGACTCAGATCTTTGCTTCTTCTGGGGGTCCCTGGAACAAAACATTTTTAGATGGGGGTCCGTGGCTAAATGGGGGGGTCCTTGACATTACAAAGTTTTAGAACCACTTGCAACACAGGTTTTTTTCAGAATACTGTTAGGATTTAGACGAGATTTGAGGACCCCCAAAATGATATGTATTTGGCCATCAAGGACCCCCAAAATGATATGTGTTTGGCCACGGACCCCCATCTCAAAATATGTTGTTACAGGGACCCCTTAAAAGCAAAGATTTGAGTTATATGTCCACTCTAAAATGTGGGTCTATTCTGCATCTAGTTTAGGGCCTCAGACCCGTTGGCAAACGAAAGGTCGCCGCGGTGACAGCTGGGAAACTTCGAGTGAATCCAGGAAGCAGAGAGAGAAAAAAAGAGCAGCGGTGAAGCTCTGTGCACAACGCACTGGTCCACTCCCACCGACACACACACACACCTAAATCACTGCTCCGCTCCTTTTAGCAGGTAAGACTTGTGTGTTTTGGTGTTTTCACGCAACGTTAGCGACGATAGCAACCTTTTCCAGCGATAACGAGCGACGCGGCGGTGCATTTGTCGAAGCAATTTGATGTTAATAGCAAGAAAACAACGCGTCCGCGGCGCCGCCGCCCGCTGCTCCGTGTTGGAACTGACTGAATCATTCAGAAATGATTGACAGAAATGAAATGGGGTTGATGCTGTAACTAGCCTTCACAGGGTCGCGTTGAGGATAAATATACCAAGACATCCGGTAAACAATGCAGTCAGCAAGCGACGCTGCTCGCTATCTGTGTAAACTTGCACATTTTCGTGCAGATAGTGCCAATATTAGCTAACACACACACACACACACACACACACACACACACACACACACACAACTGGCACACAGCCTGGGAGGGGTGTCTGTGCACAAATACAGGAAATGAAACAGACGGGGACAGAATGACTACCAGAGATATCATGTCTGCTTGAACTGAAACTAAAAGACTGGACGAATATGTCTTCACTAAAACGAATCAATGAATGGCTCGTTGTATATTGATCACATCACATTTGCCATTTAGTTTCGTCATTCATGATCTCTGGTTGTTTTATCTTCTTGCTTTAGCCTAGCATCCTCCTTGCTTGCTTGGTGGTACGTCCCGTCCGTCCGTATCCCACAATCGCATTAGCATCATCGGCTTGTGAGTGATCTGTGTGATACCAAAGCCCACCGTGGTGGTGGATGGAGCTTTGGCAGAGGTTAGAACTTTCATCTGCGTTCCCATGGCCTACTTTATTATGATGACCCGATTTTATTACAAGAATATAGCGGTGTTGTTACAGAACACTGCGGCGTCCACGCTCCCTTTATGTCTGAGAACTGGACGTCTGCCTGAGTGCCCTCTGGCTGTGTTGGCAGTGGCACAACAAACCCCCACTGACTGAACCCAACCTACTGCAATTCCCCTGCACATTGATGTACCACCCAGCGTGACACTGCGCCCTGGGCCTGTGCCACACTCTGCCATATGTTTTGAAAAGTAATTACAAACCCAGGACTTATAGTTGGAGGTGCCCTGCATAAGGTGAATTATTACAGTAGTCAATACCTGGAAGCGAAGGTCATGATTCTGGCAGGTAGAATGGATCAACCCAGCAGGGGCTTCTGAGCAATTTCAATTTGGGACTCGCACAATGTGAGAAATGTATGTGTGTCCATTTGAAACAGATTTTAACATACTAGAATCAAGTTTGTTAGATAAAGGTACGGTATGTTAGAATTAGGGATGTGCCGAAAGCAAAATTCTTGGCCGAAACCGAATACCGAATATTGGAAACATTTGGCCGAAAACCGAATACCGAATAGCCGAATAATACATGTATATAATTTATTTTGTATTACAAATGTTTGCACTATTGCTGTAACTTTGTTGTAAAGCTACCTGGTTATGGCAAAAGACATGATTATGGCAAAACCTAACTTAAATAATAATCACCATATGGTTTACATTTATTTATTTCTCACTTTTGAATGCACACATAACATATTTATTTTTGTGTAGAATTATTTATTTACTATTGTGTAGTAAATTTGTAATAAAAGACAAATTATGTCTCAAAATATTAACATTCCATATAGAATTGAATTTAATTATTGCATCATAAAGAAATATCAATGTAATTATTGTTATAAAAAAGAAAAAATATATATATATATATATATATATATAAATTGAATATCCTATACATTATTCGGTAGTATTCGGTATTCAGTATTCGGTAATATTCGGTATTTGGTATTCGGTACTATTCGGTAATAATTATTCGGCTGTAAAATCAAACCGAACCGAAACCGAATATGTGTTTTTTGGCACTATTCGGCCGAAAATATTCGGCGCCGAATATTCGGTCACATCTCTAGTTAGAATCTAGAAAAATATTTTGCTGATAAGATGTTATGTGTGAAATGTACCTGGCTGCAACCCTTTTGGATCTTGTTGTGTCCTATAGTTTGAGAAACACTACCAGACATAAGCCTGTGTGTCTTGATATAGAACAGGCTATTACTTGGGCCTATTGCATGGTAGGCAAGATGTTTCTGACGTTTACGGTCTACCTCTGCAAACCGTGGAAATTCTTTTTCTTTTGATGGAGACTTTGGAGTTGTTTTCCCTCATGGTCAGCATTTTCCTAGAAGACTTGTCTACCACTCTACGGCTCTAAAATGGACAGTATGTACTGTTGGATGATGTTGTTTCGTCAGACCTCTAGTAGTGTGACAGAGTAGCCTGGTCGGTGTGAGTCCAAATATATCCCTTTCGATCAAGGTATAGCTTTTATCTTCCTGGGAAATGCTTGAGTGCCTCAAGGGGATGAATCCTGATTTATAAACTAGTATACATTATGTAAGTCCTTGTTTACTACACACTAAAATCTTCAGTGGCAATTTCACTCAGAGTGTTAAAAATGGTCGTTACATTTGCAGTTGCACTTGACTTAAATTAACACACTGGGTTTTACTGTGTAGGCAAAGCACTGAAGGCAGTGTCCATTACTCCTACTTACACCCTGAGTGACCCGCCCTTTCTCAGTTGTCATACCTTAACTCGGGTAACAAGGGACTGAAGGCAGGGAGTGAACTCTGGTACTTGTAGGCATATCTCACTCACAGTTATGACGGGTACAATTTCAGTACAGCTGGCCTGGTGTTAGACAAAGGTAGAGGGGTAGTTAGGGTGTGTGTACTGTACACTCACTGAGTTCTAATCTTACAGTTAAGTTGTGTTTTAGGACACACCTACCTAGTTGATCCTAAACTTGCCTCACTATAAATTAGTCATGTTCACCTTTAGAATTAGCATTTATGTACAGTGATGTCATGTGCCTGCCATGTATTCATAGCACATAGGCCTAACTCAGATGTTCCTGCCTGAAGTCCTTTGTCAGTTCTGTGACAGTATAATACTGGGTCTTAATTTACCTGTAACTCTGACAAGATGACTCAGACTTAAATGAACACTCAGGTTTTCACAGCGTAAAAGCTTGAGTTGGGATTTAGTTCCTCCCTGGATGGGTTGATGGTCATTAGGGAGAGTAGTTTGATATGTGTGTATCCATTCAGTCGCAGCCATGTGAAAGTACCCGAGGCGGTCTCAGTCACACAGGTGAAGGTGGTGTTGGGTTACTTAAAATGTTGGGTTACTGGGTTCTTATCATGTAAAGTCAGCTCACTAACGTGGCATGTGTGTGTACCAGGTGTGACTATTTTGTACAATTCGCAAGAGCTCACATGTTATGATAATTTGAAAATGGCTTGTGGGTAATCCGCACAAAACATCCCCACTGGGGATGTTTTTTTATACCCCCTTTGCGCTTAGACTGTAAAATGTAAAAAAGAAATTCACCTTGCACCCAGGATTTTGCAGTGATCATTCTTGAGGTGAGGTGTCCAGACAAGTTGGTTGTAGAGTTAAACATGCAGTAGTGAGGCAATGCGTTTGCAGCCACATTCTTACAGACAAACGTGTGTGTGTTTGCGCCCAAGAGGCACTCTGTGTCCTCCAAAAGTAAAATTAGTGGTTGTTGGATTCAGGTTGTAGACGACATAGTTGGAATGACAGGATAGTGTCTGTAGGAAAGGTCTGCACGACTGCAGTCTCTACAAGCACACAGTAAAATCCTGATCCATTTGTAATTGTGAGTGAAATGAACACTGAAATTTTGACTGTGCAGTGTGCACATGCATTTCAACAGCAAGTCATGACTTGCCTGTCTCCATTCCTCTTGTCATTATTTCTCAAACACTCTTCAAAGAGGAAGTCCTTATCCTGCTAGCATGAGTTCGATTCCTGTTTTGTCATTCAGTCACATCCAGAATTTATGAACTTATTTAGAACTTATGAGCATTGAAAGCAGTATGACAGTTAAACTGTATGGCGTCAATATCTGACTGCCCTACTGTCAAAGTTGTGTGCTATTTTGTGCCAACAGAAATGTAGAATTTGACTCCTGTTGTATGGTTATTATCTATGCACTTTAGCATCAAACCATTATAACTCGTAGAGTCTGAGAATTAAAAAGAGTTGTGAACACCAGTCACCATTGGTCATTGACAGGATGCTTGTAAATAGTTCCCACTGGCACTGAGCTAGGTACAGTCCTGTAAGAAAGGAAACCTCATGAAAACCTGTCTCACATATTTCCACATGGGCATTTGATCTTTATTTAATAATAATATTGAGAGATAGACACGATAATCAGAAGGAAGGCTGTAGAGATGATATGAGACTTGGAAGGGAAGGGATTTAAGAAGAGATCCAAAGAAATAGAAATCAGCCATTCCAAGTGTAACGTTTAAGACGATCGCTATCGCCAGGTCATGCTGTCCTATCATTTCAATGGTAGCCTTTTGCTCACATTTGCATCTTCAGTACCATCAGAAACATACTACACAAGTTTGATTTTTCAAGGGAGGTGTGCTAGGAGGAAAGTAACCCTTGCTGTCAAAATGCATTTGGGGTGTCCAATTTGTGGACTGTAAACTTTCACAACAAATGACACACAATGGTGTCAAGGTTAGGATTTAAATAAGCTGTGCCTGCTTTGTTGTTTGACCAGCACCAAAGAACGTTCACAGTAAAATCTGAGTGTGCAAAATGAATGAACACTGAGTATTTTAATGTCCCTAATCTTCTCCTGTCTTTTTCCAGGTATGGCAGAGTTGGCCAGTCTGGTGCAGCGGTTGGAGATAGCCGTCGGTCGTCTGGAGGCTGCGTCTGGCTCTGGTGGCAGCAGTGCTGGTGGTGGATGTATGCCCATTCTAAATACTAAACTGGTATTATTGCGATGGTTGTCGCCAGCCGGATGCTACTAGTAAATATTGTCTGTGGCTGCCTGAAAGGTTCAGCTGTAAGCTGCTATGGCTGCAGGTCAACGTCTAACTATTCACTTTCACAAAGTTATATTCATGCCTCCTTACCTCGTCCAACAAAGTCATGCATTAGCCAGCTAAGTCACTCACGAGGCAGAAATATATCAAATTGGAGAAGTGAGCCTCCACCAATTTACCTAGTATTTACACTGCTCAAAGAAATTGCGTGAACAAATTATTTCTTTGAGCAGTATATTAGTACCTAGTACCTTAGTATTTATTAGTAGAGTGAGAGTCTGTCTTTTGTACTATTTACTGGTAACCACAGGCTTGGTTCTGGTTTAAATAGTCACTATGTTACGACTAGCCCTACTTAAAGCTGAGTCACAGGCAACAGTGTTGCCAAAACTATATTTGAACACATTTTCCTTTGAAGTATTGTTTCTACAGCTGTATTCTTGGATCAGCCAACAGATTTACAGCAGGAGAATAGTGGAATGGACACTTAAACGTAGTACCTATTCTGTTCTAAACAGTAAAATCTTCAGTGTTCATTTAAGATGAGTGAAATAAGAGTGTGCAAATGTAGCTCTAGTTGCCAAACATCACATCAGAGGCCAGAACTGCCAGTGTGTTTGTAGTTTGATAAA
Source organism: Nannobrachium achirus (assembly GCF_963921795.1). NCBI lineage: Eukaryota > Metazoa > Chordata > Actinopteri > Myctophiformes > Myctophidae > Nannobrachium > Nannobrachium achirus. Next base: position 29,360,715 of record NC_137819.1, read on the forward strand.
GATTTATTGTGGTTAATAGAAGCTGACCCATGAAACATGACTTTGTGCCTTGGTAATGTTTCTTCTTACTCCTTCCCTCTGTCTGTCCAGCCGTATCAGCATATGTGGAGGCGTACGATGACATCATCAAAGGTCCTGTGGCTCAGTACACCACCCTCAGCCAGCAGATTGGGGGTGACGTCCAGAAACATGTCAGTAAAATGTTGAATAATGGCCAGTTTAGCCACACATAACAATGAATGTATATAGTAAAATCCGTAGTGTTCATTTAACTGTTGAGAATGTACACATGGAACCAAATGGATACGGGCCCATTTGGTTCAATTCTTTACATTTTCAGAGTTGCAAATGGATAAATGAACACTGAGAATTTTACTGTGTGCAGTCTTTGTGCATTGTGCATTTCTCTCTATGGTTTAGGGTCTACCTCTCCCTTCATCCCTGGTGCTCTCACTGTCTGTCTCTCGCTTGCTTCATCTGTGTGCCATTGGTTGGCTCTCTATCTCACCAGTGGTGGACAGTAACCAAGTAGATTTACCGTACTTGAGTACTGAGAACGTTTTTGAGTGAAAGTCGAGTATCAAAACAATACGAATACAGATATTGTACTTTTGACTTCTACTTTTCTAGGAAGGTAAAGTACATTATTAATTAACCACATCAGCCCTATTATGAAAATACAACCTCGATGCGACGCATTATAGATCTGTTGTACCTGCTATTTTCAGCATTATATTTTAGGACGATTTCTGTAAAGCCTTTTTGAAAATGTTTCGAAAATGTCTACATTTGAATATAGAAATGCATTGATATTAAAAAGAAAATGTACTTTGTAATTTGTTATTTTGAATACTTACAAGCAACTGCTCCAGTACAACTTTCACTTGCAGCTGAGTAATATTTGAGCAGGAGTATCTATACTTTGACTCGAGTACTAGGGTTGACTACTTTGTCCACCACTACGTCTCACTCTCCCTCGTCTCACTCTCCCTCTTCTTTTCCAGGCGGAAATGATGAAGCAGGCGTTCTCCTGTCAGAGACAACTCCTTGTCGCAGCCTCCAGCTCCCAGAAGCCCTCTGATGTGAGTGTAAATATGCATCGTAATCAACCAGTAAACAACACACTGATTAATCTGGAACTTAGTTGAAAGCAATCTGAATATAGTATCAATACAGCAGTGACTAACACCGTATAAACACTATAAATTAAAGGGATATTTCACTTTTGGTCATTTTATAATCGTCTAATCAGGCTTTTGGGAACACACTGAACAGTTTTTAATTTGCTTCATTCAGTATTTAGATATTTGATGTAAATGTTATCAGGCCCTCCCTGTTCAGGGCCCCTCCCCATACACACCCATTATCTTTTTCTGGTCTACCCTCCTAATACGTGAGCTGGCCGTGCATGTGACTTTCCGATAACGTTTTTTCATATATTACTTTATGGTATTTAATTTTTTCCATTTTCCCAAATAATTATTAAAAATAAATGAAAAAAGTTATCACTAGAAAAAATAATGGGGGTTTTTAATGAATCTATCATGGTTAAAATGGAGTTTGAAGTTACAATGGGTGTGTATAGGGAGAGGGCCTGATAACATTTACATCAAATATCTAATTGAATTAAGCAAATTAAAATCTGTTCAGGGTGTTTCCAAAAGCCTGATTAGATGATAAACTGACCAAAAGTTATTTTTGAAAGTGAAATATCCCTTTAAGCATGTCCATTTCTGCCCTTCATGTCGCTGAAGTTCCGTTTTAAACCGGTGTAATGTCTTCTTCTCTGTAGTCTGCGTTGACCCCCCTCCTGCAGCCAGTGTCCAAAGTCATCCAGGACGTGCAGACATTCCGCGAGAAGAACCGCTCCTCGCCGTTCTTCAACCACCTCTCTGCTGTCAGCGAGAGTGTCCCCGCGCTCGGCTGGGTCGCCATGGTGAGAGAGAGGGAGAAAGGGAGTGGGGTTGGCACTTGGCACTGCCATCTGAATGCCTGCTGAGTGTGGTGAAGTTGGTTCCTGTGTGTGTGGATTCTTTGTGCATGCATGCATGTGGGTGGTTAAATGGGTGTAATAATCAGCGGAAACAAGCCTTTCTTTCATTCAGTCTGGTGAGTGAGGCAGACAGTAGTTGAACAGAGCCTCAGTGTTACTGGTGTTTTGGTTTTGATTAGTTTTTAACTCATATGCTGCCATTTAACAATACCTTCGTACTCTTTAACTGCCATTCGTCTCCATAGACTTCCATGTAATTCATAGTGCACGGATCATGCACACCCATGCCTAGATAATGCACCACGTGTGTCCACATTGCTCACAGCTTTCAAACAAAAAAATCCGAATGGAAATCCGTTCAGGCATTCATGAGATAGCAGCCATTATGTTTTACACTGTTGTGAGCTTGGAGGTCTGCTACCTGAGTTGTATGGGGGTTGTATGGGGGTTAAACAAGCAATTTCGCGATCGCTATCATGCCTACTAACGTTTTTGGGGTCCAAAAAAAAAAAAAAAACATTTTTTTTTTTTTTTTTTTTTTTATTCACGGGATTCACGGGCGTGGCAGGGTGGTACAACGGGATTTTTAAGGGATTCACGTTTTTGGCAGTTAATGAGTTAATAGCAGTACTATAAAACATATATACAATTCTCAGTTCATTTATTTTTTTACATTCTAAAAAGTCTTAAATAGCGCTATTCCCAAAGCAGTCATTGCTATAGTTTTTGTTCATTAGCAGCTCTTTAGTATAAACGTGAAGAAAAGCTGCACACTCATTCATAGCCACGATGATCCAGCTCTTTAGCAAACAGAAAATATATTTTCAGGTCAGAATAACAAATTCCATCCAATCCAGAGAGAACTCAGACAGGATCAACAAGTCAAATTGGAAGTGAGAGCAAAACAATGAGCAGACACAATTGAAACACTATAAAACCGAAGCTGATACATGATCTTACTGCGACGGCTAGATAGATAGTCTTACTCTACCTATAGATGAACACTCGGGATTTTACAGTGAAAGGCAGAAATATAATCTGCCTCTGGAGCGATCTGATAGTCCAGTGCTTAGGGTGTATACCACGTGGCCGCAAGATGCCTGATCAGCGAGTCACCGGTTTGAGTCCTGGTTGCTCGGATCATTTGCTGTTTGTCATTCCCCTGCTATCTTCTCTGCAATTTCTGTCTCGCCACTAATGTTGGGTATCAAATAAAGGCTGAAAATGGGCCAAAATGGCACCTCTGATCTACTACTTCTTCCTTGCTTGTTCCAGGCTCCTAAGCCAGGCCCCTATGTGAAAGAGATGCAGGACTCCGCCATGTTCTACACCAACCGTGTGCTTAAGGACTACAAGGAGAAGTAAGGGAGCTTATTGTGCATCTAGACGGTAGAATCCACCCTGACAGTGTTTGTACAAATGTAAAACCTTAACTGAGAGTGTATGGATCCATTTGCTTACATTTGTCCACTCTCAGTTAAGTTTAAATGACAGCCTAAAGGTAGTCTGTACTTTAAGAGGCAGAACCTTTCTGTCCCCATCTGTCTTCAATTCCCCCCAGCTATAACGTTAAAGCAGTTGTACTTACTCAACACTGCCACATGAAGCCCAGCCATCATGTAGCGGTTATGCACTTTGGTGTATGCAGTGGTTAGGACTGACATCATGGCTTATATACACACCACTGTTGCACCAAGAAGGCTTGAGAAAATAATACAGTAGTGGCAGTCCCAGCTTGTAGAAAAGTTGTCTTGCGTTAATTTAGATGCATACATACAGCACAGACATCAGGGTTCAGTGGTTTCATGTTTGTGCCCTTTGTTGGAAATGTATACAAAATAACTGATGCTATTCCTTCAACTACAAGACTAGAGCTGACTACTCCATTGAAGTGCAGAACACAACTTGACCTCAGTTGTTGGTTTGGGCTCAGTGTTGATTTCGTCGACTAAAACTATCACGAAAAATGTTCGTCGACTACCATCTTTCACTGACAAAATAAAAACTAAGCCACGATGACTAAATATATTGACAATTTTGTCAACAAATAAAAACTAGACTAAAATGTTTGGGAGAGACTAGAGGAGAAGAGATCCAGTTTAACTGCAAGATTGCCTTTGTTGCACTCTGAAAACAGCAGATCTACAATTATTGTGAGCTTGTAGATCGGCTATTTTCTGAATGCAAGCAAGTGTAAAATCAGCCATTACGATGCCATCAAGGCCCGACAAAATACGACTAAATCCACTGGTCGACTAAAACTAAAACTTTTCAGATTGCCAAAAATATGACTAAAACTAAATGCTATTTTATTATTTAAATATTTGTGAGGTTGTGTACCCATAATACCCAAGATTAATGTCCTGCTACTTGAGGGGCTGGTGGGAGGGACACAGCAATGCAGGTGGAACAATTAACCGTTTTTAACCTTTTTCTATACCTTATAATTTTGCTGAAAATATGTGTATATTTATGTGGTTACAATTGACTACAAAAAAATCCAGTGCAAAGGGACAATCAATAGATGCAAAGGTTTCTTTCTATCTACTTCCAGGGACAAGACACATGTGGAGTGGGTGAAAGCCTATCTTTCCATCTGGACTCAGCTCCAGAACTACATCAAAGAGCACCACACTACGGGATTGTCCTGGAGCAAGACTGTAAGCCCACTTGCCCTTTTTGTTTCTCTATATCACTCTCTTACCCCCCGGCTCCACCAGGCGCGTTGAGCGTCGCGTCAACGCTGGGAACGCTCCCGTTTTAATCGATGAAGGGTGCTACACTGGCGATGTTGACGCCGGACGCCCACGACGGCACGACGCAGTCTTTTTGGTGGGGCCCTAGCCTTATCTAATGTAATATATTCATTCATCAGAACTCATACGTGGAAAGCTACATTAAAATAAACCACAGTCGGGGCGCCCGCTGGCCTGGTGGTCAAGGCGCATACCACATACTAGGCTATGATGCCTGCTGGCGTCGCCGGTTCGATTCCCGATCCGGACGACCTTTGCCACATGTCATCCCCCATATCTCTCCCTATTTCCTGTCAGTCTACTGTCCTATCGAATAAAGGCATAAAAAGCCCAAAAACAAATCTAATTTTTTTTAAAATAAACCACAGTAAAAATGTTCTTCCCCACCTCAGGGTCCTGTAGCCTCGGCCTCTGCGGTTCCTCCCAGCGCTCCCGCCGGTGGATGCCCCCCTCCCCCTCCCCCCGGGCCCCCTCCTCCCCCTATGGCCCTCGGAGAGTCGTCGGGTGGCAGTGCCGGTGGCCCCGAGACTCACAACGCTCTGTTCGCCGACATCAACAAGGGAGCCGACATCACCAAGGGTAGGTGGCACAGAGGATTTCACACCCACCGGCTGTCAGCTTCTAGCCCCTGTTTGTGTTTGTAAACCTTGCTTGTAGTTTCTTCTTTTTATTTTATTTTATTACAGTACCAAAAATGGCAGATCAAAAAACTTGATGCTTTTAAGCTTGTAGATCAGCAAGTGCATAATGAGACTAAATTGATTTATTAAAAACAATCAATAGTTGCAGTGTTACTTGCTTGTCAGCTGTGTCTTTTAGTTATTTCTGCCTTGCTTAGTTTAATCTGTCAAATCTCAACTCCAATACTGTAGTCCCTGCCACTCCCTGGTAGCTGCTGACCCCTACTGGTTGGTTTTAGGAATGGTGTAGGCGAGCATGTGCCTCCTGTCCATTTTATTTTTGACAGTGAGAAGTTTCACCAGTATGACATAATGTGAACAGAGGAATACACCATTGTGGGAGTTGATAGTGCTGCAACAGATCCTTCCCGTCCTTGAACGCAGCCATTTTTTATTTGTTTCGATTCAAACCCCTAGTCTCCATGGTGATGTGCAGGAACTTGACCCCTTGGCCAAGACGTGGTCATCACCTATGACAACAGCTGTTTGAATGTTTGTTTTCCCATCTGTACCTTGCCATGTCTGCTGTATACAGGAATATTATGCTCTCACACTACACTACGCAGCAGATTTTACCTAATGATTAATTGTCACTGTTAGGTCGTGTGCATTTTTTGACCAATGAAAGGTGTTCTAATCTGTCTGTATTCCTTCCCCTCCAGGCTTAAAGCATGTGTCCAAAGACCAGATGACTCACAAGAATCCAGGCCTGAGGACCTCGGGTAGTGCGCCGGTCCGCACCGGACCCAAACCCTTCACCACCTCCCCCCGCCCCGCCGCCGCAGCTACCCCAACCCGCACGCTGCCCCCTGTGTTGGAGCTAGACGGAAAGAAGTGGAAAGTGGTGCGTCAATCACCTGTCTACCAAATAAAATCAAAATATATTTATATTTATATATTCTTTTTACGTTAAACTGAACTCCACTGTATAAATGGATCATATATTTACATATTCTTTTTACGTTAAACTGAACTCCACTGTATAAATGGATCATTTCTGGATACACCTGGAGGGCTGGTTTAACAATTACATCAATAGTTAGGAAATACTTTTTCCAAAACATGTAATTGTTAAACCAGCCCTCCAGGTGTATAGGATTTTTTATGCACTTGAGAAAATGTTTGTTTAAAAGATTATTTTCTACTTTTGCCCCCTACAAATTGAGGTATACTATGCGACGCATAGTATACTGTAGGTTCCAACTTTTCCATGGAGTTCATATTGTGCTTCTCTCCTTGATTGAAGGATGGAGGATGGTGGTTGCTCTGATGTGACCTCCAGTCCTCAGTGTTGTGGATTTTGGTCAAAATGGAACTGAATTTGTTTATGTATGTAGCTGACCCTGAGAAACTTGGGCATGAGTCACGGACACTGAACAAGCTCTTGTTTGATACCACTGCTTTTTATAGTCCACCCCTTTTATGGTAACTGCAGTTCCCGTCCTCTTTTTAAATCTCACCCGTGCAACCACTAATGTTCCTCTCCTCTACACCCCCCCCTTTCATTCCTTCCCACTGCAGGAGAACCAGGAGGGTGCTCAGGGTCTGGTGATCAGTGACACAGAGCTGAAGCAGGTGGTCTATGCTTTCAAGTGCAACAACAGCACACTGACCGTCAAGGGCAAGATCAACTCAATCACTTTAGGTAAGGATAATGGAAAATGACTAAACCCAGGATCAGTTGAACTCCAGGCCTTTAAGGCTTTAGACTCTAGAGAGAGTAAGTGCTTCAGTTTGACAAATAAATGATACAGATAAGTCCTAATCCAGGGAGAGAAGGAAACAAATATGCTCTTTTCAGTCCCTGTTTATTTCTTGTTCTTGTTTTAATGGAGGTATTTTTGAGCTAGGGTGTGTTTGTCAAATTGTCAGCCAACAGTAGGTCGATAACTGGCCAATAGCGACCGCCAATAGCGACCCCAAGTGGTTGGAAGAGTCATTGGTGTGAAAGACAACCCATAACATGTACAGTACTGTATTGTATTTGGGTCATAGGTCTACTACTAAAGTTGTTGAAACGTCCTTGTCTGCTTTAGCATTTTGATACGTAAGCCCAGGTAAGGTTTGCTTTCTGAGACATAAAACCCAGTTAAGGTTTGCATTCTGAGACATAGACCCAGGTAAAGTTTGCATTCTGAGACATAAAACCCGGTAAAGTTTGTGCAGTGTGTTGATTTCTATGATGTGCTTTTTTTCCTGTGTTAGACAATTGTAAGAAACTGGGCCTGGTGTTTGATGACGTGGTGGGCATCGTAGACGTCATCAACTGCAGAGACGTCAAGGTTCAGGTGTGTGTGTGTCCTGAAAACAAAACAAAAGGCTTTGTTCATACTACAGTCAAATTAGAACCGACTTGACCAGACTGTTATTTGCAAGTGATATTATTGGATTTGTGTATTCTGATATAGGTGAACCATCTGTATTGATTTCTGTGTGTGTGATGCTTTACATTTATAATCTGTCGTACGATAGTATCACTGTCTGCAACTCACAGCTGGAGGTAGATCAGCTATTTTCGGCATGTGGCATCGTCGTACGAGTAGTATAAATCAAGCTTCAGTGTCTAGAATAGATTGAGACAAAAGCTTCAGTGTCTAGAATAGATTGAGACAAATCTTTAGAAATCGGATTTGAATTGCATTTCAAACCACCATCTGTGGTTCAGTGTCGATGTGTTTGTTTGCTCCTCAGACTTTTTGAGCGGTGCTAACCGCTCCTACGTCTGGCTTTGTGTGTCCCTATGTCCGTAGTACGAAATTGTGTCCCTATGTTTTTCTGATTCTAATCTGGCTGGGACAAAAAACTGATTTGTTCTGCCAGTTTGAACATAGCCAAAGCTATCTCGGATGTTTACAAATTAGTAGTTGGAACACGAGTTTGTTTCATTTTAATTTGCATTGCATTTCTTGTTTTAGGTGTTAGGCAAGGTCCCAACCATGTCCATCAACAAGACGGACGGTTGCCATGTCTACCTGAGCAAGGACTCGCTGAAGTGTGAAATCGTCAGTGCCAAGAGCTCAGAGATGAACATTTTGGTACCCAACAAAGATGGAGAATTTGTGAGTGTCTTTTGTTTTTATTTGCTGTATATTGCATGCATTGCAAAGCATGATGTAACAAAGCTTAATCGTTCAATGTAGCAGAAGGTTTTCATTTGCCTTATTATAACGGTATTACATATAACCGAAGTGATTAACCTAAGTTGACATAACATATCATCGTTGTCGGGTGGAAACCAAACCAAAACCGTTTCCTTTTTTCATTATTACACTGCTCAAAGAAATGAAGGGAACAAAATGTTCCCTTAATTCTTTGAGCTTTCTTTGAGCAGTACTACAGTATACTATACTCAAATAAATTCAAATAAATTAAAGGAACATTTTGGTCCGGAAAATTCAAATAAATTAAAGGAACATTTTGGTCCGTTCATTTCTTTGAGCAGTATATTTTAAAAACTAGTTAATAGTTAAAATAGCCGATCTACAAGCACACAGCGCTGTGTGCTTGTAGATCGGCTATTTTCACTACTTTTGTGCAACACTCTTGTATGATGATGCAGGGCTTTCATTTACGAAAGAACATGCCCGACAGTGACGATATACATTGCTTCTTCTGTCAGACGGAGCTCCCCGTTCCTGAGCAGTTTAAGACTGTCTGGGACGGAAGCAAGCTCGTCACCACAGCAACGGAGATTGCTGGATAGAGGCAGCACATGAGACGGCCGCCCCTCCCTCAACACCGCCCGCCACCTTTTGCCCAAACACCTGACTGATCGACCGGCCGACCATCCAGCTAACTCTCACAATGTAGACTGAGATTCGGACCTCACCACGCTCTCTCCTTCCTCCCTATATCAGCCAACCACAGGTTAAGCTGTTCCTTCTATCAGCCAATGAGAGGACTGCTTGCTTGATCTGGAGCATTCCTCCAGCCAATTGCAGGGAGCAGCTTGTTTCCATGGCCAGTGAGCACTCTTTACAAGCATTTATAAAATGAGGTTTGCCAACCACTGGTATGTTCATTTTTTTAGTTTCACCTATCCAGAAAGTCCTCTCCTAAATTTACCATATAGATATAATAACAATAGCCAACTTGGTGTGTGTGTGTGAGATATGGCACTATTGTTAATGTTTTTGACTACTCCATGACAACACTGTAGCCACTGTAGCCAATCAATCTAAACTAGCAAGGTTTAACCAATCAAGTTATATCGCTTTACAATGAGGTTTCTTAAATGAGGGTCCAATAGGTTTGTTCATTATATGCAATCCAATGACAAAGCACATGTACAACAAACCAAGCTCTTATACTGTACATAGTGTTGGCTGCAACTGTTAACATTATTTGGGGAGAATCACAAACGAGTTAAGTGCACAGTCACTCGGATTAATTCTCATAGTGTGCAGAACCTGAACAAAATGTATTGTTGAATGAGGGAAAGGGGGAAAAAAAATCATTCCATGTATGACTGACCTCAGAACTCACACATAGGACATTCCCTTGAATATTATATTAAAACACACAATTAAAAAAAAAAAAAAAAAACATTCCATGGATGGAGGCACGGAAAGATAAAGCCAGGGCAAAGAAATCAAGAGACAGCATGTGACCTCAAGTGAATGGCTCCTTTTGTTTTGATACAAACTGGAAGTAAAAAGAAAGCGGCAGAGAGAACGGTGACAATGTATATGAATGAATCATTGGCAGTTATGCCCCCCACACCCTTGATTGGAAATATCTGCTGTTATGAACTGTACAGATTAGGGTTAGTAATGAAGTCTTGCACATAAGTTCTATCATCATCACCTCTTCACTTTCACACCAAACCCCATCTTCACTTGTTTCTCATTGGTTGTCTTATGCTCTTGTAGCCATCAAGCTATTAGCTGGATTTTCTTTTTGTACCATCGTTCTTTTCTCCTTCATCTTTTACATCTTAATTTGGGTCTAGAATCAAAATTCTGCTCATTAGTGCTGGAGGAGACTTCATTAAAAATGTTGCAATAAAATCATGAATTTGTGCTGGGTTATTTTTCCTGGGGGGGAATGTGTCTGCCCTTGATTAAGTAGATACAATAGTTTTGTTTTCAATGTTTAGTATAATAATTGCCTTGACATGAACATTTTGTTAGCATGTAATTTTCTTTATTGCAAAAATACATTATCCTCCAAAATGTATACCAGAATCAGTTTCAAGAGAAAACGTGAGAACCTTTAACATCAGAATATGTACACCGTAAAAGAATAAGTCAAAATAGCTAAAATCAATAAACAAAATAAAAACGCATCAGCAGCAAAGGTTGAACATGCCACAAGTGATCAGTGCAGCAGGGAGAAGTTTGACCATGGTTACCCCAATTATATATTAAACGAGTGAAAGGTTAATTCCCAGAGATTCATCAATTGGCGCTTGAGTTCTATAATGCTTCTCTTGACTGATCATTACAGAATCAAGTTATAATTAATGAATGCCAGGTTATGTACAGGTACGCTCAGCCAGTAAAATGTTTCTAGAGCAGATAAGGCAGTAGATTGGCACTGAACCACTCTTTAGAGAACTGCAGGTGGTCTCCCGGTGAGGCAAGAAATACCAGCTTTCCTGCCTTGTCCATCGCTGCCAGCCCCAGACGATCCTGGATAAAGACAATGGGTAAGTTCAGTTGTTTCACCTTTAACCATTATAAAGGGCAGGCTATTTGTTCATTGGGGTCCGCCCCGGTGTTGGATTGGTCATGTGATGCAGTACCACGCCGCCCAAGTCTTTTTGAACAAGGTACGCGGACGCACATGCATGGGTTAAAAACGACCCTTTAAGTTCCTATAGTGTAGGTGTTAACTAAGCACCTTTGTGAGTGACGTCACCCCCAAAAAGATGAATTCAACAACACCGCTTGGCCTTTTACTTTTTTGCTGCTATACCAAATACAAATCCATCGTGATGTGTTGTCACTTGTTGTCAGCTTGTAAATCTGCTATTTTCACAGAATGTTCAATGCATTTTAGCTCAACCAATTTACAAAGTAATTTCTTGGAGCGTTTTCTTGTCTACTGCCATCGGGACCAATCCTGTAACCGCTCAGAAACTTGACAGCTTTCCTAAATAACCTGCCACTCAAATGCAAACATACAAAACCATCATTATGTTGTGAAGTCTTAAGTTGTTACATAAAATGAAACGTTTTTTGGCCAACCGTATGACTGCATTGAATCTCAATACATTCACCATCAACTAAATTATATGACGATATGTAATAGCAGGTTGAGGTTTACCTCTTTGTAGAGAATGCTTTCTTGAAGGGTTTCAGTCTCTTTGGCCTGGCCTGTTTTCAGGAAGCCAAACCACTAGAGGAAACAGGAAGTCAACTATATGAGGCGGTTGGTCTGGTCAGCTTTGTTACATATGTCATAAAGAGACATACAAACTTCTTGTTTGTGCTCAATGGTATTTCAGATGAGGAAATTCTTTTGCCACTTTCTATACCAAATTTAGTCATGTGTGCCAGTGAACAGTAAAACTATGAGAATGTATTCAGTGTAGTGTAAGGTCCCCACCTCAGAATCTACTGGATCAACAACACTGTCCTGCAGAAACTTCACCATAACAAACTTGTCCAACAACTGGAGGTTCTTCTTGTAAGTCTCATTCACAAACTAGAAATACAAAAATGTATATATGAAAAATATTTGAAAGGAATTAGATGAGTCGAATAACATACATAATATGTAAACCACATTTACAATGAACCTATGGTTATGGGCTGAGATCCCTATATAACACTGCTGCATAGATTACATCCAAGTCCTAATCTATGCTTGAGAGCAGAATATGGCAGTATTTTGCCTAAAGATAGAAATTGTTTGCATATGACTTTCTTCACCCTAATCTTTACAACGATTTTAATATTTGATGCAAACTTTGCATGTGTCAGAGTACACAATGAGCCCATACTGACCCGCTCCTGGTTAATGTCGGCCAGGAAACGACTATGCTTCTTGTACAGGTCATCCTTGAGCGGGTCGTGCCAGTACTGTGCCTGCACCTGGCTGGTAATAACATAACAATGACACAGGTCAGTAAAATATCTAATAGGGCACCAATTATAATGATTGAGAATTATAATGATTGAGGTCAAGTGACATAAGTCAATATCACTAAGTGCAAATGCTAATTTCCATCATTTAGCGGTTTGCGTAATCTGTCTGACAAACAAACAATAATGCAATGCTAAGTCGGACCAAAAGAGAAACAGGGAGGGAGAGTGAGATGGACACAAATAAGAAGACATAGGAAAACTCACTGTTTTTGCATCATGTCAGTGTATGCTTCAGCATTCAGGGCTTTACGAATCCAGTCACAGATATGGGAGCTCTCTCCTGGACACTTTGGGAGACCATACACTCCTTTTGAATGGATAAAGAAAAGGAAAGTTTTACTTGGCACCTACAATGTTAAAATATTTTTAGATTTTCATATTATGTAATTTAGGCTACTGTTATGGTTAATCATTTACACACTGCATGTGTGCTTGCGGACAGTTGACATGAGAGGGAGGGCTGTTGTACTTTATGTGTAGCATGGCTGTAATTTGTTCAAGACTGATTGCCAAATAATTCTGGAATCGTTCATTTATGTTTCTAGAGTTAAAATATCTGACCGTTTTTTCCCCCAAGGGAACTGATCCCATAATGGATGTCACAGTGATGTTACCTTGGTGCTGGCCACCAACTGAGATCAGGTTTTTCATTGGTGGAGAGGGGCAGCGCTGGGCCAGAGCCCTCCTGGAAAGAGAGGAAGGATCATAGCAAGCTTCCTCATTATTTCACTCCTGAGACAAATGCTATAAACCAAATGAAAGTAGACACTAGACTGCACTATTCTGTAGGAAGAAATAATCTTAACGTTAGGGATAACCAGATCGGGATCGGGAGATCGGGGGAGATCGGGGCCGATTTCAAAAGATCGGAATCGGGAGAAAAATATCGGGAAACACCTCTTTATATATTTAAACAATATATAAGCTGATGAGCTTTATTTTTAATTTGTTTTGATACAATGCTGCACCAAGAGAAAAAATCGGATCGGGAAGGATCGGGATCAAATCGGGAGCAAAAATATTTGATCGGGATCGGGATCGCGAGCAAAAAAAACGTGAGCGGGGCATCTCTACTTAACGTCTTTCTCTAAATACTCAAATCCACTTGTCTTGATTCTACACTATCAGTCCAACTAGTATCACACCCTCTTACGTAATAAATACATGCCATGTCCACACCAAGAATCACTTACAGAAATTGTCCCCCCTGTGAGAAACCCATAGCATTGTAGCCGCCGCTTAGCTTGGGGTCCTTGGCCAGCTGCGTGCATACCATGGACACCTGCTCATTCACATCTGAAAAGAAGCCATTCTCTGTGTCCTGGAAAAGAGGAATTTGTTTGGAAAGGTTCAAAAGGAGCAGTCTGGAGGAATTGAAGTACCATATCTGAAAATAACATATTTTATAATTATGTGTGAAGAGTTAATAAACACTTCACATTGTTTTTTTTTTTTATTATCTCGCTATCTTTATAATGAAGTCATAATCATATAATTGTAGTTAAAAAAATTGTAATATCCTTTATCATAAGCACCTGAGAATTTCAAAGTGAGGGTGGATTTTGTTGTTTCTATTTAACAAAGCCATTTTCACATTAAATCAATTTAAAGCAGGCGAGAGCTGTGTGTGTAGTGTACCTGGAAAATATTGTTACCAATCATTAACGACAACACGTAAATCCCAGGAACCTCCTCTTCTACCATCTTCTTAATGAACCCCATACTGAGAGGGTTGCAACAACTGTCACCTAATTATCAAAACATACGTATATGCATTTTAAAAGAGGAGGAGGAGGAAGTTCGGGTAGGTATACATACAGTTATAAGCAAAGGAACCCAAAGTTCTGCTTGCAGTGAGGCAGACTGAAGGGAAAATATTTACACTTTGAAGCCTCTTCGGCCTTCAAAGTTCTCTTTGAATATTTGCTACTACCACCAAGATCTGCACCCTGCACTCTGTCTGAAGGTGAATATTATTTTCTATAGATTTATTGAGCAAAGCAACAGCTGACCGACGCGTTTCGACATTTGGGTCTTCAACAGGGTCTCGAAACATGTCAGTCAGCTGTTGCCTTGCTCAATAAATCTATAGAAAATATATTTACCTTAAGACAGAGTGCCTCAGTACTTTGTTCCCCTTCAGTCTGCCTCACCACACAAGCAGAACTTTGGGTTCCATTGATAATAATACATACAGCATGGTTTAATTTGACAAGATAGCATTTCAGCTCAAGAGAATCAAGGTTTAATTTTTCACAAGCAAAGCTAAATATTGATGGGACTTGTTCTGCAAAAATGTGCCAACATAATTCAATTGTAGACCATGTGGGAATTATGTTCCCTTAGTGGCACTTCTGCAGCTTTGAACTCTGTTGGTGCCAGGAAAACAGATTAACAAGTTTTCTGCAACTGTACCAAGTACCTACTTGCATAACCTGCTGAACAACATGCCCAGTTTGCTTAAAGCTTCTGTCAAACAGTCAATCAGACTAATACAAATCTGTTCACGATCAATCATTTTCTTTATTTGATTATGACCCCAATTCCTTACCCATCCCATGCCACAGGACCAGTGGTAATGAGCCATTGCTGGATTTATGAATGGGCCCCCCAGCAACCAGCAGTGGACAAGACAGGAGGAGAAACTGCAGTACTGTTGTCATCTTGGAGCCTAAAACCAAAGCCAATTGCATTAACGTTTGTTTGTGAGAGAGAAAAGGAGAAGTCTGTCTGGTGATGTTGTATGTCATCATGAGATGGAAGAAAAGCTAATGTCTGTGAAGGTGCATGTCTCTATTTGGCATCGCTCACTCATACATTGACACTTCACAGTACATTCTGAAATAGATCTAGCCTTGGTAGGCTTGGATCAAGCCTATCATCATAGATCTTAGACATGTCTCTGACGATATGACATTCATGTTTCAGGGCTACATAGATCTATGTATTTTATCCAGTCTGACTTTTGCTTTCGAAATAAATACGAAAGCAAAAACCAGACCCGATAAAATACATCTATAATACAGATCCCAGGCTAAGCTAGAGATCTGAGTTTTCAACAATAAGACAAATTGTACCTATGCCAAAAAAAAAAGTGAAATCTAACCTCTAGTATTGATCATAGAGTATATGGTATTGATACGCCATAAAGACCCTGATCAGGAAGTTAGCTTCAAGAAGCTACGATACACCCTTCATTGGTCAGATCTCTACTGTAATAATATATACATGTGTAAGATTAGATCACAACCCGGCCTTTAAATATATTTTATAATATATAATTTTAATGGGGAGGGGGGGCTTAATATCCTTAAAATCATCCGAATACCAAAACATCACTTACCGTCCAACTCCATTCAGTTCAGTCCTGCTTGTTATTCTGCGTTGGTGGTTGTCACATGATAATGTTTTAGTTCTGCTAACCAATCACAATGCAGGGGGTGGAGTCGTCATCCTCAGTCACGAGGGCGGAAGGCTCTGACTTGTGATCAGCTCATCAGCTGCTTAGCTAAGCTATCTACACTTTATTATTGCTCGCTCTTATTCATATTTACTTGTGTGGGCGACTGTTTTATCATATGAGATGTGGCTACTTTATAGAACAGTCTTGGACTAAACCAACCGCCACGCCCAGATCACACTCCCTGTTATCATGCCATGGTAGATTGTTTTAGCCATGAAAGTCGATAACAAAATTCCACATCGGATTTAGCAGCTAAACAGCTCACATTGGGTGGCTTTTCTGTTGAACACCTTCAGTTCAGTCGGAGGATAGCAACGAACGTCGAATCATGTCGATTCAGTACGAGGAACCAGCGTTGACGGGGAGTTTTGGTGTGGTTGGCTCGTTTCCCAAGGATTTTGGCTATGGTGTGGAGGAAGAAGAGCCAGACATCGAAGAGAGCTCAACCTCAGCTGACTCCAAACCACGAATACTATTAATGGGACTCAGACGGAGTGGCAAATCGTCCATTCAGAAGGTAATCTATGTTCTCTATCTGCTACCCAGGCAGCCTAGTACAAACACACTCCACCCTGCTGGAGATGGCAGAGCTCCCAGTTCCACCATGCACCTCTCTTCTGTGAATGGGTGGGCATTCTGTGCAAATAATAAAATCTAAATTGTGGCTATGCACGAGGATAATTGTTTATTTCCCCCTGCCCAGGTTGTATTCCACAAGATGTCACCCAACGAAACACTGTTCTTGGAGAGCACTAACAAAATCTACAAGGACGATATCTCCAGCAGCTCTTTTGTCAACTTCCAGATTTGGGACTTCCCAGGACAGGTGGACTTCTTTGACCCCACGTTCGACTATGAGATGATCTTTCGGGGTACAGGGGCGTTGATATTCGTTATTGATGCCCAGGTAGGATGACACTGTATATATGCCCCCTTTGACTTAATGGTTATCAGTCAGTGGCTTGTAGTGAGTGACACAATAGGCTACATCAGGGGTCTTCAACGTGTTCAGGCCAAGGACCCCTTAGTTGAGAGAGAGATGAAGCAGGGAGGGACCCCCACAACCTTTTCATACTATTCATAGTTTCATTGTTTGACAGCACAATCATCAGTGTATTTTGGATTCATGTCAATGTGTGTTTTCAGATATTTAACCACTTAAACCATCAATACTTTATAAGCTTGATATTTCACTCTGTACTTAGTCTGCTCTTTTTCCACTCTACACCAAACCACTTTGCCGAAAATAGCCGATCTACAAGCTCACAACGCCTCAAGACGTTGTGAGCTTGTAGATCTGAAAGTTCTCAAGTGGTTAATATAAAAAAAGGAGAACAAAGTTTGTATCACACAAAGATTTAGAGGACCCCCTGCCTGTAGTAACTCTTGAGGACCCCCTGTTGAAGACCCTTGGGCTACATGACCTGTGGAATGTATGGGATGAATTGCTTCATAAAGACCCTTGGATCATTGCTAAATATTATTTTTGTCCACTCTTTTTCACTAGGATGATTATGTTGAGGCTCTTGTGAGATTACATCTCACGGTCTCCAGGGCCTACAAGGTCAACCCAGAGATCAACTTTGAGGTGTTCATCCACAAAGTGGACGGGCTGTCAGACGACCATAAGATTGAGACCCAACGAGACATTCATCAGAGGGCCAACGATGACCTGGCTGATGCCAGTCTAGAGAAGCTTCACCTCAGGTGAGATTTGTTGAAAGAACCCTTTTTTTCCTTTTATCGTTTAATATTTTTTATAATGGAATAATAAGTACAAAAGCATGTGATTATAAGTATAACCCTCTTACCCCTTGTCTCTGTCTGTATACCAAAGGGGGAAAAAAACAATGTTTCTGTCACAATATTATACCAGTAAGACTCCCTAATCGGGAGATAAGCGACCGTTGGTCGCTTATCTCCACAAATAGGCCAAAAGTTTGTTTTACCAATTATCAAGACATACGGGCAGTTGACAGTTTGCCATGGTTACTCATTGAAGTTGAATCTCCATATATGGAGATAACCTACGCATCACACTAAGTCTGACCTCACCAGCCCATATTTGGGCATGAGCAACTTATGTCTCCATATATGGAGATATGATGACATCACACAGTCCTCAGCCGATGATGTGGCGTGATGTCATACAATACACAAACGAGCCCTACAGTATAAAGGGGCAATTCTTGCCAGGAAAGAAGCATTTCAGATATTAAATTGTATCAACGTCAAAAATATGAGCAAATAAAACAAAAATAAGTAAATAAGGACTAGTAAGACGCCTCAAGGCGACATGCGTCGCGCCAATTCTTGGGCCATCTGGCCAGTGATGTTGTATCGGACCAGTTACCCATATATGGAGACCCCTGGTACCCGACGTATATGGAGATGCTGTGAGAGCCCAAACATGCTTACTCAGTTATTCATTATGTGAAAGTCCTGTGATGTCCTATGACATCTGACATAATACCCTTTTATGCACATACATGGAGATCCCTGTCTGTAGAACCAGCCATTAGTGTGGTACGTGGCCGAGGTGGCCTCCATATAAGGGCATTCCCATATGAAGTCCTGTTAGATATGGGCTTAATATTGATGACATCAGGGAACTCCATATATGGGCATAAAAGGGATTCTGTTAGTGTGACATCACATTGAAGCCAGAGCGTGATGTCAGCGACAAACCCATAGAACCACAGTATCAGGCGTTATAGACAGAGATACATACATACATACAGACAAGCTGTGACCGTTCACATACTAAACTTGCGACCTACGGTCGCAATTAGGATAACTAGACTAGAGTTAGACAAAAAAATAAGAAATCTTATAGTCATGCTGCTGTGTATACCTTGAGAATGTAGCCAACAGGGATATCAAGCTATGGAAAATTACATCTTTCTCTTCTTGGAACATTAGCACACTAAAATAGTAACCAACAGGCTTTCTTTTCATGGAAAGCTAGCTACGATGTTAAAATAGTGGGCAAGAATCAAACAATACAGTTGTTGAATCAAACAAGTTTGATCTTGCTTCAAATCCTTGCAGATGATGTCATCATAAATGTTCGAGCTATCCACAGTCTGCCTCTGACGCACAGAGACAGTAGACGGAAATGGTACCATCACTACCATGATCATGTAGCGAGCATTAGTCAGGAGGACCCTATTATTATGGAAATAAAGTTGGAATGTAATGTGAAGTGCTCCGTAAATAAAGAAACCTGATATTCTGTTGAAAACTGGGGATCTAGATTGCGGATGAACTTATTATTTTCCATAAAACTTTCAGCATCTTTTCTAATATGTTGACTCCTCTCTGTCCCTTTCTCATAGCTTTTACTTGACTAGTATCTACGACCACTCCATATTCGAGGCCTTCAGTAAAGTAGTGCAGAAGCTCATTCCTCAGTTGCCAACTTTGGAGAACCTTTTGGACATTTTTATATCCGTATGTTTCCCTTTTTTGTCATTCAAATGATGCAATTCATATTTTAATTGATATAAACACAGCCATATGTCTTTATTGTTAATGTATATACAGTGTGTGTGTGTGTGTGTGTGTGTGTGTGTGTGTGTGTGTGTGTGTGTGTGTGTGTGTGTGTGTGTGTGTGTGTGTGTGTGTGTGTGTGTGTGTGTGTGTATACATATATATATATATATATAATATATGTTTTATTTTTTAATGTTTTGGCAGAATTCTGGGATTGAGAAGGCTTTCCTGTTTGATGTAGTTAGTAAGATCTACATTGCCACAGACAGCTCTCCGGTAGACATGCAATCCTATGAGCTCTGCTGTGACATGATAGATGTCGTCATTGACGTCTCCTGCATTTATGGGTAAGAACGAACACTATAAACTGAACTCTGTGTTTGGAATTTCTGTCTTTTGGACGTCTGTGCAGAAAGTTCACGCTTCTCATCCTTTCTCTTTGACGGCAGCCTTAGTGAAGATGGCAGTGCCTACGACAAGGAGTCACTGGCCATCATCAAACTCAACAACACCACCGTCCTTTACTTGAAGGAAGTCACCAGGTTCCTTGCTCTTGTCTGTATCCTCAGAGAGGAGAGCTTTGAGAGGAAAGGTATGAAGTCCCAAACTTTAAATTATTTGACAGTGGTTCAGTTACAATACGTGGTGCCGGTTCCCGTCTCCCCTGGAATTAACTTCTCTTATTACCATATATTTGTCTTGTTCCCAGGTTTGATAGACTACAATTTCCACTGTTTCCGCAAAGCCATCCATGAGGTGTTTGAAGTTGGCTCGTCGACACAAAGGATGGGCAATAATCCAGCTGGCTCACCCAGCAACAGTCTGATGAGTCCAAACTATGCTGCGGTAAATGGAAGTGCTCTTTGAATGAAGGTGATGAACCATAAACTATTGGAACATCGAGTAAAGGCATGGAAAACATGTAAAAATGGACAGCTGTCTCATGTGCAACAGATGCTAATTTTTCTACATGCAGAAAATCAGACTGAGAAGCTGAGCTGCACATATCAATATACAGTAATCTGTTGTTGACTAATGACGGATGAAATGTATTTGCTGCAAATAACCAGGAAGCTGCTGGATAAAAGCAGACAATGGCCGTTTTTGGTCTCTCCCTGCACAGGCTCTTTGATTGGAGAGGGAAATAAATACTTAGTAGATTTAAGTACACAGTAAAATCCTCAGTGTTATTTTACGGACAGTGTCCAAATCCTTACCTTTTACCTGTGTACACAAGAATGGAGAGATCAACACTGTTACTGTGTACTTTTCTGCACAGAGCTATTCATGTTAATTTGTGGCAGTCAGCTATGCTTCGTGTTTACCAGTATTCGCTGAAAACTGAGCACAACTCCAATGGGTCCAAAATGTTTTACAAGTACATGTAACAGAACAAACCTGTTTTATATATTTGATCATTTTACTTTGAAATATCGAGTGCTGTAAATGGGTTTTATCCTGAACGTTTAAAAAAAAGATCCCAGTGTGCGCAATATTTGTACCTTACTATAAACCAGCTATGTTTAGTGTTGATAATTAGTCATGCCACTACTACTGTCCAGTGTTCTGCTCAGGATCCTCATAGACCTTAACTGTGCCAGTGAGACCATTAGAGTCTTGGTTGATTTACAGTGCTCCAACCACGGAGACAAAGGAATGTAGGTCTTAATGGAGTCTGGGATAACTGATTATAACTTTCATTTGGCCAATCCACTGCACCTGCTGACAGTTATTTTCCTTTTTCTCCCCCCATAGCTTGTTGAATTTGCAGCCAAATATGCCATAGTGAGATTTTGTTTGTAGCATTTGTTGATTTACTTTCCAGTGCAAGTTGAGTGTGACCTTGATTTCTTTTTTCAAATGTACATAGACTTTAATAGAGTAATATAATATTTCATATTGTGTTGATTTGATCCTAATCCTAAGGAGAACAAACTTTTAGATGACAAGGGAAATGGGAATGGCTCCCACTATTTTGTCTGAAATCGTGAACATTAAAGTTATTTTTTCATTGTATTAACTTTCACACTATTTGTATCCTTCCCAAGCTATTGCAGTGATGGAACAGCAGATGGCATCATATATCCTCATGTTAAATACTAGAGGCTTCAAGGTGATACTTAAAGGGCCATTTCACCTCTGGGACGACCCAATCTTATGTTATTGTTGTTTGGGACACGATCAACACAATCCTGAGTTATTTTTTGTGTTCAATCTGTGTTTTGAGATATTTTAGTATTTCAGCATGTACTTATATCATATGATGCAAAATGCAAGTATTCTAATCTATGGCAAGATCTTGCCACAATTTTTACGAAGCATAAATTAGTCTTTACAGTTTGACATTATAGGGCATTATCACTGGTTTTCATAGTGGTGCATGGGGATCTTGAGGTGGTTCCATGGGGTCCCCAGCAAAATGAGGAAAAGTACATTTAAGCCCCATTTATTCTTTACTTTTTTTGGCTATTCAAAAATAGCCGATACAAGCTCATTGAGAGTCGCAAGCTTGTATATCTATTTCCAAAAAAGGTGGTAAAATCTTACCCTAGTAAACAGACTCCTCCTGCCTGAGTCTGGTTTACGAGGCTAGTAAAGTCTTGGCAATCCTGACTGATTCTTATGTTATGGGGACACAAATATATTTCAATTTGAGGGTCCTCAACATGAAAATAGCCTATACTTGAGAACAACTGTTACATGATGTGGAAAACCTTTGCCGTCTGTAAACAATGAACAGATAGTCTGAATTAGACGTGCGTATATAGGCTACCTTAGTTGGGAAACAGAGCATTGGTTGTGTGATCATGTGCTCGTATACATTGTGACATGCCTAATGTGTAGTGGCAGCATGGAGCCACAACTGAAGCCTCTAATCAACCCCAGACCTCCAGCTCAAGCCCCATGGAAAATGGAGGTCAAGAAGGAAGAAAATGATATCTTGCTCTCCAGGAAATTTAAGGACCCGGCAGTTTCTCATGACCACAGCATTCACAGGGTGAACGTTTTGAGGATTGAGGAACACAAAACTTAAACTTGAAAGACTTAAACTTGATAGAGAGAGATAGTCCTCTGGTTGTTCACTGTGCCATCATCTGCTGCATCCTGCATGACCGATGTACAGAAAGAGGCTGGTATTGAGGTGTGTGTGTGTGTGTGTGTGTGTGTGTGTGTGTGTGTGTGTGTGTGGGTGGACACTAGTCAAACACTGTAGGCTATTCAAATACAAATTTGAGGTAGTTGCTTTTGCCTACTTTTACTTTACTTGAATATTTCAGTTTTTGGTAGCCTACTTTGTAATTCCAATACATCTCAATGAATGCATCTTCCAAACCTGATTGCATCATCTTACACCACAGGCAATTAGGCCAAAGGTAATGGTAATGTTCAAAGGTTCTAAACTCTGGATCCATGATGACCTTATAGCTAACCTAATCCATGTATATCCTATCAAACTGGGGGCCCTTGAAATTAAAAAAAAGTTTGAAAACCACTGTTTTAAGGCATTGGTTCTCAAAGTGGGGTGCAGGGGTCCTTGAGGGTGTTCCAGGGGGTCCCCAGCTAAATGACAGTTAGGAACAAAACGGTCCCTTATGATCGAGTAACTCAGAGAGTGTAGGCCTACTCCGAGTTAACATTTAGGCTACATTGATTGATTACAATAGCCTATAAATTGGGGTCTCAGAGACAGAAATGACATTACATGGGGGCCCGTAGCCCTAATGCATGTCAAACTGGGGGTCCTCGAAATTTAATGGTTTAGAATCACTGCTAGAGCAGTAAAAACTTATGGGCGTCCCTGGCATATCTTTTCAAATGGGGGTCCGCAGGCTAGTAGGACTATACCTAAGTGTCAATTAAGGGGTCCTCCTTGACATGAAAAGGTTTGAGAACCACTGAAGGTGTCGGGGGGGAGGGAACGAAAGAGGGAGTAGGCGGGGTTTCAATGCGTGGGTTGGCTGCATTTACGCACGAAGCGCAATCAGCTCCAAAACGCATCATTTGTCTGAAAGGCGACGGAGGAGTTCAGTTCATTTACAACAGAGACGGTTGTCAAAGAACAGAGCAACACGCCGAGAGCCTCAGTCAGGAGACACGTTCGTTTAATAAAGACCGGTAAGTTGTTTTCTCTTTACCTGTATCCTATGTTTATTGAGGGTTATACAATTACAATATACAAAATTAAAAAAGAAAAACCCACGAATATTTGACATATTGCATTTGCTATTATGTGTGGCTCGCTCTGACAGTCAGAAACACATAACCGGTCCAGCATTCATGTCTGAGAAATGTCCAATCACTGTCACTGTCTGTTGAAATGTGTTAAAATCATCTTCCCTGTGTACTTGAATTGTTGGACAAACTCAGTCAAACTCAAACCCTTCACTGTACAATCGAACTGAAAACATTTAGCCTATCACAATAAGACTACTGTTATTTGTGTGTAATTAGCCTATACAGAGGCCAGTACACTATTGTCTTGTCCAAAAGAGCTCTGCTCAAGAGAGAATTCTCTTAAAAAAAGGAAAAGGGGAAAAAAAGACAGGATGCACTTCAGTTCACTAGAGGATACAGTGTTTCCCTCTGGAAACTGAGGAAACAGTTAATATTGGGTAGTAAAACCAGACAGCACTAGGAGTGTGTAACTGATATCCAAGACCACAATAAGGGCTGGGGGGATCTATTCTTTTTCTTTTAACTAGGATTTATGGACTGAAAAACAAGGTGACCATTGAAGAAATGACCCCTCTCTCTGTTAACAAGTCTTGATTCATAGCCCTGAATGAGATGCTTGAAATATGATACATTGATAAGGGTTAAGCCTGCATGGTTTAGGGCTATGCTACCCTTCTTCGTAGGACGGTGTCGATGTGTTAAGCTTGTAGATTGGCTATTTTCATCGTGTCACACTGTTCTATGAGAGAGCCTACATTTGGCATTAGGGGTTCGATATTATGCTTAGTCAGAGTGCAGAGGGCAGCGATTTAAGTTATACGTTTATTGGCATGTTATACAATGGCTATTTTTGTGCGTCTAGGACCATGTCAATGAGCTATTCAGTCATTTAATAGTCTTGAGTCACAATGATGTCATGTTGCATGTTGTCTGCTTCAGCCTACAGGGATATTTGTTCCACAGACTCAACACCCAATTCACATGCACCAAGTCAAATGGTTTCCAAGTGTTCACCAACAACACACACATAGTATCATCACCCTCAAATCCATTTGGGTGAAATTAACAGATTGTAAGGCTATTTAAGAGTTCAGCATGTATTCTCCCCTGTTTTATCATCAGAAAGGCCTTTGCAGAAAAACTAAATCCCCTGGTTTTCTTTTTTCTCCTGAAAGGAATTTTGAGTTGAGTTATTTATATATATACATTTTTTTTTTCTTTTAGAAAACAGAGGGTGGAAGAAAAATGCATTTGTTTGCTTTTTTCGTCTCAGTGTTGAAACCACATGATTTTGCCACGTTTTGACCACACGCACATTCTTCTGAAATTCTTCTTGTTGGCGAAGGTTGGGCCTGTATACAACCACTGGAATTGAGCCATGCAGACAACAACTAAAGGAGATGGATTGTGTGTTGCCCACTGACTGGAAGATACAGAATCAGACAATCGGGGGGACAATGGGACATCAGTTCCCACTATCCAAGAACTCATAACATCACCAGTTTTTTCCATTCTCAATCCACAGGAGAGTCACCAATGGAAACCTGTAGTGATTATGTTGGTGAGATGTGAGAAAGTTAGTGAAATCTCTGATCGGTATACTAGCCTTCGAGAATATTATGCTTTATTCAAAATATTCTCAGTCTCAAATTACACATGCTGCAGCCTGAGTCTGGTCACCTATACATAGGCTATTTTGAACTCCAAAAAACTGTTTTGGAGCATTTTAGATTCTACCTTCTACCTTGGTATTATGGATCTTTCTCCATTGCCATGAATGGCGTCTCTAAGCCCAGTCTTTCAGGAAAACACAGACATTGTGTGCTTCTCGAACACGAGGATGTTACTCCAAATCAAAGACAAATAACTCAAGATCAGCAAACATGAAACAGCTGCAGGAGGCCACAGAAGAGCTGTTCCCCATAGAAAACAAATAGCTGATATTAACACCCAAGACATCAAGACATACCACTTCCAACTGTTGATGGGAAAATATGTTTACATGTATATTTGGTTTGGATAATAGACGCTGACCAGACCAACTGTATATTTATGTTAGTGAACCAACCAAGTGTCCAAATATAACATAGCCTGTTCCCTGTTGTCATAAGCAATGTCACTCAAAAGGATTTGGAGAATGATTTATTTTTATTTTCTTTTTTAACATAGTTATTTTCTCTATTTGAAATTCATTCAGCTTTCTTTTAGGCAAGGTTTAGTTTGTTTGTTTGTTTTCAAGCATCAGAACATTTTCTTTTGTTGAACGAGTACAAAAGACTATTTCATGTTTCATGACAGTGGGCTGGTCATGTTTGTTGACCAGGCTCAGGGGCCCCCAGAACCTTTGTTGCAGCAGCCTACGTAGTTCAGAAAAAACATAGCAAAAGCACATATCTTTATTAGCTCTGCTTTCATTTAGGTTTACTATAGTTGTTTTGGTACATCTGTTCAACTTCAATCCTACTCAATTAGCAGATGGACAGATACGTAGATCAATCACCTTTTACTTGAATACTGATGTGAAATTGTGTGTTACACAGCTCTATGATACTCATTGCAATTGAAGTCTTTGGCAGCACATTAGGATTGAAGTGTGGAAAGCTGAGATACAGTATTAACACTCGCCGCCCCCTACTCTGCGATGCTTGACTGCCTTTATTGGCAGCAATGGTGATGCTTGACCGACATTTAGTATATGTCAGGGGCGCATGGCAAGTTAATGTCCATCTGTTTGTTCACCAAGAGTATTTCAAGCTTACCTCTGAAAGTGTGCTCATAGAACTCACATATAAATTGGGGGGATTGAATCCTGCATTTCTGCAGTTCTCCGGGAGTTTTCACACATGTCCTCTACATGCTGGCTTTCAAAAGTTACACTGACCTGAAGAGCAAGGGATTTGAACACATTCCTCCATTGACTTTTCTTCCCTGGCACGAGCCAACCCTTGTCTCTGCCGATTGAAGTGACCGTGGGACATTGGTCATGGAGAGTTGGCCTTGTTCAGTATCCAGCATACCAAAATGATGTTCCGTATTCGGCAGATTTGCACTTCAGAACATCTTGCCTGAAACAAATACAACAACATGCAAAATGCTTGTTCTTTTTTTAAATTGCGTGCCTGCTGTTGAAAGGGCCCTTGTGATTCTACAGGAAGTCACTGCACATTGGGTGTCTTTGTACAGGGACAAAAGAGAGCACAGTCCTCTCACGGCTGGGGGCCAGTCTTGTGTTCTTTTCCTCTGTCATAATTTATGGCCCCAACCAAAATGTAGAGCTTTAACCCCATGCGTAATACAGCAGCCCTGTTTATAACAAGCCGATCATAATGTAGCACTGTGTGCCTACCAATACTGTAATTCTGCTCATGGAACAAGGGTGTGTCACACAATATGAGAACTGTTCTAAGGTTGTGGGGTCATTTAAGCTACATAAACACATGTTTTGTGGAAAATAAACAAGATTGTGGGGTGGTAACTGAGTAACACCCGCTTTTCCTATTCCCAGCATAGTCCCTGTGTTCCTTCTCTGGTTGTTACTGTATTGAACAAAGCCGTGATTGTAAGTTCAAGCAGTCTCACATTTGAAAGGTTAAATGTCAAAAAGCCTCTCTTTAAACGTGAAGTGTAGAGTGTGCTGCTGGGACAGGTGCTAGAAGCCTGTGGAATGTAAGTTTACTGCATGTTCTGCACTGTGAATCTGTGGATGTGACACTTTTAACACTTAGCCATTTAATTGTCCCATGGATGCAGAGACCCTTGCTGTGTGCGGTTTTCATCATGGAACATTCTGGTTTGTAAACCATAGGACACCGTCTAAATCCCCCTGTCGGGAAGATAAACAGCGACACCATACAGCACTCACATAGCTCACACACCCCTGGCTCGGGGTCCAAAAGAACTGTCTGGTCGTTTGGGAGACAACACCATCGGCAGGCCTTGAAGGGACAAGAGGCAGGCGGCCTGGTGGCCGATCATGGGAGAGTGTTGCCATTTGGCTCGTGATGCAAAGCATTCTCGGCCAAGTGACTCCAGTTAATCTTTCACTGGGATGGACAATATATCAGAGAAGAATGCAAAGTGTCTGCTTGTCATTGTGAGCTGTGGACTTGATGTCTGATAGTGTGCTAGCGGAGAGAGAACACTCGCACAGGATGGATGTCTGTTTGGTTTAACCTCTCAGGAATAGAAGTGTGGGGGGGTGAAATGTAATTAGTGGATGCAGTCACAGTCACCTGGAGAAAGAAGTGGAACCATCGCTGGCTCCAAAAATATACTGCAGCCTAGTTCGTGTCAACACTTAGCATGAACCTAATAAAAGGCCTCTACACTACAAACTGAGTTGTCCAGACTACTACAGACTAAATGTCGGGAGATCTTCTTCTTCTTTCGTGTATCATCGTCCTTGATGATTGGTTGACGACATTTTATTTCACAAGATTTCTAGATCCTTCGAACTTCATGAACAAACTCTTCATGACTTAAAGGACTCCAGCTTGTAGTTTAAAAGGACATTTCTATCCCCAGGCTTTCTCTAAATCAGTAAAGGAAGTTATAAACAGGACAGCTTTTATTTAGGGCAGTTATGGCTTGTACAGTGTTTCTGGTAGGTAGGATTGTTGGTCCTTAATATTGTTGTGACCAAAATGCTCTTAAAAGAAGTGTGAAAATCACGAGATTAATTTTGATTGCTTTCTGAATAGGGACAACTAAAGGCTGCAGAATGTATTTACAGATGTGCCTCATGCAGGAAAAGGCACAAAAAAACACAGAATGAGAGAGAACTGTGTCCGGAAGGAAAACCATTGTTGTATCACAGCTTTCATTGTTTTTGCGAGAGATGGACTAGAATAGAAGCCCAACTGCCTTAGCCATTTGGAGGGGAAGTCGGGCTGATCCCCCTCCTCATCACCACTACCAGACAGTAAACGGACACAAAACAGACATGGATGTTATGTTTTGTTTCTGTTTGGAGTTTGCTTATGTCTGTTTGACCTTGCTAGCACAGATCCATTTAACCGGAGGCAGCCCTGTTATCAGCAGGGAGGACACGGTGGAATGTCCAACGATTCGCTGACTTTGGCGGCAAGTTAGTAATCATTGAGATGGTCAAGGAAATAGAGTTGGGTCTGTGTAGTCTTGAGAACATGACTATAGTGTAGAGCGTGTCTTTGGTGTGTTTACCTGAATTTGCAAGATTAAGTATTTCATATTTGGACGTTTGAAACAGGAAGTCTGATAGCAGTCAAACGTGGAATTTTGGCCCTCGACTCTGTCTTCTAAATGGACCAGAGGCAAATAGTTGGAGGTTCCAGAACATTAAGCACAATACCTGTAAAAAAGAAAAAGAAAAACTGAAATCAGCTCTGTGGAACGCAAAGGCCTTTCGTGAGCAATGTTTATTTCTTACCACCCTCTGCTTTATATGAAACCGCAGGCCGCTGTGTTTAATTGTTTTTCTGAGAAGTGGGCTTCATTATGAGCAATGGTTTCTGCCTGGGTTCAGTCACTGGTTTGAAATGGGGTCCATGGCGTCATCTTCTGTTAAGTGGGGGCTGAGCCCTTTACCGTCCCCTGGGGGATTTCTCTCCTACATCAAAACCACACTGTTCTCAGCTGGACTTTGTTTGTCCCACCTCCAGGGGTGTCGCACCAAATTCTGGGCCCTGGGTACAAGGATTCACTCACATTTTGTGCTTTAACTATTGAAAAATAGCAGATCAAAATACAAAATACAAGCTCACAGCACTGCACCGAGTGCCGCGCTGCAAGCTTATAGATCTGCTCTTTTCGTGAAAATGTGTGTGGAGTCTGAATATTTCAAATCCTTCTAAGGTTTTTTGAAAAACCTAAGTTTCTATGTCAGTGGTGCTCAAATATTTTCATGTGAAGGACCCCCAAAATTATATGTATTTGGCCACGGACCCCCATCTCAAAATATTTAGTTCCAGGGACCCCCCAGAAGCAACATTTGAGTTACACATGTTCACTTAAAAAATACATACATTCAAAGATTTGCACACATTTTCACGACTTTTCAAAAATAGCAGATCTACAAGCTCGCAGCGCGGCAAGCTTGTATATCTGCTATTTTTCAATAGCTAAAGTATAAAATAATTAAGGCCCCTCCACCTTGGGCCCTCGTAACTCAGTCCCACTCCCCCCCCCCCCCCCCCCTCCCCCTTGTGACGCCCCTGCCCACCTCACCCCCCTCCTAACCTCTTTTTTTTGACATTTTGGAAGCTTGACAAACACTTTTCGTGCCCAGGAGAGTGGGACTGGTGATGATAAACAAAATTCCCGTCCAAGAGAAACATTTACGTCCCAGGCTTCAGAGTCTTTGTGCATGCCATATTCCTGACATTGTTTTCTTACCATGCGATACCCATGCTCTGGAGAACTTCTGTGTTCCTGCCATGCTAGTCTTAAGACTAATGTATTCTTCATCACGTTGCTTGCTGACAATGAATGACATGGTCGGACAATGACGAATAAATTAGGCGTGTAACCCCATGCTCTCAAGTCGATAATCCTTAACCGAAGTTGCACAGCCAACCACGCTTCAATTACTCATCGCCTTTATCTAGATTTGTCATATATGAATCAGAACTGGGGTCACATTCTCTAGTTCCCCACTGGGTTTAGAAACAGCATTTTTAGGATTATTTCCATTCATACTTCCTCTGTCGTCCCCAAACTATGAATCATGCCATTCATGAATGAAATTGGCAATATTTCCCAGGTTTTCTTATTCAACAGTCTATAGTGTTTTTGTTTTTTGTTTTCTTAAAACGTCGGTACCATTAGAACTAAGTCTTATGAGCCTGTGATTTTTTACATCATTCATGATGTAAAATGACCAGGGGTCTATACTAGGCCCGCTCCTGTTTTCGCTCTACACGAAATATCTTCACAGAAAACGTGACGCATTGTGAGCTGATATCTTTTGCTGAATGTATGCCCCCGAACAGGGAAGCTAGGGTTGATGCAGCACAAATATTCATCGTCCATCTAATAAAATGTCGCCAACCAATCATCAAGGACGATGATACACGAAAGAAAGAAGAAGACTCCCATTCATTGTAGCTACTATGTTATTTTTCTTTTTTTTGGTGATATTTTTGGGGTCTTTTTCTGCCTTTATTGATGGGGGATAGTGAAGATAGACAGGAAACAGAGAGAGAGATGGGGAGAGACAAGCAGCAAAGGTCGTCGGAAACGGGATTTGAACCCAGATCAAATGGATACATTAGTTTGTGAGTTTATCCTCATAAAGATTAACTGGTTTAGGAATAAAGAGGCTAAAAGACGATTCATGTAATACATTTATTAAAGCTAGCGGTCTGCCCCCCGTGCACACTCACGCACACACGCACGCACACACACAGAAAGGCTTTGAAATAGAGACAGAGTCTTTCTTTGCAGCTTCCAACAATTAATATTGTTTAGTGTTTCTTTTCCAATGCCAAACTGCCACGGGGGGTTTCCTTCAAACAATGTGGTAGAGAGAGAGAGAGAGAGAGAGAGAGAGAGAGAGAGAGAGAGAGAGAGAGAGAGAGAGAGAGAGAGAGAGAGAGAGAGAGAGAAACGTTAAAGGCTTTCACTTGTTGATGAGGAATGTTTGTTTGTTTGTTTGATTGATTGATTGATTGAGTATTTTATTAGACAAAAGTGGAGAACAGAACAAGTATAGTCAATACATTAAAATAATGTAGTACAAGTACAGTTAAACACCCTGCCTAAAAGGAGCATCCCAAATAAGTCCTTTTACAGTCTTTTTTACGTCGGAAGTCCTTGGTATTCAACTCATGGATATAACAAACAGCAAATAAACATTCAAATATCATCACAGTTATAAAAACAGTATATGTACATGGTAGGGAGAGAGAAGGGGGGGATGAAATGGGAGAAGCAGCTATATTATTACTTTACTAATCAGGAACTGGCCATAAGTTATTGGTGCAGACATTTGCTCTGCCCTTTCTCCATTCTCAGTGGTTTAAATCAGTGTTATGTACTATGCGGAACATTTGTAACCATACAATTTCCATGCCTCTCAGAATACATTCTCTCTCCCTCTCTTTCCAGCTTACTTACAGTAAAATCCTCAGTGTTAACACTTATTGTTCCATTTTAGTTAACTCTCAGAGTTAACCATTTGAACCTTAGCATCACTATACACAGGGGTGCCCACACCTTTTTGACTGGAGAGCTACTTTTAAAATTACCAGCTCAACATGATCTACCCACCCCAAAAAATGTTTACCTGGGGAGCTTTGGAATAGTAGCGGCACTGGCGTTACATATAAGACAAACGCAACTTGAAATGGGAAATGGAAGTGATACAAACACACTTGAAATGGAAGTGATACAAACGCACTTGAACTGGAAGTGATACAAACACACTTGAAATGGGAAATGGAAGTGATAGGTTTTTGGGTTCTTTGTAATGCTACTGACTTTAAACCAAACCATTGCATTATGGGTGTTTGCCTACTTTAGAAGCAGTGAAGGGAGCTGACAGGCAAGTCAAGTCACTAATTCAAGATTTTGTGGGTTTTGTGATTTTTGTTTATAATTATTTCCCTTTATATTAGGGGCATGTTATATGGTCTACCTGCACAGCCTTTGTGATCTACTGGTAGATCACAATCTACCTTTTTGGCACCCCTGCTATACTACAATTTACAAGCCCACAACACAGGCATGCACAATACACTGTGAACTTGTAGAGCTTTTTTCACTATGTACCCTGCTACCCCCACTCTCCTGTGTCAGGATATTCTAGTAAAGACTAAAACCGTGGCTGTGATCTCTGTGTTCCAGGACCTGTGTAGGACAACATGAGTGACCGTTTTGACTGCCAAAACTGCAATGAGTCCCTGTATGGACGTAAATACATCCAGGTGGATGAGAAGCCTCACTGCATCCCCTGCTATGACCGCCTGTATGCCAACACCTGCCAGGAATGTAAACAACTCATCGCACATAATACCAGGGTAAGCTAGAATATCTGGTAAGACTTGATATTAAGGTTGGGTCTATAATTATGCATAACAACTTATAACAATGTTTATGAGGTGTTGTAAAGTAACTAAGTACATTTTACTTAAGTAATATACTTAAAGGAGTAGTTCACCACTTTTCAACCTGTCATCATATAATAGGTCCTCCTCACTAATGTTCATGATAAAAGATCACAATTTTTTTCTACTCAGTCCAAGTCTCCTAGGAGAGCTGTGGGAAGTTCAGAATCCATCGTCTTGTGACATCATCATTTTCCCAAAAAAAAATTAATCAATATTTTTGAAAAAAATATTTAGATTTTTATTATCGCGAGAACAATGGCTTCCACTTTAAAATTGCAACTTTTCAGGAATAGAAAGCCTGCCGTTTCTATAAGCTGGATTGGCAATCGATGATGTCACAAGACGATGGGTTTTTGACCTGCCCACAGCCCTCCTCTGAGAAAGAAAAGTAAAAAAAAAAAGAAAAAGCTATTTTTGAGTGAGGACCAATTATATGAACATAGGTTGAAAAGTGGTGGAGTGCCCCTTTAAGTACAATTTTGAGGTATTTGTACTTTACTTGAGTATTTCCAATTTCCAACACTTTTAATTCTACTCCATTACATCTTGGATCCAAATATTGTACTTTACTCCACTACATTTATTGGAAAACTCAAGTTACTAGTTACTTTGCAGATATACATTATAATATTATAAAACGTCCATAAACCACTTTAGCTCTGTTTTATACATTGGCTATTTGAAAATGGACAATCTACAAGATCACAACGCATCGTGACACGTTGTGAGCTTGTAGATCTGCTATTTTCAAACATTTTGTACTTTTACTTTGGTAATTTTTGATGCCAATACTTTCATACTTTTACTCAAGTACATTTTGAATTCCGGACTTTTACAGAGTACATCTACATTACAGTATTGATACTTTTACTTAAGTAAAGAATGTGAGTACTCAGCAAACTGGTCATAAACACAGTGTGAACAGCACATTATAACTATCAGGTAACACTTCGCCTAAAGGTCGGGTCTATAATGCATAATAATCACATTTATGATGCATCACAATGCACTTATAATAAAGCAATAAGCCACAAGAGGAGAAATTAAAACTGTTCTATTTCACTAATAATACACTATAAGGTCTGCTCTGCAAGAATGTAGTTCCCGGCCAGGCAGCAGAAACGACACAGGTGCAGATAATTGGTGCACTGTGGAACACTGTGGAAAGAAATAACGCACCTGGGTTTGATATAAACTGATTCAAGGTGTGGGTTATAGTCTCATATACCACAGCAACCAGCCAATCAGAATCAAAGAATGGAACTAGCCGTTTTAGAATGCTTCATAAGACTCACTATAAATGTTATAATCATGCATGGTGATATTCCCTCTCGTTGGCTCCAAGGCACTGGGTCTGTCACTACATCTACAAAGCTCTCATACACAGCCATAGATAGCCTGTAACAATCTGTTAGGGTTAATGTAATGGTTAATGTCAGGAATGTGTCTGTTAGGGTTAAGGATAAGGTTAGGTATGTGTAGGGAAAGGGTTAAAGTTAGAATGTATATGTTAGAGTTAAGATCAGGGTCAGAGTTAAGCTTAGATTGGTTATGCTTGTGTTGTGGAATGGAGTCAATGTAAAGTCCCCCAAAGTGTGATAGGTTTGTGTACTGTATTTCTCTGTGTCTTGATAATGTCATACATAAGGTTTTACTACATGATGACTGGTGTGTACCTACCTACATGTGCCTGGCTGACTGTGTTGTCCCGTGTTCAGTTTCAGTGACTTCTGTAGAACAGCTGGCGTTCTTAGGAATCATAATTCTTATATTTTTATGTGTGAGTGTGCTAAATACCACAATGTCTGAACTTCCCTTGCACTGCTCTGAGTGTTTTGGTCAGTGAAATGAAAACAAACAGCTGGGGTGTTATGCCTCATTCATCATACCCCATGTCACGTGGCAAAATAGCCACCTACAAGCTCTCAGCGCTTCGCATCGCAAACGTGTTGTGAGCTTGTAGATCTGATGTTTTTGGCACGCGACACCATTGTACAACAAAGTACAAATAAGACTTTATTATGGACTCCCTGTGATGGACTGGCAATGAATAAAGCTGCTGTTTGCTTTGGCTTCCCCTCCTCCAGAACCCATCTTTCTCTGTCCCCACGCTCAATTGTTTCTGTAGAAAATATAAGTAATTCTGTTTTTCCTCACCCGCAATTCAGTAACGCCATTTGTCAAAGTGCTTGCTTGAACTGGAGCTGAACTGGAACACAAGCAGCTGTTTAGGAATATCGGACAGGGAGTTGTTCCAACACATGAAAGTTGCGAAAGTGAAACCTTAATAACCACAACTGTTTTCACAAACACACTTAGTGATTTTACTTACTGTTTGTGTTTGATCTATGAACTTGATTTATAGGAAAACACAAAGTAGACATCTCTCAATGTTTGATATTTGTGATAATACAATAGCCTAATTTCTCTCCTCTCCTCTAGGAGTTGTTCTATGAAGACAGGCACTACCACGAGCACTGCTTCCGTTGTTTCCGCTGCGATCGCAGTCTGGCAGACGAGCCATTCACCAGCCAGGATAACGCGCTGGTCTGCAACGACTGCTACTGTAACGAGTTCTCCTCCAAATGCGTGGCCTGTGACAAAACCGTCATGCCAGGTAGAGTGACACGCATTGTGACCTCGTCACGGTTCAACTTTGTCCCAAATGTTTTTTTTCTCTTCTTCTCATCTGACCACCACCTCCTCCTTAGGGGCAAAATCATGCGTAATGATTCTTTCACAGTCAGCCACCATTCAAGCGTAGACATCAAGAGCTGTCACACCCAGCTGTGACGTGGACTAAGAGCCTTTAATGGCTTTTTGTTGCTGAGGGCGTGACAACTTAGATGTGACGACATGTGATTGTTTGCTTACTCAGACTGAAAATGCCCACCGGCGGATCTTTTCTTGCCCTGGGCATAATATTATTATGACGACATGGTGCTGCTGCACCACCGGTGTCAAATGACCGTGAATTAGCCAGGATTGTGGTCAGGGCGGGGTGTTATAACTCACCAGACCTTTTTGTGAACCAAAGGCAGTCTTATTTTAGCAAGGTTTAGTTAAACACTACACTGCCCACTTGTTCCTCTCCAAAGCTCATAAAAACAGGGGCAGGGATTAAGAGATTATTGGACGTCCACCTTTCATAGACACGACTGGCTCCTGACTTTTGTTTATTCACCTCTGCAATAGTGTGTGTATTTGGAGAGGTATTAACCAGACTGCACACTCTCACATTCACACGGTTAAAATAACAAGCACCTATAAACGTGGTGAAAACCGTTAAATATGAGTTGCATAATGGTGTTGTGCAATGAAGTACGCTTTGGATTGATTCGTTATGGCGTGCCAGCGTTGATGAGGTTTTATGCGAGATAAGCTGAAGTAATTGTAAGGTGTGTAAAGGTTGTGTGAAAACGGGTTAGTCCATTGAATCATCACCTTTGGCTGTCTCAACATGTTAATCTCAAGCAGTGGTGTAAAGTACTTTTACTTAAGTACTGTACTTAAGTACAATTTTGAGGTATTTGTACTTTACTTTAGTATTTCCAAATAAAATGTTGACTTCTGCATGCATCTCAGAGGCAAATAATGTACTTTTACTACCACAATTATTTGAAAACTTTAGTTACTAGTTACTTTGTAGATTTTGATTATTATTACAAAACATACATTAACCAAATCTGCCCTACTAGAAAGTCGCGCCGCAAGCGGCGCTCCTGTCTATCCCCCCTCGCCACGTTGTTAACAGGAAAAGCTCTCTGAATGCATAGCAGGATCCAGGCAGAGGTGGAACATAATTCGACGGGTAACCAAATGTTGCGTAACTGGCTTCACGTTCGGTGGAAAACACAACACACCTCCCTCTGTTGTAATTCGATACACTGCCCTCCGCTCACTCTCTCTACTCTCTCTACTCTCCACCCCCTATCCTCCCCTCACTGACTGTGCCTGTGAGGGGCACGTGCCTCTCTCTCTCTCTCTCTCTCTCTCTCTCCACGCGCGCTTCTGCACTCTCGGAGGGGCTGCGCTCTCTAGGGGCTGTGTGTGTGTGTGTGTGTGTGTGTGTGTGTGTGCGTGCGTGCGTGCGTGTGTGCGTGTGTGTGTGTGTGTGTGGCTACGCCCCCCTCTGTTGAAATTGGATCCGCCGGTCCCATAGCTGGGAATGAGCCAATGGAGGGCTGTCACCATGGCGACGGGGGGCGAATGATAGCGTTAGGGGCGGTATTCCTTACGTCCTAGACGACTACCTATGAGTTGAAGTCGATGTAAAGGGGGCGTGAATGGGCTTGGAAGTGGGATGCGGCAATAGGAGGAATGTATATGTCATAGTATATTAGAGAAACAGCACATTCGAGACGCGGAGCACTCGTGGTGCGGCACGGGGCGGAGCAAGCGGTCGCCCAAACAACGTACTCCAGGCGGTGCGCCGCTCTATTGTCCACGACACTGCGAGCGGCTACCGAAGCCCCCCTGTATCCACGAAGCCCAAACGAGTTACGAGGCCCCCCTGGGTCCACGAAGCCCCAAGCGGCGCGAAGGCCAGCGGACCTTGGTCCTGCTCTTCGCCCCCGAGCGCCGCAGGCGCGAGTGGCCGCGAAGAGCGGGCCAGGGCCGCGCGGCCGGCGGAGCGCCGCGCGAGTTACGAAGCCGTGGTGAATGCAATCGTTATATTTATGCCCAGGCCGTAAGGCCTGGGCAAGCGCACGTTAAACGCCCTGTCCAAGTGACTACAATGGAGCTAATGGCTAGGCTAGGCTAGGCTAGGCTAGGCTAGGCTAGGCTAGTAAATAAAGAGTAAACACTTCCGGTCTGCGGCGAGTTCAAAGCGTGACGTAACTCTCTTATATACACTCTGGTGAATGGCAGAGCAGTGGCTGACGTCGCCATCTGGTGGTGATTAGTGTGTGGTGAACGTCAAAACGAGTGCTCCTTGACAACTTTTACTGGTTTCTTGAACATACTGTAACATATATATAAGATATACATTCGACCATTTGAAAATAGCCGATCTACAAGCTCACAATGCATCGTGATGCGATGCATTGTGAGCTTGTAGATCTGCTATTTTCAAAATATCTGTAAACATTTGAAAACAGAGCTAAAGTGTGGAATTCCTTGACTGTTTCCCTTAAGTCATGTAGCTCGCTGGGCCCCTTCAAGGCTGCCCTGAAAATTCACCTTTCAGGAGGCCAGAGGCATAGATAGGTAGTCATCACTTTCTCCCATAAGGCAGCCGAGAAGTGAGACCCCCCATCTTTTCCCTTGCGCTGAACATATAGTGTTTTATTTATTTTCTATTAAATGCAACAAATTTAGTTTAGTTACTATTGCCATGTCTATAAATTGAGTGCCAAGGACTTCCAACGTAAACAAGACTGTAAAAGGCCATATTGGGATGTTCCTGTTGGGCAGGATGTCTAACTGTACCGGTGCTGTGCTGCATTTTAAATGTAACTACTGTACTTGTGTTGTTACACATTGTGACCAATACAATATTCAACTATTCATAATATTCTCCTCTCATCACAGGCTCCAGGAAACTGGAGTATGGAGGCTCCACATGGCATGAGGACTGTTTTGTTTGTCATGGCTGTGAGAAGCCCATCGGAGCCCAGTCCTTCATCCCAGATAAAGATGACTACTACTGTGTGCCCTGCTATGAGGGCAGGTTTGCCCCTCGATGCAGCCACTGCAAAAAGGTGAAACATGCAGGCCTACCTTAACCACTGTAACCCTGGTGTCCCTAGTTTCTCTGTCAGGCAAAATAATGTTCAAATCAGCTTTTAAGAAATTATAATGATAAATGTATTGGGGTTCCCCCAAGCTATTCATTCAGTGGTTAAACCTGGTTTCAGCTTCATATGTTGGTTGCGACCGAAGGTCGCAGTTTACCATGAGAAATGTCACAGCTTGTCTCTGGGTAGACGTGTATACGGTATATGGGCCGTATACTCACTGATAATCATGTGTCCATCCATGTTCAACAGGCTCTGGCCAAAGGTGGTGTGACTTACAAGGATGAAATATGGCACAAAGAGTGTTTTGTGTGCACGGGCTGCAAGATCCAACTGGCAGGCCAGCCATTCACCTCCCAGGGGGACAGCCCTTATTGTGTCAAGTGCTTCAGCAACCTCTATGCCCAAAAGTGTGCTGGTTGCAACACAGCAATCACAGGTTAGTGAGCTGTGCTGTCAAGAAGTCTGTTTCCAAAGTTTGTCTTTTAAAAGAGCCCGGTGGCGTGTTCCCAGCTACGCTATTATTGCTGTAAATGAAGATAAAGAATGGGTGAGAGTAAGTTGAGAACATTATCAATATAATAAGCCTCTCCATCTTGGCAGTTTTTACTAGCCTTGGCAAAGAGGCATTGCATGCCAGAGCGAGAACATGAATGCAGTGTATTGCCCACAGCTATGACGTGAATGCCAATATTTTCAGGTACACAATTGCTTTTATTACCAGCTGCCTAAAGTGTTGCGTATAAGTTGAGTAATGTGTTTATGCACTCATCTCATCCGTCACCTGTGTAATAATGATGATTGAGTGGTTAATTTAGTTCCTTGTTGTTAACCACCTGGAATTGATTGCTCCCAGGATTCGGAGATGGGAAATACATTTCTTTTGAGGAGCGGCAGTGGCATCAGCCATGCTTCAAATGCTCACGCTGCTCCGTGTCGTTGGTGGGCGCTGGCTTCTTCCCCGACCGAGACCAGATTCTGTGCACAGACTGCAACAATGACGAATGACCGCCTCTGCTTCTGTCTGTAAAATCAATTCAGCCCGACCAGTCAAATATTCATACTTCAGTATTGTGTGAAGACTATGTACTGTATGCTCTTGGTTTTGCTGACACAAACAGAAAACTCCTTAACCTCAGCCTTGCACATGAAAGCCACATTCTGCTAAACCCACCCACAGTATAAACCAAGCCAATGTTTTATTTCAGTATGTGCATAAACTCTGCTTCTCTAGTCAATCTAAAGCACATTGAAATGTATGTATAAATTGCAGAAATGATGTGTAATAATCTTTTTTGCCTTTATTTTGTAATGTACTGTACAGTATATTTTGCACAAAAGAGACACATACCATAAATCAGCTATGCTTAGCAAATATATTTTTTTCTATAGTCAGTGTTGAAAAAGGTTTGTATTTTCCTTAAATATCTAGTCATCTGATAAGTTCCTCTTTCATGTATGCAGTTAATAATGTATCCAGTAAATGCTGGATACATTTTAACTGGCGGGGAATCTTTTTAAAATATACATGTTCTTTATTCCAAAGACTGTACTGTATGTAGTATTTGTTTGAGACATACAGGTTTTGTGTGAGCTTGTACTTTATAGCATTTGAAAAAGTATTGTAGTTTCAGTTTTGATGATGCTCATGTATGCTTAGGGATTTCTAGCATGGCTAGCATGACAAGCAATGGCATATAGCACTATGCAATATTCATAGCTATAATATAAGCAATGACTGAAAAATGCACAATCCACCGCACAATTATCTTTACCAACACTAAATTAAAAAGCAATGTTTCAACACGTTGGTGGATACATTTCTATAAGAATTGTTTTGTACTGTACAATGACATGCAATGCAATGCTTTTCCCAACAGACACAAGATTTCATGGTTCAAATCTCTCATCCATGGTGGAACAAGAAATCTGAGAAGAACAGAAATCTGATATTCAACATCTTTGTATAGGACTAGGGGTGGGCGATATGGAAAAATACAATATCACGATATTTTCCCAAGCTGTATCACGATACACGATTTTATCACAATTCTTTTTTCAAGTTGGTTTTAATGGATATTTTTCAAGTTACTTGACAAAAACTAGACCCTCTGGGTTCCTTTTGGGAGGTCTAAATTGAACTTTACAAGTATGTAACTCTGACAGTATACAAATGAAACCAAATGGACCCTTACGGGTCCATTTGGTTTCATTTGTATACTGTCAGAGTTAAGTGGAGACCTTGACATTTTAAAGTTTGAGAACTACCGATTTAGACCAAAATGCAGGTTTAAATTGAATTCTGCAATGAATCTCTGTATTAACAATTAAACAGGATTTTTTTACAAGGCTCCCTCAATTGTATCACGATATATACGATACCTCTGAAAAGGCATATCGTGGAGACATTGTATCGTCTCAACGATAATTATCACCATATCACCCACCCCTATATAGGACTCCCAAAAAACTTAGAAAAAGCCTTCTATCCTAAGAGCCCTCTCTACTTCTCTTAGAAACAGTTGCTCCTTCTGGAGTCTTCCAGTGGGTAGTCCCTATAGCAGACCTTCTCCTTATTATAACTTACATAATCCCCATAAATATTTACAGTTCTCAACCCCTGTGTTGACCTGATGTGATTGTGTTTATACAGAGTCTGTACTAGTGAGGTGTCCACATCATAGCAAATGAGCAGAAAACCACAAACCACTAAAATCAATTGATTTGACAAACTAACAAGATTTACCAAAGGTTATAAATGTAATACTGTATGTAGAACATTTCCCAGTTTTTCAGATGCCTATTGTATTAACCCGCACCTGGACTTATTATAAAATGCTATATAAAAGACTAATATTAGCTTGATCCACAGGTAAAAAGTAAAAGATTCCGAGCTAAAAAGGAAAGCAACATTTCGGCAGGGTCAGCGGAACGCAAAACAGCATTTTAGAACTTAGGGACTTTGTGTGAACCATGCACATCAGTCTGAAGGAGGGGAAAATGAAGGGGCCACAGCCAGAGCCTCTGTATTTAAAAGTAGGCTAGACACTGCTGGGATTGACATGTGCTGACACTAAATGGATGACTGCTGAACTCGATCCAAGCCACTTGGTTTACCCTCCTCTTTTAAAATGGGACGTTGGCTGTCATGCTTATCTTGAACTATCACAGAGTAGCACGTTCTAATCATGTGTTTAATGACAGGTTCCATTCCTCTCTCCGTGTCTAGTGTAAATGCCGACAAGAAAGACTGCTTATGTTTCTCTGTATCCCACTAAAATCTTATCACAAGATCAACCCTTGATGAAAAATAAAAGGCCATGTTGCGCTGTTGTTCAGTTCTGGCTTTTCCCATGACTCTTCCTGAAATATGTTTGACCTTGTTGTCCGAGATTTAAAAGATCATGTTTGGTCCCAGGAGGAGGAGGAGACAGGCTTGAGAAGCCAGGAGAAGAGTGAATCTCTGTGGCAAACATTCATGATTTCACATTGTCAGGGTTGGGTATGATAGCAAGATTATCGTGAAATGCACGACATTACAGATTACAGCTACCTAAAAACAGGAAATGATGAGGTTGAACTAACATGCATTTATGCAAGGGCACAATTAAAATACAGTATACAGCACATATCTTGAAATAGTAATTCATAGTGTAGGTTATACATTGTGATGGACATTACAAGTGCTGTAAACTGGAATACACTGTCAGCTTGAGTTGTACATTTGATGTTCTGTTAGACACAAGCCACACTTCTCTGTGTTGTGTTCCAGGCTGGATGGTGTATGGGGTTTTGGCTCTGCTTTTAATTGGTGTCTGAGAAAAGAGCCAAGTGTATTGGTTGTGCAGTGAGCTGAGTTCACCATCAAAAACACAGAGCCTCTGGTCTTTTTTTTTACCTCCCTTTTACGTTTTTGTGATTGGATTAATAAACCTTACATTTCTATATGCACCTACCTACATGGACAAAAGATGAAATACCACTACAATCTACCAAGCAATACCTAGTCTAGCAGTACACTTCAGACATAATGGCTAGACACAGGAAGGCATAAGATTGTAGGCTGCATACCACCAAGCCCTATGGTGAGGGGTGAACCACACTCATGCCCATATGCCAGCTTTCCTTCTCACCCACAAACATTTCACAGTCACTCACACCCTTCAATGTTACACAGGAAAATACTCAGGGTTCATTTAACTCTGAGAGTGTACAAATGAAACCAAATGGACCCATAATATGCTATTTGAATACATTGGGTACACTGCACTCTCAGTTATGAATTAATAAATGAACACTGAGGATTTTAGTTTATAGGGTGCTTTGAGATACTCCTAGAACACACAAGTGGAATAGCTGATCAATAGCAATCACAAATGTATGAAGGAAATCAATATGTAAAAATGTATTACTAATAAAGTAATCCACCCAGCCCTAAACCCTGGTCCTATGGGGGGGAAAAAGCTTCCAAGGACAACATTCAACAGAATTCTACTGGTGGAAGCTGTTAAAGCAATCAGAGACTCACAACAGTGACCACCCACAAGCCTGACTGAAGAGGACATGACATGACGCATGTTATGCCATTTATCTCTCTGCTGTTTTAGGTGCTAGTTTTAAATGAATGTAAACACTTAACATACTGTATCTATAACTCCCATTCCATTTATGGCTCATGAGGACACAATTAGTACCAATAACTTAGGGACTATAGCCAATTGCTGGTAGGTTTGTGAAGTAGCCACCCCTGCTTATAAATATTAAATAATTACTCAAAGTAATTGTAGTAATACAGGTGCAGGAAATCTTTGTGACATCCAATGTTTCCATGATTCTTGTTAGTTCATGATTTTCTGAACATTTCCTGAACTGTCTGGAAATTAAATAATGAGTGGCTGGTACCCCATAAATACTGTAACTGTATGTCTAGTCATTCATCATTTAGGCCTACATCATGCACAGTACACACACACACACACACACACACACACACACACACACACACCTGGAATGTTATCGAGTGTGAGCATAAAACAAGTTTCCATCCTGATCGTCCTTGGGGTACATTTTAAACTGTGACTGGTAAACGCGTCATGGACTCAAACCAAACGTAATAACCTAGTCTGAACCTTTCCCTCTTTTAGAGTTGGATGGTTTAACTGCACATGGGAGGAGAGACTGTGACACATGCAGTCTGTGGTTAAGAAAAGAAAAATGTCCAGTATGTCTTAGCAACCCTGTATTAAAGTACAGCATATAATCATGCATTAAGAGCCCTCTCCAGGTAAAAACTGCAGTTCATATTGAGAGCAAAGTGCTCAACTGTGTCCCCACAAAAAAGATGACAGGAACATGCATGGTAGAGACTGAGCAGTTGGGATGGAGGGAAAAATAAAACACAGTAATTGTGTCATACATTCCAAATGAAATGTGACTCTAAAATGGTGTGGCAGAGAAAAGCATAAAACCGAGGAATGCATTCCAAGGATGGACGTCTCCCAGACAGTCCCTCCATCATCTTGTTTGTCAGCAATTCCGCTTCGCCAGGGTGTCTGTCTTCATCCCAACAAGATCCTTTTTAGACAGTTATCGGCGTTAACGATGTAGGAGCTACAACTACAGCTTCTGAGTGGTTCCAAGCTTGACAAATTACAGAAGGGAGGGCACAACCACACATTTTCAATATTGAACTATGTCATTAATATACCTTTGAGTTGTGATGATTGATCAAGGTGTACTTTGCAATATAAACCCCAAAACCAATCCTCCAGTTCTAGGCAACA
The DNA here is from genome assembly GCF_963921795.1 of Nannobrachium achirus. Lineage (NCBI taxonomy): Eukaryota > Metazoa > Chordata > Actinopteri > Myctophiformes > Myctophidae > Nannobrachium > Nannobrachium achirus. The sequence goes on from NC_137819.1 coordinate 29,404,982, forward strand.
CAGAAGGGGGGTACTTTTTTTTCCTTCTTATTTCCACATAACTCAATATTAATGACAGTTCAATGTTGAAAATGGGTGGTTCTCCCCTTTAACCTTCTTTCAACTCAGGAGCAAAATCTTAAAATGTTCTCTTAAACAGATTTTTAAATCTGGTAGCATCACACATTACAAGATAATCTTGTGGCATAAGGCCTACTTAAAATGACATTGTTCTGAGACTGTAAATAGTGTAGCTAGGCGGTTAATATTTTAGCGCCACCTAGTGATAGGTTCGGGTAATTCATGGTGACAATACCCAAAGAATAGTACTTATATCTGGTGGTCCTTAATTACACCATTTTACTGAACAAGAATAAATCAGCAGCATTAAGGAATTTTATATCTCTCACGTGACTAAATGCCAAAGAGAAGACTGCCCTGACTGATGAAAAGCAGGCAACACTGTGTAAACATCATGGGGTTGTCTTGAGCAACATCAAGTCGCTCTTCACTCAAGTGGTTACTATTTTCATAAACTAAACTCGGCGCTGTGAGAACTGTCACAAAGGAACGCAATAACAATTTCATTATGTTAGTATGTAAACAATGATCATATTTGTACTTAAAAAAATAATCCTGTGTTAAAAACAGTACCAACTAATTCCATGATCTCACAACAATTGATGAGGAAATTACAGAGGAAGGTAAATAAGAGTTGAAACTCGGGAGACGTCCAAGAATTTGTTCAAAGCCTCATCAAAGTTGACTGGCCTCCCGACTGCACATGACAGGGTTATACAAGAAGCAACGTTGGTTTAAGGCAGTAATTACAGTCAGACGGGAAAGGGAAGGAAATGCCAATATTATCCAAGCTATGACCTCTCTCTTGCCATAGGCTGTTGTAATTACCAAGACCACAATTTATAATACCCTTAATTAATATTTAAAGACATGGGTTTTCACTTGGAACAAATAGTCAAAAAGTTGGTTTATTACAATTTTATACTAAGTCTTGAAATAAAAGCTGGGGCAATAATAATGACCTACAGTACTATTACTTACAAAAAACAAATGTGAAGACAGATCTTTTGTTACAATGGGAAACATGACAGTTACATAATAAATATGTTTTAAACACTATACAAAATGGTGTTACTAGGCTGGGCCTGTAGTAACATGCAAGACCATTCATCTTTTACTTGAAGGTAAAAAAAAAAGAAAAAAGAAAAAAGCATAAACACAAATGTATCCAAACGTTAGCAAAGGGGAATGTCAATTTACATGTACAGGCAGAGAGATATGACAACCAACAAAGGTGTACAAAGTCCAGAAACTGTGACAGTAGGCCTCCTTTGTGTCCAGGTGTTCAGGTCTATAATCACGTAGGTATCTTCTTTATTAAGTTGAATAGTCCTGTGACAGAGGAGGCATTATTTTAATAAAATACAGTAATCCAGCACTTATTGAGACCAAAATGATGCACACAGTAAGGTATGAATAATTCAACTTACAGCTCTTGGTTTCTTGTTTACTTTCATGTCAAACCTACAACAGAACCAAACAGGTTTAAATTAGATATGGCACCAAATTAAAATCTTGTTCCTTTTGTTGCTCAACGTAGCCATGGCCGAAAAGCAGTACTGCTGCAGTGACAGATGCTAACAGAATCCAGACCATAACAAGAACACCTGTTTCTTTTTGTATGTGCGTAATCTGTAGCCTCACCAATCATGTTAATAGTACTAGTACCAGCTAAGAATAGGACAACTTGAGCTTTTGGAATTAATCTGAGGTCAAAATTGAAGATGTGTTGATACTCCAGTATTACATATGATCTATCTAATAGCATCTAGAGAGTTGCATGCTGATGTGTTATATATAATAATTATGGCTCACAAATGAAGTGTTGAACATGCAGTATGACAGAGTAACTACCACTCTTAGGTCACTACACACCGTGGGAGTTTTATTATTGGGCTGCCCAAAAAATATATATTTTTCATCTATTTATCATCACCCAAAGAAAGTGAATATTAAGCAACTATAAAGTGACGCAATCTTTTTACGATTTTTCACCACAAATAAAAGGCATCAACCTGTATGAATGGGTCATCAACTTAACAATACACAAATTGTTTTGATGTGAAATACTCTGCCAATTTTCACATCATTTATTCATCATCACGCCCCCGGTGTGTAAAGACCTTTAAACTTGCAAAACTCTAGGTCAACAGAAGCAGACGGAGAACAAGAGCAGGCTAGAGACCATGGAAAAGTAGGATGGGGTTTGCAGTCAGTTATGACCATGGGAGCAGGAAGTAAAATTTCAGACTTACTCGAAGTCATAATCAAACATGGCAGAAGGACTGGGGGGGGGGAGGGGTCAGCATTAAGGGAAGGAAAAGAGCAGCAGTAGTTAGTTAGTACACCAATCAGAAGTTAGGTCCTACTTAGAAATGAATACTGCAGTCCAGACTGAAGAGTGTGAATAAATTAATATTTTTTTTGTTTAATTTGTTTACTTTAAAGGCCACCTTTAATGACAAAATGTAACAAATGTTGTCAAGTACATGAAGATCTGACATAACATTTCCCACTTTTCCTCTCGTCATGATTTTTTTGTGAGCTGGCCATTTTCCAGCGTTGAGAGTATGAACTCTCGGCATGCAGAAGACAGTGGGAATAGTTATGTCAGATATTAACGTCTTCCTCACAATAGAATGATAGGACTCATGTTAAATAATGCTCAATTTGCCCTAGAACAAAGGGTAATACGTCGACCTATGCAAAGTAACTTGTAGTACCAAGGAATAGCTCCCGGTTCCTCTGCAGACAGTTTCTCACAAAAGTGAGTACACCCTTCCCATTTCTGCAAATATTTAATAAATTATATCTTGTCATGGGACAACACTGAAGAAATTACACTTTGATTCAATGCAAAGTAGTCAGTATACAGCTATAACAGTGTAATTTTTATTGTCCCCTCGAAATAACTCAACATACAGCCATTAATACCTAAACCGCTAGCTACAGAAGTGCGTAAATCTCATGTCCAAATTGGGCCCAAGTGTCAATATTTTGTTTGGCTACCATTACTTTCCAGCACTGCCTTAACCCTCTTGGGCATAGAGTTCACCAGAGCTTCACAGGTTGCCACTGGAACCCTCTTCCACTCCTCCATGACATCACAGAGCTGGTGGATGTTAGAGACCTTGTGTTCCTCCACCTTCCGTTTAAGGATGCCCCACAGATGCTCAGTAGGGTTTAGGTCTGGACCCATGCTTGGCCAGTCCATCACCTTTACCCTCAGCTTCTTTAGCAAGGCAGTGGTCGTCTTGGAGGTGTTTGGGGTCGTTATCATGTTGGAATACTGCCCTGCGTCCCAGTTTCCGAAGGGAGGGGATCATACTCTGCTTCAGTATGTCACAGTACCTGTTGCTATTCAATGGTTCCCTCAATGAACTGTAGCTTCCCAGTGCCGACAGCACTCATACAGCCCCAGATCATGACACTCCCACCACCATACTTGACTGTAGGCAAGACACTCGTCTTTGTACTCCTCAACTGGTTGCCGCCACACACGTTTGACACCATCTGAACCAAATAGTTTATCTTGGTCTCATCAGACCACATGATATGGTACCAGTATCCAGAGGAGTCCAAACTTTTTTCAAGGGGGGCCACATTCGAAAAAATAACACACAAGGGCCGACTAGGCGACTACATCTGACATAATATACTTTCCATCATACCATGGCAAAGTCAAATACATATGCATCATTCACATTTAAACAATTTTATTTAACTATAATCAATGGTCTAATAACTCTATTTCACTAATAACTTTATTTCACATTACCAAATGTTTTCAAAGCAGACGTGCGAGCACGACTCGAAATCGTTTCAACAATACTAGACTTCTTACCGGGTGCACGGTCGGGAAACGTAACTTTACAAGAAGATTCTCAAAGAGCACACCAGCACTCTCACGGAACAGTCCTTTTAAGACATGCCGTTGAACAGTTAAACACTCAAAAAGCTTAACTTTGTTTTCTAGTTTTGGTATGTGTCTTCACCTGTATTCCCAATTTCCCATCATATAATGAACCCGATTTTATATATATATTTTCCTTGCTCCGTCGTTGTAATATTCATAGCCTGTGGAATGAAATGTATTTTTACTACAGTATAGGACTGGGAATGGGATACTCTTGCAATACTAGCGCATTTACTTTATCTTTATTGACTTTAAGTATTTATAGATTTTTTGATTTGTTGTCTCCTCGACGGACACTATAAATGTGACACTTCTCTTGCCCCCAGCATGCAACGCTGATGAAGGCTTAACTGCCGAAACACGTCCATTTGTTGCTGCTCTGCAGCTTACCATGACGACCTTAATATAAAATTTAAAAAAAGTGCCTTAAAAAGGACTGTTCCGTGAGTGCTGGTGTTATATGAGAATCTTCTTGTAAGGCTACATTACCAAATGACCAGAAGTACAAGTTAAAATTATATATCAACTAGAAGCAGTGCTCTTCCGAGCACAGGTCTCCACCAGGCCACACAAATCGGCCTGTTATAGCGCCACCATGAGGCTGATTTAAAAAATGTGGGGCAGAGGTTCTGAATTAGTATCCAGGGAGTGTGTGTGCTCAGTTTGGCAGCGATCGGGCCAACGGCGCCGGAGATTTGCTGATAACAACCAGGCCACACAAATCGGCCTGTTATAGCGCCACCATGAGGCTGATTTGAAAAATGTGGAGCAGAGGTTCTAGATTGGCATCCAGGGAGTGTGTGTGCTCAGTTTGGCAGCGATCGGGCCAACGGTGACTGAGATTAGCTGCTCACAAACTGCGAGGACGGACGGACGCACGCACGCACGGACGGACGGACGCACGCACGGACGGACGGACGGACGGACGGAGGGGAAAACATACTCTCCCTCAGCCTTCGGCTGGTGGAGACAATAAAAAATAGCCTCTCTTTGAACCCTACAGAATTAGACAGGGTACAAGGAATACTGACAAATTATACTCTGGCCGTTTATAACAATTTAGGAATGAAGCTGCTGGCCATATAAAACTTGTCCCCGGGTCGCACCCCTGTAATCCATGTCCTTAGTCTTCAGCAAACTGTTTGTGGGCTTTCTTGTGCATCATTTTTAGAAGAGGCTTCCTTCTGGGGCGACAGCCATGCAGACCAAATTGATGCAGTGTGCGGCAGTCTGACCCCCCACCCCTTCAACCTCTGCAGCAATGCTGGCAGCACTCATACGTCTATTTTCCAAAGACAACCTCTGGATATGACGCTGAGCATGTGCACTCAACTTCTTTGGTAGGCCATGGCGATACATCCGGTATTGTCCCAGCTCAAATTCTGAGCCTGGGACAACTTCCGAAGAAAATAACTTCTGGGAACTCAGATTGGGGGGTTGGCAATCTTCTTATAGCCTAGTCCATCTTTATGTAGAGCAACAATTCTTTTTTTCAGATCCTCAGAGAGTTCTTTGCCATGAGGTGCCATGTTGAACTTCCTGTGACCAGTACGAGATTGTGAGAGCGATAATACGAACTTTAACACACCTGCTCCCCATTCACACCTGAGACCTTGTAAAACTAATGAGTCACGGGACACCACTTTTGTTGCCTGCGGTTTATGGCTGTATGTTGAGTTATTTTGAGGGGACAATAACAATTACAGCTATCCAAGCTGTATAATAGACTGACTACTTTACATTGTATCAAAGTGTCATTTATTCAGTGTTGTCCAATGACATTATATAATCAAATATTTGCAGAAATATGAGGGGTGTACTCACTCGAGAGATAATGTACTTTGCATTCAAAAGAACAAATGGGAGCTACTTAGTATAAACCTACGGTAATGTTGATCCACTAAAAACCAAAGATACTTTTTGATAGCTTCTTCATTTGCAGCTAACCTGTGTCTGTTCTTGTTCTTCCTCTTCTTGTGATTGCCATGGTGGCTGCTCGAGGAGGACGAGGCAGCTTTCTGTGGCTTCAGATCCTGCAGGGTTCCGTCTGCGTCCTCCGTGTCCTCGTGACTGGGCTCATTCTCCTGGTTCTGGAGGTCCGGAGAGGTGTCACTCTCTGTCCCACTGCCCGGCTCACCTAAAAGTGCCCAACAGCACCCCCAAAAAACAGTACAAACTCAGCACCTCATCCTGTAATCCGTCACCACATAAAGGGTAAAATAATTGGAGATTGAGTAAATATTAGTATATTCATGGTATGGTGACTCACGCTTCTCGTTCATATGATCTGGAATACCACCAAGTGCACAAACCGCCTGTTGAATAAGAGAGAACGTCCTGTATTCTCACTTTGCATCAGGTGAAAATTGTTCACCTTGAAAATACAGTGATTATTTTAAGGGCAGCGGGAGAGAGGCACTCACCGCAACTGACGTGACAGACGACTTGCTGAACAAGCGCTCCGCCTCTTTAAATTTCCTATTTCTTCTGTCCGTCTTGCTGTTGGAGTTCCTATTACGAAGCCATAACAAAATAAGAGAGCGGCATTGAGTGAGTCGAGCAAAGGTTGCGTTTCTGGTGCCAATTTAAAAAGTCCATGGCCTTTCCTTTATAAATACAGATGCATCTTTCCATATACTGCCATGGTGTGCTTACTTTTGGTTGGTGAGGTATCTGTCCCATCCTCTGATGATGTTCCCATACATCTGGGTGTCTTCTAGGTAGCTGCCCTCGAACGCATAGATCTGTCTTTCCAAGTTCACCAATGTCTCCTGAAGTATTCATGCAAAACCGGTTTCAATAATAATGCATCTGCTATTGTTAATTTCTCAAATTTCCACTCTGAGAATGTACAGATGTAACCAAATGGACTTACAGGTTAATTGAATTACATTTTGTCGACTAAAGAAGAGTTAAATCAAGGGACCGCAAAGAACAATACTGTTACTGTGTAATAGCAGATACAGGACTGACTGCACATGAAAACCTTCCTTGAGGACATTGACAGGTGCGTTACGACTGGTGTAGGGTAATTACTAATTAATAACACCTGTCAATTGTGTGCACCATGCATGCTCACCAAAATAAGTTTTCATATGTTCAGTCATAGCAATCATTTTGTGCCCCGTTGGGTAGATATATTACTAAACACAAGTTTTCTGCCAGAACGTTTAAGTGAATATGGAACTAGGAGTCTAGGACTGTAGCTGAGTTTGACTCCCATGAAGCAGCAATTAATTATTGGGTGAGTACACTACACCAGCAGCGCCACAACTTTAAATAGGGAGGGAGTGATTTATAGCTGTGTAATGCATATAGTATGTAATATCACAGCCATTCTAGGGCTAACAATGCCCCTAATGACTTATTAGAAATATGTAACAGTGCCCAGAAAGGCCTCATAAACTCCAAAATGCAATTTTATTTTTATTTTTCCTCAAGCGCTCCGTACTTATGTGACCTAATTCTTATGTGTGGTAAAATATTATACGCGATACGACATTGTCTATTTGTCTTTGTTGTGCTAGCTAAAGTTAGCACGCTAACGCCAGCCATACATACAGCCACACAGAGCGGAAGTTCCATAGAGTGGGAAGCTCAGCTAGCTGAGGTTAGCTTAGCATTCAGCGTGGCCTAGTGGTGCGGATGAAAACGCTACACGCAACGGTCTGACAACAAGACCGTTTGCAAATGCAAGCGCTTGCGGGTTGTTGTTCACTTACAGCCAGTTCTTGTTTCCTCTTCACCAGCTCTGCGAGCTCCCGACGAGTGTCGGGAATCTGTGGCGGAGTCACTTTAGCGTGCATCGCCATGATGGATCTCCCTCATCGGAAAACAACAAAACTAATGGCGCGGATGTTGCGAAATGTTTCTTCTTGTTGTGTTGTGGCGGGTGGCAATCGTATGTGGTGCAGTACCGCCACCTACTGAGTTGTAACGTGAACCGCGGATCTACTCGATCACTAATAGAGAAATGAAAATGTGTTTAAATTAGTTATACTTTATTGAATATTGACCTTAGACTTAGATTAAATATAGCTTTGATCCAGTTATCGAATTATTTTGAATACATTTAGTTGTGTTTCACTTTCATATATACATTTTGATATTTGAAGTCAGTTGCAGATTTTTTGTTTTCATTCATTTGTTTTTTACCATTCAAACCCTGGGCCTTCTTGCTGTGAAGCAACCATGTTCAGGGCTGGATTATCCATAGGGCCGTCGGGGCTAGGGGCCCTTGGCTCTCAGGGGCCCTTGGGGGAACTGGGCCACGTGGTCATTAGTCTCTCGATTACAGACTTCTGCATTGCTGCAAAGGGAAAAGAGCGACAGAACCTTTCCCTGACAATGGCTAGCCAGATTGCGTGGTTCATTGACAATTTACTAAAATTAAATGTTTAAGTTATCAAATGTGTGGGTCCCTCCTGGGGGGGTCCCTAAAAAATGATAGGCCCCAGGGCCCTCGCGGGGTTAATCCGTATCTGACCGTGTAAACACTGAATCACAGTACCACCCTAAACAAAATTGATATTGTTTATATTTGGACATGTTATCATATATTAGTTTAAATATTTAGTAATATTATATGTAAATACATATCAAAAGATGTCCCTAGCCTGGCCTTATTTGTTGCCCAACCTTTTAATTGAACCCAGGCAGGAGTCCTGGCCAGCTTAGTTGAGTGGTGAATTTGACTGTTTGTATTTTGGATAGTTGTCAAATAAGAGTTTATTTCTCTTACTTGTATTATCATTCATCATCCCTTCTGTAAGAACTTAGTTGCCTAAGGCTCTTCCTCTGACAGTTCAGGATGATGCAGTATTAACAAATGTCATCTTGGCCACGGGGTGGCGCTAAAGGACAATACTAATGCAAACTGGATTCAGGGCCAAATCTGTTGGTCTGTTTTATATGTTGTCATAGTAACATTAGTTGAAGATTCATTGTATTTGCCTGCTGTGGTTACGAAACCTTCTATCCTACAGTTGGAGAAGTAAGACATTGGTGGTGGTTATATTCAATAAAATATCAGCGATTGATTTTGTCTAGATAATTATTGTTGTTATTAATTTGTGATGTAATAACTGTTAATGTTTAGATATTTTCCTGGCATTTACTAGGAATGTATTCCTGTAATTATATAGTGTTACATATTACATGCAGCAGGGGATCTATTCGACTCCGATCTACAGCCTTGTATACAGGGTGCTGGATTGTTGCTATATGATGCCATTGTCTACATGTCATTCTACTGAAACATGGGAAAAACATATCAAGGATTGAATGAAGGTGAGTTTCTCTGATTTACTGCTGCAGAAATTAATATTCATTTTCATAATGCCTAATGATTAATTTGTTTGACCATTGTCTAGTCTGTGAGATTCCAAGTTATACATCTTCAGTACCTACAAAATACCAAGCAGGTGTGATAAGCAATACAGCAAAGAAAGGGTTTTCTTCACAAACCAAGAGATTCTGCTGGCAAAACAGTTTGGTAGGAAAATATTAACGAGTCTACCGTATATTTATTGCAGACAGACAAATATGCAACACAATGAAGAATAACCCTTTTGTATTTGCTTCAGAATGAAAACCCTGGACCAGGCACTTATGGTTCTATTGCCACTGCTGAAGTCATTAGCCCCTCATTCTCGGTCATAGGCACAGGAAGTTTTGCATCAAAGGTGAAGTGAAGTCCATTATAATCCAATTTTTCAATGGCATGTACTTTGTTTTGGATTCCAGAAATTATAACATTGAATGTTAGGATATTTTGTTTTATTTTAACTTTGTTGTGCTTTCTTTCTTTTTTCTTTTATTATTGTCAAATGCCATTTTTTTATGTTTCTTTATTGTCTCAGTGCTTAAATTAAGCAGTATGAATTGCCTTGTTGTTGAAACGTGTTACAAATAAACGTGCCTTGCTTTTATGATCATGTAAATGTAAATGGATATAATCTGGTCTTTACCACTATAGGCTTTCAGATTCCCACGTAACCCACAGAGAGGTAGGCCTACACCAGGGCCCAACGCATACAACCTGCAGTCCTCATTGATCAAGTACAACTTAAGCAGAGGGGCCTCCAGAGCATTCAGATCACCTGTGGCACTGCAAAGAGATGTTCTCAAGGACATCACTCCAGCCCCAAATCAATATGATGTATGTGAATTATGCAAGTGCACTGGAATTATTCAAACTAAAATCTTCAGGGTTAATGTAACTGACTGTGAAAAATATATGGGTACAATACTACCTTTGGGTCCATCTTTTACTCCGTGCACAGTGACATTTTGTTTTCATCTGTTTAAATTGTTTATTGTACTATATTTTACTCTCCTGGATCTATAGGTACATTTCGCTGGACCTGAGAGAAACCCTATAGTTGCTGCTTCATCTGCTTTTTTGTCAAAAACTAGACGCAGTTATGTTTCCTCCCCTAACACTGTCAACGTGCCATCACCCTGTAAGTATCATTCTTATTTACTCTAAGGGGCTACATTACATTTACTCTCTTTAACCAATTAAACCCTTTTGCTGAGAATAGCAGATCGACAAGCTCACAACGTGACATGTTGTGTTGCATTGTGAGCTTGTTGATCGTCTATTTTCAGATAACAAAACAGAAGCAAGTATAGAGCCCTGAGGGACTCTGGTCAACCATATGGGGTTAAAGTGGTTAAAATATTTAGTTGTACTTACAATTCAAGGCCACTATGAAGTGAAGGAGGCCGTCATCCAGAAGTGCCCCAGAGTTGCCATGTCCCCTTTCAAGTCAAAAACCCCAAGGCTCCCTCCTACACAGGACAGCCTTGTGCCAGGCCCAGGAGCCTACAGCCCCCACCAGGCCCCTGCATCAGTGAAGAGGACCATCAGGCCGTGAGTAAAGGAAGCCATAACATGAATACTGCACTAAAAAGATCCCATAGCAATTTATTACCACCAGATATGACATTCGAACACCAGCTCATTAGACAATATTACAATATGTCTGATGAACAGCTGATGCTCAAAACATTACATTTAGTAATCAATTCCTATGATGATATTTTCTTTTGTGAGGACTCTTTCCATTGTGTTTTTCTGTGTAGATGCACCTTGTATGTTTATATGAACCAAGTGTTACCTTTTTGCTGTTTTCACTGGCCTATATGTACATTTTCTCAACTGTCTTTTTAAGGAGGAGACACTATCTGACATTATCAGCCCCTCCCGTGATTGTTCCCAAGAGCCCTCTCTTACCTGGCCCTGGGCAGTATGACCTAGTAAACTATGACGGCCCATCCAAGCGCCTCATGTCCTCTGCTGTGTTTGTATCACATACTAAACGGATGATCCATGAAAAGCGGGGCCAGGGTGGACCAGGTCCAGGTACTCTTTCAAGCCCCTTACTTTACAAGGCAAATGCTTTGTAAATTACAGTGGTGCTATTTAATTTCTGTTTAGTCTGTTCTGATTGACATGGTGATGATATCTTTCAGGGCTGCATAGTGCATACTTAACAACAGTTTGTAATTGAAATGATGCCAGTTGCCAATATCAATACAGTCAAGTCATAGTTCTCTCATTTATAGCTTTGGGAGAATGATGCTCAAGCTCACAATTGTGGACTGTGCTAAGCCATAACAATACTGGCATGTGAATTATTTTGAGTAATACTCCCCATTATTTCAGTTGATCACATCATTATTTCAGTTGGTCACATCATTAACCAATTTTATCCGGGAAAGTATCTGTGACAGTTTAGACACAGATGCTATACGAGGTGTAAGAAAAGTAACGGGACTGTGGCAGCCATGCTCATGCTAGAGTAACCACTTATGTCACTGTGTTGTGCATCATCTCAACTTTATTCTGCTATAATATTGTTACACTTCTCTCACTCTGTGCTTCTGTTCCAGGCTGTTGTGTAATTACACTACTGTTACCCTCCATCACACAACCTTAGGTGGCACAAACATGGAGCAATTGGTTAAGTTGGGTTAGGCTAGGGCCTGATTCTGTCTTGAGAGATTATGATTAGGGTAACCCTAACCCAACTTAACCAGGAATTCCAAATAGATTCTTTGCTCCATAATTACACTACAGCCTAGAAAAGAAGCGCAGAGGGAGAGAAGTGATATTATAGCAGAATTGTGGCCAGATGTTGGGCAACACGGTGACATAAGCCATTACTCGATTAGCCCTATTCACGGCCCGCCCACTCAGCATCCCCCTGGTGCTGAAGTCACGTTTTGAAGGGTAAAACCCTGCTAAAAGCCCATAGAGTTAACACAGAAATCGCAAATTTAATGCAATTTCCGAATAGTAAAGTATAAAATACGGCTAGCATGATCAAGAACACAAGATAGTAAAAGGCACAAAGCATTGTAATTTACTTTACTGTTCGAAATAATGATTTGGCTTTAAGTCCAGCTATTTCTGTTATAGTTTCCCCTTCTAAACTGACGTCACACGTCAGCACCAGGAAGTTGCTGAGAAAAGAAAAGATTGGGCGGGCCGTGAATAGGGCTAATTAGCATTGAGTCATGAGTACGTTTTTCAGAAAACTGTTAGGATTTAGAAGGTATTTTTTGAATCGGCCTCAGGTCCAAATGGATTCAATAATTTACTAATAGGCCTACTTGATGTCTTCATGTGCTTTCAGTACCAAAAGTAAAAACTTGTCCCCCCTTTTCTCAGGTTTCTATGAACCACAGACACCATCAAAGCGGTCCTTCTTGTACAATCATTCCAAGATCTGGATTCCTACTTGAGACACTCATGGCAGCTGTGTGTGGGAGTTTGTGTGTGGCTGAGCGTTTATGCACGTGCATAAACCAAGTAACAGTGACAACATTATATCTGTGGGGGGGTGGATGAATGCCATGGATATATTTAGACACTTTGCAAGGCTGTTCTGTTTCATCTTTGGCAATCCCTTCCTTGCTTGCCCATATTTTGGTCTAGAGTCTGATTGACCGATGAGATATAATGATTTTTAAATATCTGGTCTTATTAATAGAATTGTTTAGTAATTGTCATGCTGTGTGTCAACAAGGCGATTCACTAGCTACTGCACAAATTAAAAATGTATGTCAAGATTCTGAGAAAATTGGATTCTCTCATCATTACATGATATACTGTAACTGTTGCTTTAGGCAGGCACTGACAACTGCTGTTCCAGCCAATGATACAACACAATAACAGCTGTGGTTGAGATGATGTGACCATGCCAACTGTTAGGGCTGAGTGGAGGGGTGGTGAGGGACACTGAATGTCAACAATGTCCCTGACTGGGCAAGAAGTAGAGATGTGTAACCCAGAAGACAAATGGACAACCCAATGTCTGCTCAATGACATGGTGGTTTCAACATGTTTAACCCCATTCTCTGTTGCATTAGATACAAGCCATAGTTTTAAAAACTAAATAATAATAATACATCAGATTTATATAGCGCTTTTCTAGGTACCCAAAGTCGCTTTACAGAACAAAAATACAAATAAAATAAAACTTTATTCAGAGAAAGTAAAACGTTAAAAGGCTAAGAAAAAAAATAGTTACTTACTCATTATTATATGATATGTATTGTGCTACAGTATGTTCTTTAATCGGAGGAGCAGATTCAAACATCATGGCAATGTTTGCAACATTTGTATTTGCCAGGTGGTGCTTACTGTACATCTGTAAAGAATAAGATCCTGTTAAATTAAAATGTATTAATTTAATTAAACCAAAGTATCAACTGTTTGCTTGTGGGAAATCAGTTGGAGATTTTCCTTGGTGCTCACCCTGCGGTCTCTGCTGTTGATACCACGGCAACTGCACACATGCTTGTGACTCCCACGACATAACAGCTGTAGTTATATTCAGACAGTGACTTCAATAACAGGCTCTCCACAAATCACATCCCTTAAAAATCTAACCATCCACCTGGCTTTACATTACAATTGTCTTCCGATCTGATAGAGTCTAGTAAAAAATGTAGAGGATCCTACACAATGATGGAAAGTAAGCTGCTTTTAAAGTAGGCCTATACTGGGATCTGGATGGCACAGAACGTTCAGCCGGTATATAGATTGGTTGGTCACAGTGATATTATTCTGTTGTTTGGCAGCTATAACAGGGTTATGCAGTGTGTAAATGTAGTGTCATAAGTGGTGATGGTGGAGTGAGTGAGGTATCCACATTCCTCAATGAGTTTATGGGAGGCCCCTTTAAGTTATAAACAACTGGAGGTAGGCAAGTATGAACATGCATTCCCTCAAAGGAAGCCTATTCAGACTGCCTTTTATTGTCAGGATAGGTAGGTACTTGTGAGTTACAAGACAGGAAGACGAGGGAAATACCCTGACTACCCTCTGTACATTTCAGCACAATTGAAAGTCAAAGTGAAGCCAAAAACATTCAGCAAGGCATTAAGAAATATCTAACATTAATCATTACTATATGAAAGCATTCTACTTATAGATATGTGGTTTGATATGAGAAAAGTGGGCCAACACTCATTGGCCAATGATCTGTGGGTTGGAGGTTCAAATCCCGGCTCCTCCTGTCAACATGTGGAAGTGTCCTTGGGCAAGACACTGAACCCCACAAGGCCACATTGCCCCCAATGAGTTGGTTAGTGCAAGCTTGCCACCATTGGTGAGTGAATGTGGGAAGTAAAGTGAGGATGCTGGCGTTGAATGTTTGCCGCTTCACTTCCCAATATATGAATGAATGAACCATTGTAAAGCGCTTTGAGCACTTGGAAAAGTGCTATAAAATGCAATTCATTATTATTAATACATAAATATACAAATACAATGAAACACCCAGCAGTACTACAATTCTAAAGGTAAACAAATAGGTCTACTATTTAAAAGAAAGCAAGCCCTCTCTCCACACTTGTGGAACACTATCATAGTGTGTGTGTGTGTGTGTGTGTGTGTGTGTGTGTGTGTGTGTGTGTGTGTGTGTGTGTGTGTGTGTGTGTGTGTGTGTGTGTATGTGTGTGTGTGTGTGTGTGTGTGTGTGTGTGTGTGTGTGTGTGTGTGTGTGTGACTGTGTGTGTGTGTGTGTGTGTGTGTGTGTGTGTGTGTGTGTGTGTGTGTGTGTGTGTGTGTGTGCGGGACCAGGTGAGGTGGATCAGGGGTTTGTGTTTATTAAGGAGCCTATGGCAGGGGGATGTACTGGTATTGGGATGTACTATACGGGGAGAATACTATTTCTGTTAATGTGGACATCTTTCTCCCTTTTTAACAGGGATGGATTCTTCCATAGGACCACAATGGAAACAAGTCTCCGGGACTTTTTGTGTGTCTGACTGTGCCTTGTGCTGTTATACATTTCTGTCTATTAAAGTATTCAATCAATCAATGTGTGCCAGATAAGAAGGGTAGTTTCCATCTGCTGTCTCTGGGTTGGTTGACTTTAAAAACTCAACAGCCACATCATTATAACATTCAAAGCAGATACAGTTTAACAGGCATGGAGATCACATGCAAGCATGGAGCAGCATAATGCAGGCACAAGCAGCACATAAAGCAATGATTGAGTGTTAAAAGTGTCAATCTAGACTAATAAGCACATTCACAAAATCAAAAGAAAGAACAAACAACCATGGAAGTGGTGCTGGCTTGTTGGCACCGCCTTTATTCATATTATGGATACATGCATTTCAATAACCTCTGCATTCATGAAATGTGGTGTAGGTCTGCAGTGAACTTTTTGATTTAGTAGGCTACCAGTGGCCAGTGGGATAGTGTACACTTCTGCTTTGGCAATGTAAATGTATTTTTCTCATGCCATGCAATAAAGCCCTTTGAATTGAATTGAATTGAACTGAACTGAACTGAATTGAATTGCATTGATCTTTTTCCTGTCATCATCATTATCTAATATCTGGATATCGTCATCAGTGTAACAAAGAGTCTATTCATTGATCATTGATAAAGATGACCTCAAGGGATAAGACACAAGGGATGATCACATTTCCGTGGAAAATGCATAATGTTTTCTTCAAAAGCACCACATGCATGCACCATGGTGGAAAAACATTAGAAAGAAACCTACTGTAGGCGGCCTAAAGGCAGCCAAAAACGTTTTGTCTGCTATGTGTTTTCTTCTAAAAGAACATCAGTTCTAACTACTTCATGTTAGCACTTTTTAGTTTTCACCAATAGTCTCATTTTAATAGGCTACTTTCTATTTGGAAATACATAAAAATAAACTCGTCTGAAATTACGCCAATTAGACTAGGCTACTATAATAATGCACTGCTCATTTATATTCCGTCGTACGACGTAGCCTAGATGTGGGCCTGTGTGAGATCAGCTGGTGGCAGTCATCTGATGGATTCTACCATTCATTGTGACTTTTTAAATGTAGGCTACTGGACAGTTTGAGCCAGTCAGCCTGTCTAGTCAAAAATGCACGAGGAGAGGATTTCAGAAAATACACTGTGTTAGACGAGGAAAGTTTACGTTAGATTTTAGCTTTTGGTCAAAAATAACAACATTGCGGAGTAAATCATTTCTGCCCTTTCCCTGTTTTCCAACAGATGGAACAGTCCGTGTGAGAGGCAGCGGTTGTCCCGCATGGATCATGTCCCCTCCCAGTGGTGGAAAAAGTAGGCCTACTCAATGTTTTTACTCAAGTAGAAGTATCGATACATAGTCTACTCTATCTCTATTACAAGTAAAAGTCTGGAATTAAAAATGTACTTGAGTAAAGGTACAAAAGTAGTCTATTGGCATCAAAATGTAGACCTAGTCTAGTCAAGTAGGCTAGTCTACCAAAAGTAAAAATTGGCAAAAAGTCCCATTTCAAAATGTAGACCCATAGACTACAAATCGTTTGAAAATTGCAAAATTACATTACAAGCTCACAATGCTGGCCATCGCGACGCATTGTGAGCTTATTGTAGATCGGCTATTTTTCATGGCCTGAAGTCGTTATGTTAATTTTGTAGGCTAATAATTAAAATCTATTTAGCCTAAACTAAAGTGTTAAATAATTGTAGTGGAGTAAAAGTAGCCTACAATCTTTGGATCGGGGAGTAGGCTATAGAAGTATTGGAAATTGGAAATAAAGTAGCCTACAAATACCTTGAAATTGTACTTAAGTAAATGTACTTAGTTACTTTACACCACTGTCCCCTCCCTGCAGGATTTCTCCTACTGACTGAAGCACAATCTCACTGTTGATTTTTCACTTACAGGACCGTCGTTTTCACCCTCCCGGAATCGGTCTAAAATACAGTATAAACGACACTGACATCGACCGACTCCAACCGAACATCAGAGATAATCCCGCGACGTGTCAAAGCGGGTCGCTGTATTTCGTATAGCGGTATTTGTGACTTTCCCAGTTGGATTTTTACAAAGGGCGTGTTGGCGATCTGTACCGGGAGTTTGATCTCCTGTACTTCCATACTGAGGAATGACAGCGACTGGAATCGTCTGAATGGAACAAATCATGGATTACAAGGACCTTGAAAATAACTTCGAGGAGAAACTGACCTTAACGGAGAAATGTGAGTTGTATGATATATAAAAAGGGGGTCATAGACCGTCACAGGCAGCAGAGTGGGGGGATATGCAGCCTACTTGCTGGCATAGCCTAATGCAGTTTTAATTTTCATCTCAATATTTCAACATGTACAGCGAGACGAAGCCATCGTTTTAGCCATGATTATGAAAGTGTCGGTGTTTGTGTTGCCAAATGTACCTGTGCACGAGAGGTTATTTCTCATTATGACATGGTAATAACACGTGATTATCATTTCACCCATGTACTTGGGTACCAAACGGTTCTGTACCCAAATGTTCTCTCGAAACCCTTTGCATCACATTTGTCGACAGCGCCAGGAGCGGATGTTATTCCGGATAACCCGCTAATGGTCCTAGAATTTCGTTCGACAGAGGGGCAAGATCTGTATCAGGCTTTTCATGTCCCAAGCAGAAAGCCTGGTTGTACACAGCCTATAGGCTACTGCACCGCCGAGCTAGGGTCTCCATTACCATCAAGTCAGTCCAGTGAAATGGCCCACGTAGGCCTACTGTACAGCTTTAGGCAGGCAGGCAGACAGACATGGAAAATGAACCTGACACTGGAGATCTAGTGGAGTAAAGTGACTCCAGTTCACTATGACCAACCAACCACCAACACCAAGTCCACTTGGTCCCCCACAAAGAAATCACTGTCCTAATTTTAGCTGTGACAACACTGATATCATTATAATGACATATGATTATCCTGATATGAGGGGTATAGCCTACACTATACACACCTCCTAATACCAAACACATACATGTTTACACTGGTGGTGGAAGGAAGGTGACTTCTGTGGTAGGCAGCCCTCCCCCTTCCACTTGACAAGAGTGGAGACTGGAGAGCAATGATGGAGGAGGCAGAGATGCCTGCTGCAGCTTGCAGGAGCTCCTTACAGAGGCACAGTCAAACACCATTTATTTTACACTGTCTTGCTTATATATCAACCTGAACCTTGTCACTAGTCAAAAACAATTGAGAATAACTAATAACAGTTCAAAATCTGTAATTATTGGCACAAAGTAAAAGATTGCCATCACACTCATGATGGTGTGGATATGTGATTGTGTGTGTGTGTGTGTGTGTGTGTGTGTGTGTGTGTGTGTGTGTGTGTGTGTGTGTGTGTGTGTGCGTGCGCCTATGTACGTGCAGTCGTGCATGCGTGCATGCGTTCGTTCGTGCGTGCGTATGTGTGTGTGCAGTGTGTCCAGATTGCCTTGTGTTGACAGGGAGAGGAGTGGCAATGTAAGGGAAAGAGAGATGCCTGTTTATATGACTGCGGGACAGACAGGTCAGCATTATTGGTCAACATTGTAAGCCTTGTAGCTTTAGAATTAGCTCATTATGGAACATTTTTGTTTTGTTTTTTGCTTTTATTGTATGTTTTTATCGTCGTCACATTATAATGTCTTCAGATTAATGAAATGGTTCACATTAGCCTTGAGTAGCTTTTCACCATGAGTTCTACGGTATTACGGTTTGGTCCTACGTAGGCCCGTTTACTGAGGTGGTCTGACTGTCAAGCTCACAGTGTTGATCAGTCTGTCATTATCGGGAGTATTGGACCCTGAAAAAGACAAAGTCCCTAGATAAACAGAAGCATTCTTTTGCTCTGACTTATCAGGCAGTCTCATTCTTGTAAAGAACCAGGGAGTTTCTACAGACCGATGCACCTCCCATGTCAGAATTGTGAAAGGGTATCTAATCCCATATCACTGTGATTTATTCAAACCCGAGGTTGGCAGACTGTCGGCTTATCCACTAATGCATTTAAACCCGCTGTTGTCTCACCCTTCTCAACCCCACCGCCTTAACCCCACACCCCCATCTCCTGGTTCCATAGTCCATATACCATGATCAGTCAACTACTGACTGACCTGAATCTCTAAAGAGAAGATGCCACTCTTCCTGGTATCGAACAATTCTGTGATAATAACCCCTCAAAGTCAGAGAACTGTAAATCACTTTATTGCCACACAAATCGATAGCAATTTACAAGACATTGGGCAAAACAGAACAATCACAATATACAAGACAACAACATGCAAATGACAGCAGTGTGCAAATGACTGTCAACTTCAATATCCTTCAATATCAGTAATGGAAATCAGCATTTCTGTTCTAAAACCCATTCTGTTGAGAACAGTTAAGCCATTGTGTGTGTGTGTGTGTGTGTGTGTGTGTGTGTGTGTGTGTGTGTGTGTGTGTGTGTGTGTGTGTGTGTGTGTGTGTGTGTGTGTGTGTGCGTGCGTGCGTGCGTGCATGCGTGTGAGTGCGTGCGTGTGTGCGCGCGTGCGTGTGTGTGTTCGTGTGTGTGTGTGTGTGTGTGCGCGAGCGCACGCATGTGCGTGCATGCAGTGTGTGTGTGTGTGTGTGTGTGTGTGTGTGTGTGTGTGTGTGTGTGTGTGTAGTTTATTGAGGAGCTGAATTGCCCCAGGATAGAAGCTTCAGAGAAGATAAAACTTTGGCTACAGTGGTCTTATAAGAGCACAGTCATAAGCTTTCTAGTTAATGAGCCAGGCAAGGAACCAAGGCGGCACTCCAAGACATAACATGTTCCATGTTCAAAGCCCCACTGTTTGTGGCTTCACAATAGGAGTGGCACCACCTTTTCTGTGATGTACGTAGTCAGACAGAAACTGTTTGAACTTGTGTTGAGGATTTAGCAGAGAAAGCCTCAAAGCTCTGGCTGTACAGCCAACTTCAATTGTCTGTATAATACTATAAGTATTTTATTGGTGTAGGTGTACATAAATGGACTTCCCAGATGTTAATCATGTCAAAACCAAACTTTCCATGGCTTGTAGCTAAATGTTTTTTCCCCCCAGCCTAGGCAGTGTCTTTGTTTGGAGTGAAGTGCTCCTCTGTGGACGTAATCATGGGACATGGTTAGTCATGGACCCCCTTTGGCCCCCGATGTTATGTACCTCCTGACCCATAGTCAAGGTGACAGACAATGAGCTTTGTACCTCTCTCCTTTTGTATTATTAAACAGAGTTGTGGTGCATGTATTGTAAACACAAATGGCATAAGTTACTTTTTCCCCCAGGCCTATTCTCTGACATACAGTAGTATTGCCTTTAATAGAGTCAGAATTGTAATGGAGAACAAAACGAAGTAGCATTTTCCTCCAGTTGGACTGGGCTCAAGTTCCCTCAGCTCTGCTGATGCGTCTTCTTTGTAGCCCAGGGGGCTTGTATGTTTATACATGTGGGTGGAGGGAAAACAGACACGGGGTAAAGGGAAGGGTGTGGAATAGAAGGGATGGACAAGAAGAAAGCCATGCATTCTTTTCCAGAGTTCTGAATCGCCCACAATAATAATGCATGGCGGTGTTGTCGTGGTGCTATGTCTGCTGCTAGCCTGGGCCGCTGCCTGTCTGCCTGGAAAAGGGGAATGAGGGAGGCGTCTCTCTCTCTCTCTCTCACTGTACTGCAGTGGTTCTGGAGCAAGCAGAGCGAGCGTCCGCAGCCAGGCGAGAATGTCTCTTCTGAGCTCCACGTCAGCGAAGCTCCCGGCCCAGATGGTATAAATCACAGCCACGACATTGACCTCTCGCACAGGAAGGAGAGGAAACGCTCCGTCCTGTGGACGGAAGGAGGAGGATGTACGGTTCTGATCCACCTATATGGACCGATTAGTCATGTTTTCCGTTGCATCTTCTGAGACGCAGCATTTCATGAATGGGTTTCCTCCTTACTCACGCCCATTCTTAAACTTAGTTTAATCATGGGAATGATCTGTTATGTCACATTTCTTGTATTAGTTTCCACTAAGAGAAGTAACACCTACTGTACTTCTCACATGTCTCACATGTGTTTGTCCAACCCACAGGATGGGAGTGACTAAGGAATTAGATGGCAGAGATAGCTTTCTGTTAAGTGACTAAGGATTAGATCATGCCAGAGATAGTTTTCTGTTAAATCGAGAAATGTATGATGGTAGTACACACATTTTTTGTAGCCAGTTATGCAACAACAATGAAACAATGAAAACAAACTGGATTAGGGATTTCTTTTAGATATTGCCTATACCTTCTGTCTATATACCATTCCTCCATTCCTCCATCCATCCTTCCATCCATCCATCCAGGCCTCACTAATCTTAATTCTATCTAGTCCTATGTTATTACGTGGCTTGCTCAAGGAAACAGCAACAAATATGGTTGTAATTTTTAAATCGTACGATAAGAAAAAGCAAGGTAATTCGTGAGTATCAGCCCCTGATTAGCCAAGTTAATTTGCTGGTTGTTTGCTCACATTTCACAGCTGACTTTTTAAATATACTGTCCTTTAATGTGGCACAATGGTTGGTGGAGTTAATTTAAGATTAATTGGGATGATTCAGCAAGTTTAGCCTGTAATTGAGTATTCTGCACCTGAATGTAGCCTGTGCAAACAATCTGAAGGATCAGTTTGGTGAGTCAGAAGCCTGTGGATTGTGTTCCCACTACTGTATATGTGCAGGGGTGTCGCACCAAATTCCGGGCCCTGGGTACTTTAACTATTGAAAAATAGCAGATCTACAAGCTCACAGCGCGGCACCGAGTGCCGCGCTGTGAGCTTGTAGATCTGCTATTTTTTAAAAATCGTGAAAAGTCAAGTCTTGTGCAAGTCTTTGAATATTTCAAACCCTTCTAAGGTTTTTTGAAAAACCTATGTTTCTATGTCAGTGGTGCTCAACCCTTTTCCTGTGAAGGATCCCCAAAATGATATATATTTGACCACGGACCCCCATCTCAAAATATTTAGTTCCAGGGACCCCCAGAAGCTACATTTGAGTTAAAAATGTTTGCTTGAAAAATACATATATTCAAAGATTTGCACACATTTTCACAGCTTTTCAAAAATAGCAAATCTACGGCTATTTTTTAATATCTAAAGTAATCTAGGCCCCTCCACCTTGGGCCCTAGTAACTCAGTCCCACTTTTCCCCCCTTGTGATGGGCCTGGAGACACAGCACTTCTCTGTTGTCCATTTTTGCAGCACACGGTTGTGTTCCTTCCTCCAGGGCTGGACTTTCCCATCGTTACATTTTAAATGGCCAGGGTGTAATGCAATTTATTCCATTTGTTTTGTGTTAAAGGGAGATTTCACTTTCAGAAAATGTTTGGATTATTTTATCGTCTACTCAGGCTTTTGGGAGCACCCGGGACAGTTTTTAAGTTGCTTTATTCAGTATTTAGATATTTTATATTCATTTATCAGACACACCCCCTTGTTTAGTATACAAACCCATCATAATTTCAAACTCCATTTTAGCCATAATATGTGTGACACGATGTACAGTGACAGTAAAGATAAGTGTAAGTGGACATAACATATACATGTCTGTTACCTGTGCGAGCGAGCGAGTGCACACACACACACACACACACACACACACACACACACACACACACACACACACACACACACACACACACACACACACACGCGCACACACACACGCGCATATCTACGCATATAACAGTTTAAGTCAACTCACACCATGCACCACACCACCTCAGTCACAGGATCCACAGGCTCTAATATTAGAGCACAAATGATGGCTGGTGCTCACTTCTAGCAGACTGTTTGCTGCAGCCCCAATCCATTTGGGTGAGGAGAGAGATGGGGGTGGAGTGGAGTGGAGTAGATAACAGTGTGATCAGTTGTTTTAAGCTGTAACCAATTCATTAAAAAAAATGATACCCTGATAAGTGTGTCATTTTTGAAGTGACTTATACTGTAAAACCTTTCCCTTTTTAGCAAGCAATAGGATATACCGGTACATCATCTGGAGGTTCTGGCTGGTGTTTTTCAGCTTTAAAAGATTCAAGACATTCATTCCATTGTCTTGAATCCAATACTATGGCTCTGAACCAATGGTCTCTGTTACACAGCTGCACCAGTCAATTGATTGCTGCAACAGTTTCTTTAATGACACTGCACTGCTTCCTTCCTCGCAGAATGACCGCAGCATGTCTAGCTAGCTATTCTAGCCCCTGTTTTGTGTTGTTGTTGTTGTTGTTGTTTGCTATCTTCTTTTTCCTGTCACAGCAGTGTTCTCTGGATTCTTATCTTCACCAAGGTCACCAACCTCCCCTCTGTTCTCCAGGAAGACACTGTAGTCTTCCTGACTGTCCTAAAGGAAAGTGTGCAATTCTCAAAGACATGTTTGGGGGGAGCATTTTAGTTGACACAACATCCTGCGAAGTGCGTATTTGAAAGTTTGACCACAAATTGAAAAGACGAGCAAGTGCCCGCGCTGAGTAGCCGATGGCTTCGCGCCTTGAAGAGCGTGGCGTCCGACTTACCAAGCCGTGGGTGGATGGAATAGGTTCTTACATTAACCACAATATGATTAGTCAAGTCAAGTCACCTTTATTTGTATAGCACATTTAAAAACAACAGCAGTTGAACCAAAGTGCTTTCCATAACAAATTTAGCATAAAAAGACAACAATGCATAAAAACATAGCATATCATATCATAACAACATAGCAGAGAAAAGAAACAACAAACAAACAGAGAACAATAAAAAACAACAGCAGGATAAAAAGGTCTAAAAAAAACGCTTACTAAAAACTAATCAATGGCGAATTTAAAAGAACACGTAAAAGTAAAATAGTTGAACAGAAAAATTAGAATAGTCCATAGTCCAATAACTCATAATGTGCTAAAAGCAATGGAAAAAAGATGGGTTTTTAAGGCGGATTTAAAAGTGCCAATAGTGGAGCAGGACTTTATATGTAGGGGGAGGTTGTTCCAAAGTGTGGGACCAATTGCAGAAAAAGCTCTATCACCTTTGCTGACATAATTTGTCGATGGGACAGCAAGGAGCATTTGGGAGGACGACCTGAGTACCCTGACAGCAGGGGGTGCAGAAACCAGATCCGAAATGTATATTGGTGCGAGGCCGTTTAAGGCTTTAAAAACGAAAAGTAAAATTTTAAAATCAATGCGGTATTTTACTGGTAACCAGTGCAATTGAGCCAGAACTGGGCTGATGTGCTCTCGCCTCCTAGTCCCAGTTAGGAGTCTGGCGGCTGAGTTCTGGACCATCTGGAGACGATTCAGGGAGGACTGGGTCAGCCCGTGATAAAGGGAGTTACAATAATCTAACCTAGAACTGATAAAAGCATGGATGACTGTTTCCAAGTCCCTGAAAGTTAAAATAGACTTCAATTTAGCTATGGTTCTTAACTGGTAAAAACTGCTGCTCACTACACTTGAGATTTGCTTATTAAAATTTAATGAGGTGTCCAAATAAACACCCAGGTTCTTGACAGAAGTGTGTATGTTTGCTGAGAGGGGGCCTAGTGCATGTGTTATGTCAGTGATTGATTTTTTCGGGCCAAAGATGATGATTTCTGTCTTTTTTGGATTAAGCTGAAGGAAATTAGTGGCCATCCATTCTTTAATATCCTCTAGGCAGTTAAAAAGTGTGTCAATGGATGATGTGTCGTTTGGTGTGACTGGCAGATAAAATTGTGTGTCATCGGCGTAACAGTGATAGGGGATGCTGTGTTTCCTGAAAATTGAGCCAAGGGGAAGCATATATAAGGAGAAGAGAAGTGGGCCTAGTATTGAGCCTTGAGGAATGCCACAGGTGATGGGGGCTGAGGAGGAAGTGAAGGTACCGAGTGTGACATTAAAAGTTCTGTTTTTTAAATAGGATTTAAACCAATTTAAAACAGTGCTCTTAAAACCAAATTTTCCATGCGTTTTAAAAGAATATTGTGGTCAATCGTGTCAAAGGCGGCCGTCAGGTCGAGCAGGATTAAAATCACACAGGGGCCATCATCAGTGGTTAAAAGGATGTCATTCTGTACTTTGAGCAGCGCAGATTCAGTACTGTGCAGAGTTCTAAAACCAGATTGAAATTTGTCGATAATATTGTATGTTTTTAAAAATGAGGAAACTTGGGTAAAAACAACTTTCTCTAAAATCTTTGACATAAAGGGCAGCTTGGAGATCGGTCTGAAATTATTGTGGTCATTTGGGTCTAGGCTGGGCTTTTTGGAGCTGTGTGAAGCACAGGCTCCCTATACGTGGCCGTGTGGGTCTGTCTGTGTGTCTGTGTGTCTGTATGTAGCCTGAACTTCCTAAACTTCGGCACGCTACTAGTCCCACAGTTTTGCCACCACACACTCGCGCCATATGTCAAATCGACCGGCTTACTCGGGAATAGTCGGCTAGTAACTTGCTAAGAGAAAGGTTCAATAGTTTAATTGATATTAATTTATTAGTGAATTAATTTTCCCCATTGACTTATAATGGGAATCGCAAAAACTCACATTCAATTATTTGTCTCTCGCAAACCATAGGGGCTAGAGTTTCAAGACTTGGAGAGGAGGTTCATAATGATTTCAAGGATTAAATAAAAAATAATTGTGTCATTTGGCCGCATGGTGGCGCCATAACACCCCACTTTACGTTTTGGCCTGTAACTCTTGAACCGTAGGTCGGAAAATTAAAAATATTTTTTCCCTGGATTCCTTGGGTCATGACGCATCTCCCCATATAGGCCATGCCCATTTGCGCCATGATAGATTTTCCGCCATCTTGAATTTTCTCCAAAACACACTTTTTGCTCCTTTTCCTACATATTTTCTTCAAATGTCACAAAAATCGGTACACATGATCCACACACACACACACACACACACACACACACACAGCTCCACTTCACACGGGTGTGATTTTTAAGAGAGGTTGGACAGAGGCATGTTTAAAGCTGGATGGGAATGTTCCAGTTTTTAGGGAGCTATTTATGGGGCACGTACCTTTTAGGCGAAGCCCGAACTGGCGAAGTGGGGAAATGTCCGATACCGTAGCGATCTGGCGAACGTCTTCTGGACAGGGCGTTTATCGTGCGCTTGCCCAGGCCTTACGGCCTGGGCATAAATATAACGATTGCATTCACCACGGCTTCGTAACTCGCGCGGCGCTCCGCCGGCCGCGCGGCCCTGGCCCGCTCTTCGCGGCCACTCGCGCCTGCGGCGCTCGGGGGCGAAGAGCAGGACCAAGGTCCGCTGGCCTTCGCGCCGCTTGCAGTGTCGTGGACAATCGATTCGCCAGATCGCTACGGTAGGAGACAAATCCCCACTTCGCCAGTTCGGGCTTCGCCAGAACAGGACTTTCCCTATTTATGACTGCTAGAGTAAGAGGGCAGATCGTGTCAAAAACCTCCTTGAAGAGGCGAGATGGGATGATGTCAGAGGGGCTAAAGGTGGATTTAAGGTGGGAGACAACTTCTGACAGATGAGTGGATGATACGGATTGGAAATCGTGGAGATGATTAGGTGAGGGGTTTGTTATTAGGGGAGTTGAGACTAGAGGTGAAATAGCTGATCTTATATTATTGATTTTGTCTATGAAGAAATTAAGAAATGACTCACATGATGCTACACTAGGGGCTGGAGTGGAGATGGCAGATGAGACAGGGTTTAAAATGGAATTTATGGTGTTGAACAATATTTGAGGTCTATGGGCATTTTTGTTTATTAAATCAGCAAAATGTTGGGATTTTGCTAATTTTACGGATATCTGGTAGGCTTTTTGGCAGTTAATGAAGCTTTCATAGGACACCTGTAGTTTGTCCTTTTTCCACCTTCTTTCCGCACTCCTCCAAGCTTGTCTGAGCTTGCGGTTTGTGTCATTTAGCCATGGGGTGGCAGCAGTGTCAGATTTGATTTTGGTGTATTTTAAAGGGGCTACATGGTCCAGGGTGTCTGAGCAGATGGAATTAAATAGTGTGACTAATGATTCAGTGTCCATGCAGAAGATTATGGCGTCTGATATAGGAGGTGAGTGAGTTAGCATAAATGAGTTTGAAAAGTTGTTTGCTGTCAATGAATTAATAGAGCGGGTGAGGGGGGGGCAGCCTGGTACAGGGCAACATAGATTCAAAATGAATCATGTAGTGGTCAGAAATGCCAGTTTTGGTTATATCAGTGATGGTGATTGGGAAACCAGAGGAGAGCACGAGGTCTAAGGTGTGACCTCTATTGTGCGTTGGGCCTGAAACCGACTGTGTGAGATGGAATGAGTTCACTATCTGTAAAAACTCTTTTACCATGGGTTTTTCAGGGCAGCAGACATGAATATTTAAGTCCCCTATAATTAACAGTCTCTCAGAGCGGGATATCATAAAAGAAAGGAGGTCAGAAAATTCC
This sequence comes from Nannobrachium achirus, assembly GCF_963921795.1. Classification (NCBI taxonomy): domain Eukaryota; kingdom Metazoa; phylum Chordata; class Actinopteri; order Myctophiformes; family Myctophidae; genus Nannobrachium; species Nannobrachium achirus. Next base: position 29,432,634 of record NC_137819.1, read on the forward strand.
TCGATAAAATTAGCATTTGCTTTTGGAGGCCGGTAGATTAAGGCACATAGGATGGGGAAGGTGACATCAATTTTCATGAGTTAGTGTGTGAAATATTCTTTGGGAATAGCATACACACGTCTTGAAGAGGTTTGTTCTATTCAGCCTCCCGGTGTTATGCCTAGATGTGTTCTCCCATTCGGTATCCACAACACTTACAGTAGAAAACCTCACACTGACCTTAACCACACTGCTCAAACCTATGCTTGCTTACCCTTAAAGTTCTTTACTAATGCTCATTATAAAATAGCACAATTTCTGTCTTCTCACGTTCTCAGAGGAGTGCTGAGGACAGGAGAGCCGTTCTCTTCATGGAAAGTTAGCCTGCTTAGAAGTCATTGTTCTTGCATTAAAGTATTGTTGAAATGATGATGGGGTTTCTGAACTGTCCACAGATAGCCCTCCATATAGACACAGAACTAATACACAAAGATGGTATCATCTCTTAATAAGCATTAGTGAGGACTAAATATACGAAGATAAGTTGAAAATTGGTGACGCGGTCCTACTATCTGTAACCTAATATAGATAGATAGATAGATAGATAGATAGATAGATAGATAGATAAAGAAAGATTATATACCTTTATTGATGCCTAAATTCTTTCTGTATACTCTACATAATTGTAATAACTATTGTATATACCTGAACATAACCTAACCTAAGTGCCTAAACCTAGCCATGTTTATTCTTATAGGCTAAACTTAACCATCTCTAAGTCAATATCCAAACTTCACCAACCTCGAACCTAATGCTTAAATGTAACCACTTTAACCATACAGTATACCTTAAATGAACCTATTGCCTAAACGCAACCAGGCAACACACCTCGATACAACACCGGCTCTGCAGCTGATCATATGGAGGCTGATTAACCCCCGTGTCCAACTGCCTCACCAAACCCACAGGCATGTTCAAGGGTAATAACATACCGGTATCAGAAATAGCCCAAACAAAAGTTGATTATGGAATAAATTCATTCAGCTTTCCGGCAATTTCAGTGAATACTGAATAGTCACTCTGATGTTTGATATTGCCATATTTGTGATGTATGCCCTCGAAGAAGCCCCAGGTTTTCTTCAGCCACAGTATGTTTGTGGTCAGCTTGTTCAACACCAGTGGCCACACTGAATGAGATGACAACCCTGGTGCACAATGAAATCAGACCCTCGTTGACATTAAACATACTCAGTCGCACGTCACCATGCTGCCAGGTCAACATTAGTCAGCTAGTTACAGTTATGCCCTACTTAATGGTTCCAAAACAAGACTGCGGTGCAGCAGCTGATGTTTGTTGTTCATCTTGTGCTATGGCTGCTGCACACAGGACATGTCTTTGATGTAACAAAAAGGATATGATGTGCTACCCCTTCTTAGTTCTCAAACAACGCATAAATATGCTTATTTCAGCTTTCGACCACACACTAAAGTTGTTTTTGTTATGCAAGACACAGCAGATACCATTGTAATATCTGGAAGAGCATGAATACTTTGCAACAAAAAAAAGCATTCACACAAAAAAGGTTTTTGCACGGACGTCCAAGTCCACAGTACACTCTGCTGAAGTTAGAGCTCAGTAGAAGCTGCAGTCCACAAAGCATGGGTTATGCACCATGGCTGTGTGAGAACCGGATTGTTCAACAGGACCCTCTACCCCCCCAGATGTTCTGTCTGGCGTACTGCGCAATGTGCACATATCTGTTCATCGCTGGCTCTGTGCTCCTCTTCTATTTACACACACACACGCACACACACACACACACAAACACACACACACACACAACACACACACACACACACACACACACACACACACACACACACACACACACACACACACACACACACACACACACACTCTCTCTCTCTCTCTCTCTCTCTCTCTCTCTCTCTCTCTCTGCAACCCTCAATGAAGCATGCTATTTGGGTTGAGCTCATGGCTAATGGGCATTGTGCCCTATAATCTCACAAACTGGGCTTGCCATTGTCATTAGGAAATGAGCATGTGTGTGTGTGTGTGTGTGTGTGTGTGTGTGTGTGTGTGTGTGTGTGTGTGTGTGAGCTAATGAGAGAGAGAGATAGAGAGAGCAAGTGAAACTCTTTGTTCTCCTCCTGTCTGTTCTTTCTATTCCCTCTATGTGTGGGAAGTGGGAACCCACCTATCTCAGTCATACGCCAAGCTGCACGCCGTCACTGCATCTCAGGGAGATGACCTAATGATGAGCAGGGCTGTCGCACCAAATTCTGGGCCCTGGGTACAAGGAGAGCTTGTAGATCTGCTATTTCTTTTTTATCGTGAAAATTCTTTGTCTTTGAAGGTTTTTTGAAAAACCTATGTTTCTATGTCAATGGTGCTCAAACTTTTTCATATGAAGAACCCCCAAAATGATATGTATTTGGCCACAGACCCCCATCTCAAAATAGTTAGTTCCAGGGCAGTGACACTCGGTGCCACGCTGTGAGCTTGTATATCTGTTATTTTTCAATAGCTAAAGTATAGAATAATTAAGCCCCCCCCCACCTTGGGCCCTAGTAACTCAGTCCCACTCCCCCCCCCCCCCCCCCCCCTTGTGACGCCCCTGGATGACCTAATGATGAGGTCATTGTTGAGGTACCGATGTGAAACACCATGGCTACAGCGCAGTCACAACAAACCACGCCTGGGCTATTTTCTCCCTGTCCTGCCTTTCTCAGATCAGTTTGGCAGATTTTAGTTTCTTTCTTGTTTTTTCATTGTTTGAAAGCTTCACTCTGACTATTTTAGCTTATTCTACCAGTGTTTCTCACCAGTTTGATATGCATTAGGCCACGCCACCGACCCCCATTTATTTGATTGATTGATTGATTGATTACAGTTTGCAAAAAGTACAGGGGTACAGTTACTAAAAGTATAACAAAAAAATGTCTTGTTTCCATTGTGGTCCTGTGTATTCAATTCTTCACGACATACAGTATAAAGATATACAATCCTTATATACAATTTAGAAGTTAGCCACTCCCTGAGAAGTTAATCACGCCCCGTGTACTGTATCCCGCTGCTACACTGCAGCTATGTTAGCACAGACCCACGGCCCAATTCCCAAAACCATTTAACCAACAGCACAATCATACCTCTCGCTTTTGGACCGTCGCTATTTATTGTCTCTTTATGCATTCTTTTACCTTCTTTGCCCCGCTTTTCTGCCTCAGCCGCGAACGGTGCTACGTCACATATCATTCTTCCTGAAAGGTCTGTCATTCTTCCTGAGACGACAATCACTTATCCTTTACAGTCTCTCCTTCTTCCGTGTCTCTCAAGTAAACGTCCCTGACGTATGCGGATGCGACGTGCCTTTGCGCAAGTGGAACCTATACTTCTCTGCCGGAGCCGCCGCTACGTCACTGACTCCACCTTTGCCTTCAGAACCCATGTCGCCTCTCGCGACCGAGTTTTTCCCGGTGAACCTAAGCGCAACGGTGGGGGCTTGGGAGTGTGGGGAACACGCACCACTGACTACTATTGCTGATGATGGAGAGCTTATATAGCTTAGCCTTTGTATTGAAAATGAGAGGCACTCTTGCCGATTTATTAAGAGTCGAGACTCGTCGCCAATTGCAAGATATTTAAAAGTTATTTGGGGCCATGATGATGATGATATCCTTTTCTTCCCACAACTAGACTAAGGATTTATGTGCGAACACTAGGATTCGCCCGCCAAAGGCGGGCGATATTCTAGTACTATACAAGAGATCATCAATACTAGGAGCGGTACAGTTATATTGACAGAAACAGTGGGGGGTCATTTCATTTCTTTTGGCAAGCTAGAAGACTTGTCTAGGTCCAGTTACAAATGTGATCTTTTATGTCTGTTGTTGGTAGGGCATCCCACATTTTGGTGACATGGTGGTACAATGAATTCATCCCCATGTTTGTCCTGAATCTGCGGGGGAATGAGATCAGTGGAGATCCCTCTGGTGTTGTGCCCCTGGGTGTTTTAGTTTAGTCATATTTATTAGTTTTTTTTGTTTAGTCATATTTATTTCGAATATGTCAGATTAAAAAAAGTACAATTTTGCACTTCCAAACACAAGACAACAAATAAAGAATATAAAATGAAAACATAGCAAGTAATAAAAGCACGAAACAAAACAAAATACTAACATATCCGAAAAGGAGTGAGAAGAAGTAAAACTTATAAACTCCCACCCCCTTTTGTACCTGACCTGAAATAAACTTAAAAATTCACAATTTTATATACAAATATATATATATCAATATATGTGCATGAACACATATTAGTGAGGTGTAGTGAGGTGTTGCATTGGTCCCTTGAGTGAGTGTCTTGAAGACCAGGCCTTCAAGGGGGGCTGTATTCTGTCCTCTGAGTCATCCCACCCTAGCCTAATGAGCAGGTTTAGTAGTAACCTGATCAGAAGTTATTTTAGTATACGAATGGAACAGGCCATTCAATGCCATTTGTACACCGTCTGAGTTACAGACCCGTAAGGGTCCATTTGCTAACCATCAATCCTTTAGCTGGGGGGCCCACTGGAGCCCCCCCTCAAGGACGCCCTGGGGGTCCTCAGACCCCACCTTGAGAACCAATGATATATACTACATACAAAGGAGTAAAATGAGCTAAATGATTCATGGCCCATGTATGATTCATGCTGTGCTCTATTTCCTATGTGACTGTGTAACCCACTTTATCGTGGCTAAAAGCAAATGGATATTATCCCTGTTCTCATATACAGTACGTTCACGTTCTGTTTGACCTTTTTTTTTTTATCCCTGAGTCCTGACATACCGGTACAAGCATGGAACCGGTGCTGTCTATCTTTAACTCACACATTTGAAATCCATGCAATCATTCTAATATAAGGCTCCATCTTTATTATTGGTGCTGTGGTGGTGATTGTACAGCATTTATTGTCAGTAAATGACTAGGTCCTTCAATGGATGTGGAGTGCAGTACGTTTACAGTGCAGTATCTTTAATCCTGGTGGTGTTTGACAGAAACTTTTCGTGTTTGGATAATAATTCTCCAGATAAGAATTGTGCTCAATATGACATTCTCATCTCAAATGTCTAGGATCATATAGACACTGCAGTCATTTTCGACAGTGATCATAGTACGACTTGGTTATTGGTAAATCAAATATCACAATATTTAAAATATCTCACTATCTATATTGTGACGATAACGTATAGTGCGTACAACCCGTTGTGAGCTTATAGTTCAGCTATTTTCCTATTTTTTGAAAGATCTTTGAATTCTTTTGTAAGTGTAAAATAGGGCTTATGTGATTAAAATCAGGAAAAGACAACACTTGCCATGCCATATTACACAATATTGCAATCCAAAACCCCAGACGATATCTAGGTTTTATTAATAATGGTACTTTATATTGCTCAGCCCTTGTTCATAGCACACATAGCTTGTGAGTGTGAAGGGCCTGTAATTGAACCACTGCTTTATAATGAGGAACGGTACTTTACAACATGCTAGGTAACCAGCACTTCAGTCTGTCTGACAATGATTTGTAGTTGTGTGCTGTTGCTGCTATTCACTAGTTGTGTGCTGTTGCTAGTATTCACTTAAAGTCCTTCTAAATACAGCTGTTCCTTGTCGTCTTTTAAAGGCTCAAAGGGTCGTGCAAAGTTTGTTCCTGGGCCCTAAAATGTCACACAGTTTTGAATGTCCCATGATGTTGGGCTGTTCAGACTTCGGATGGGTTCAAAGCAGAAAGGATCGTTGGTGTTGCGTTTTGTCATTGAGTCATTGACCCAGGTTTTCTCAGTTTTATTATTGTTTATTTAGTTTTATATGGAGCTGTGAGTGAATGTACTGTGTATACCAGTAGTTCTCAACCTTTTCAGGCCGCGGCCCCCTAAATTAATTTAAAATATATTTGATCTGGGGTCTACCAACCCTGACAAGCACTTGGAATTGTAGGAGTTGAGGCATTACAATTAGTTTAAATATTGTTGAAATAGCCGATCTACAAGCTCATGATGACTCGCAACGGGAGGTATTGTGAGCTTGTAGTTCAGCTATTTTCAAAATGTTTCCCTCTTGTTTGACAATTTGGCCAATGTTTCACCAGTTTTTATAGTATAGTTTGTTGATTACTTTTGGTGCAGTAAATTGTCTTTTTCATTCATTAATTTATTTATTTCTTTTTGCCCTCTGTCATCTGTCTGTATCTGGGGACCCCCCTGGGTGTCTTGACAGGTTGAAAACCACTGGTGAATACTAACAACAATGTTAGACACATTCCACCTTCGATGCAGTATCATTCTCCATTGATTAATCTATTTCACAGCCTAATTATGCTAACTTGTATGAAACAATGATATTTACCAAACACTGCAAAAAGACACAGATTGAAATTGCAACATTACCAGTCATTAACACTGACAGTCTGTAGACTTTCTCAATGTACAAAGGCCTACATGATAATTCACAAAAGAAGTGAGCAGACATTTATCTGCCCTGTCCTGACAAAACATCTATACACTGACAATGCCACTGTTTGATAAAGAAATAATTTACCACATTTTATGACTGACTGTTTTAGTGTCTAGTCTCTCGTTTTTTTATTGTTCATTGTTGGCTCTACCTTGGAGGTTACCTGAGCAGCATTGTCATTCCTACAATATACAATATACAATCATCTGAGTGCTTTCTAACTGTATGATTATGTTGATCTTCATTCCATGGAAGACTCCAGTTAGTACATCTCTCACGAGGGCCTCTCTGGGAAGCAGAGAGCAGGTTGTTTTGTGTTGCTGTTAGCACCGTAGGGGCATGGAACCTCTTCCTTAGCCCATCCCAGGGGCACGGTTATTGGTCAGCCTTGCGCATTTCCGTCTCTCCCCCCCCCCCCCCCCTCCCCCCCTTTCTTTTCTCTCTGTAGAGAGAGGAAGTGGTGGACAAGACATTCGTCTGGCGAACATGTGCTCCGTGCAGAGTGTGTGTCATGCACACATCCTGCAAATGTGTGTGTGTGTGTGTGTGTGTGTGTGTGTGTGTGTGTGTGTGTGTGTGTGTGTGTGTGTGTGTGTGTGTGTGTGTGTGTGTGTGTGTGTGTGTGTGTGTGTGTGTGTGTGCATGTGTGTGTGTGTGTCACAGAATGGACGAAATGTCCTTTTTTGCCTTGACATTTTGCCTTTGAATCTCTTGGCAGCGTTGTCTAGCAACAATGACATGTCATTGTTGCCTGTGGTCACTTAAGCTATTCCCTCTACACTGAAAAATATGTGGGATGATACAGCTATCGAGCATCAAGTCAATCTAATAGCTCACATACTGTTACGTCTATAACTGACATGAAAGGAAACGCACACACACACACACACACACGCACGCACGCACGCACGCACACACACACACACACACACACACACACACACACACGCACACACGCACACAAGGGAACAGGGGAAATGTGCATACCAGGGATTTCTGAGGTTGGCCTGACCCAGATCCAACATGTGCAGATGACACTCTCCCACTCATCAGCATACACACACACATGCATTCTCGCTTTCACACACGCACACACACACACACACGCACGTGCGCACACACACAAGCACACGCACGCACGCACACACACACACACACACACACACACACACACACACACACACACACACACACACACACTTGCAAATTACTAGTGCGCATATAGCTTGCACCATACGCTTTGCCCTGCTTCATGCCGCATGAGCTTCTGTATTACAGAACCCGTAAATCTGCATCACTCCTCTTACTTAAAGACCACTACAGGCCGCAGCACATCTACTGGAAAGATTATCAGAATCAAACAATACTTGATAACAACAATACTCGTTGTTCCAATGACTCCTATATGATATACCCTGATGTCTGTGCTCTTGTCCCGCATAGGCTAGATAAATACTAGTGAGTCATGACCACACTGTACGTTCTGCCTATACCAAGGGTCTTCAACAGGGGGTCCGGGACCCCTAGGGGTCCTCAGAGTTACAACAGGGTGTCCTTCAAATCTTTGTGCGATAGAAACTTTTTTTCTCCTTTTTTATATTAACCAATATTCCATATTCTGAGAACTTTAGCCAAAAATAGAAGATCTACAAGCTCACAACGCCTTGCGCTGCGAGGTGTTGTGAGCTTGTAGATCGGCTATTTTCGGCAAAGAGGTTTGTGTAGAGGGGAAAAAGAGCAGACTAAGTACAGAGTGAAAAGCAAAGTTTATTAAGTATTGACGGTTCAAGTGGTTAAATATCTGAAAACACAAATTGACATGAATCCAAAATACACTGATGATTGTGCTGTCAAACAATGAAACTATATGGGATCTATGAAAAGGTCGTGGGGATCCCTGCTTCATCTCTCTCTCAACTAAGGGGTCCTTGGCCTGAAAACGTTGCCTATACAGTCGCTGTGATTTCCCAAGGTGCCTCAGCAGAAGTCAGTCCCTTTTATGGCTGACATTCTCAGTAGGGTGCACATCCCTATTTATAACTCTCAGAACTGTCACAGTGGCACAGAAACCTGAGAGGGCTGCAGAGGGAAGGCGAGCGGAGGAGGCGGGGCGTGTGCACAGACGGACGGGGGGAACATGGCGAGTCTGTGTTTCTGTGTTAATTAGAACCTGTCACGTGAGCAGCTGACGGGGCCCGGCCTGCACTTGTTGAGTGAGCTGAGTATGATGTGCACGCACGTTGTGATTGTCATTGCAGAGTCACACATTTTAGTTAACAAATCTCACATGCAGGGCACAGAGGTTTGTTAGAAATGAGTGGGCTGCCTTCTTTATCACTGGTGAAGTCACTGTCTGTTACCATTTTGTTTATGAAGCCATACCGAAACAGCTCCCATAGTCATACATAATATACGTGTTGTCCAGCAGACTAATGACAACTATCAGCTTTGTTCACAAAACAGCACTTTGTTAAAGTTGCAGAAATAAGCAGTTTTCTGCTGACATAAGCAGGAATCATGCAATTGCTTATTTAAAAAATATATTTTAATTGTATTTTATTCAGGCGGCTAACAATGCTTCCTAAAGAAATGTTGTGTTTGTGACACTTCCTGGGGCTACAAATCTGCCTCCAAAACTTAAATTTTTATCTGTGAGAAGTTCTGTCATTGGTCGATTAAACTGGGTGCCCATCCAAAATAACAGACCAATCATTCAGGACCGCCTCTTGTTCTTGTTCAGATTGGTTGACATGTCTGTCAATCCTTTTAGCCCCGGTCGGCTGGTTCATGCACCAATGAGCTGCTAATGTCAGAGCTTCTTACAGATGAAATAATAGTTTTGACTGCGGCTCCTAGAAGCGCCACAGAGACTAGATTTTTTTAAGGAGCATTGTTAGCCGACTGAATATAACAAAATAAAAATAAAAAATAAAAATAAGCAATTGCATGATTCCTGCTTATGTCAGCAGAAAACTGCTTATTTCTGCTTTAAGAATGTGTTTAAAAAACATTGAATGTTTCGGCTTCTTTGTCCTGGAATGAGCTTAAAAGAATCGTGAAACTGCAGGAGCGTGAATAATTGATGATGCTGACGAAGATGATAATGATGATAACAAGCTAGGGTTAAAATAATGGAGGGCAATGATATGGAAATGTTTTGATTGCACATTGTCTGCAACAATGTTACTTACTATGTCTAATGTGATTTGTCTGTGATAAAAGAAGCAACAAATATGTGGTAGTAAACCACACCCCAGGCCCCAGAATTATAATTTATTACAAACAAGGTTCTTTAATTTAGAATTGTAGCACTTAATGAGGCACTTTTTCTGTCTGTAACTTTGTACTGCTTTTTTTGGCCTGATCTCTTTTGCAAATCAGGATTTATACTTTTGTTACAGTTACGGTTAGGTTACTCAGTACAGAGAACTGATTTTAATTCTGTATCGTGAATAAGTAGGTACCCTTTGCAATTGTTTATATTACGCTTTCATAGCTACATATTTTGAATCATTTTTTTTATTCTACCTACTCCTCTTGTGTGCTCATATCGGTAGACACTGGAGAAAGCACACAGCCACGGCTTGTGCTTCAGTATACACATACGCATTATGATAATAACCAGTTGGTTAAAAACCTGCAGCAGAGGCCCAGCCAGGGAGAGTGATTTCAGGCTCTGAGAGCCACCATACTGTATGTCCTCCCATTTTAGTTTCGACCCAACGTCTTTCTTTCATTTCCTTTCATCTCAATGAATGGCCCTGGAATTCAATTTCCAGAACCTCTGTTTTTTAAGATTCTGTCAGTAGCTTAGAAATGAGCACATTGAGCAGCCACTCCAGCACTAGCCTAGCTGCAGCTATACCATCATCCACCCATGTTAAAACAAGGAGGGATACTGCAGTTAGTTAGCTAGATGCATTAGTATCTAGGCTGGTTATACCAGGCTACTATGCACTACCTTGTCACTCCCTTTGCTACTCCCTTGTCACTCCCTTTGCTACAATATTGGTCTACAATTATTTATTTTCCTCTTTGGCAGGGATCTTACATCTTGTTGTTCAGATGTAGTTTATGCGCTCTTGCAACAGATGGGGCCTATAATTCACGTCACGTTAGCCTGCCATTAGTATTCTACTACGCTGCCTCAGCTTTAACCACGTAAGCCCCACTACAGTATATTTGACTGGGGTCCCCCAGGGGTCTGGGGACTGTTATTTTTCAGCTATAATGACAAAATAGGGATGCCAGGTTGAAAGTGGTTGTGTTGTTGTTGCCTGGTCGTGTGGGAAGATACTAGAGGGGGGCAGTTGGTGAGAGGCCCAGGGTTAACCTGTGATTTATGTGGTTCAGTGGGTGTTTGGACGGGCCCAAGGAGCATGTCACGCCCCATCTGCCCACCATTGGCCAAGGTAGAGTCAGAGAGTTGGCTTTGAGCCTCTCGTCTGAACCAGGCTCAGCATCTCTGCTCAGTATCCTTGTATTATTGTTGCTACCCCCCGCCACCCCCTTCCCCCAGTGTCCCACAATCATTGTCTGTGCCCATTTATCTCTGTCCTTTGTCTCCCCTACTCATTTTCTCATTTCTTTCTCTCTCATTATGAATAGACCTACTTTCACTCTCTCGTCGTCCCTCAGCTTTCCTTGTTTTCTCAGTATAACTTTCTACACACTAAAATCATCTGTGTTAATGTATCCTTTTGTAACTCAGAGAATGTACATTACAGATTCCATTTGTCTACTCAGTTCTACAGTATTAACAGTAGGGATTCTTATTTCTTATGTGTAGCACTGCTTTCCACAGGTCATTGTGGAAGTGTGCTGTGCAATTTGTTTGTCCTTTCTCCTCCTATCCCCTCCTGACTCCTCCTGTGTCCCTCTTCCACCCTGTCCCATCCCATCCCCTGCCATGTGGCCTTATAGCTCTGTGTCTCCCAGTGTGTGTGACAGAGAACGAGAGAAGGATGAGGGATGAGGCGCTGGCTTGGACTCTCAGACAAGCAGCAGCTGAACAGCCAAACCCATGCAGTGACAATTTTAGGAGGGTCACCAAGTGTGAAAACAAAGTCAGAGCAGGAATGAAAACAGGATGTGCTTTGTCAACCCCCCTCAAATATCACAGGTTAGAGTGTCTGGCTAGAGTGGCATGATGCTTATCTCTAGAGATAGAAATGTGATGTGCTACTGAATATTTGTTGCCATTTGATTTGGCTGCTGGTATTATTTCACACGGCTGGGCAGTCCCAGTCACAACGAATTATGGAATTTAAATTGCAATGTCACCACAGTTTATTTTTGAGCAGTGCTCCTGTAAGGAGCTAAGCTCCAACATCTGTTTTTGTTTCCCAGGGTCACATTGTCCGGGACGAAGTGCCCTGAACAAAGTGTCCTGAAGCGTGTCCTACATCTGTCCTACATCTTGGCACAAAGCGCTCAAAGTTTGTTGTTCGCCCAGGGTCACATTGGCCAAGCTGCACAGGACGTTTAATGAAATTAACTCATAAATAGCACCGCTCAATATTTATATACGTCCCTTTTGAAATTGGTATACTGTTAAATTATGATATGAATTTTTTGTTCTTCTTAACCCAAATGTGTTTTATCTGTCATATCTTATGGTTTTGAACCACATTAGCAGCAGGGCACTAAGGATGGCAATGTCGGTCCATCCAAACTTTGGTCCCAAAAGATATCTCAAAAACTAATCTTGGATTTGCTGTATTTCTTTCTTCATACTCTCAGGAGGATGATGTTGGTGAAACTAACTAACATCCTCTATTGGAAAATGTAATGGTGAATACTTGGATGCCCATGGAGGAAGAGCCCTAAACATTAACCTTATACCCCCAGACCAAAATGCCAAATTCCCTCTAGATCTAGAATCCTCCTTAGGCCAAAAAGAATGCTGTAGCTTTTCACAGTTATGGTTTTATTTCACTTAAAACCTCTGGGAATGTCAGTCAGTTCAAACTGCTTTGGTACAGCTACAGCTGGGCCTTTAATATACCTATGCCATTAGAACTAGACTGCACACTGTCGAGGTGCCAACTTGCAACTTGTGCACTCGTGGCCATATATGGCCTACTTGTGTGCCAGCAGAGCGCACAACTACTACTTTTGGTGCTGTTCGGTGCTGTCTGTATGTACAGTATGTGGGTGGGCAAATTGGCACTCTGCTGAGGTGCCAACTTGTGCCTTGTGATTGATATCAGGTCGCACTTGTTGTTGGTGAGGTCACCAAGTTGGTGAGGTCACCCTGTGTTTTTTCAAGGGATTTCCCATTGGATGACTTAAACACATGTTTTTTCAAGGGTTTTCCCATTGGATGACGTAAAAACACAGACGGACACCGCCACATACAGAAACACCAAACGCAGTACGTGTGCCCTCTGCTGGCGCAAGAAAGATGTAATTCTGGGAATTTCCCATTCAAGTCAATGGGGTTACTCTAGTGAGTCTATAAAGGTGACATCACCGTGAATGCTACTTCCTCATTAAAAGCTGTAATGCCCATGTGGTGCAACTGTGTATCTTCTAGCTAGCCTGTCATTCAGGGTATCTGAGGTGTAAATAGATTTGAGGAAAAGACTGGCTGTGCAGAACTGAAGGCAGAAGTGCAGTGTAAGATGTACAGCGTCTGGCAGCTTTCTTTCTAACAGCAGGTTGACAGAAAGGTGTGTGAGCAGGGTGTTAATGTGATGCGTTGTTAATGTAATGGTGGATAACAGGCTGTAAGTGTTGGGCTAATGATGCTAGTGAAGATTAAACAACTTAATTTCTTCCCTATATACAGTACTTTGTCATACAACAGATCATAGCAGAAATTGCTGATGTGAGCTTGTAGATCAGCTGTTCTTTTTTCTTTCTTTTTCTTTACATCTTGATTGTACATTGTTACATAAGGTTTGCTGCTGGCCAGGGAGATGAAAAAGGCAATAGAAGCCTTTGTTTTCAATTCTTGCTGATTGTTTTTGTTTTTTAATTATATATTATATATATAATCAACACTGAAAGAGATGGGGAGAGAAAACAGGGCCAAAACAACAAAAGCATCTGTATAGAGGGAGTCAGTATATTAGAATTGATTACCCTGCCCACAGCTGTGCGTGGCAGGTTATTAAAATCAATCTGTGCTGTCTGTCTGTTTGTGTGTTTGTTTGAAACTTGAGAAAGATGTGCACGAAACCTGGTGGTGGGAATGTTCAGTAGGCTGCTCCAAAAACCTTTTGGTGGAACAGGTCAAAGGTCAAGGTCATATACAAGGTCAGGGTCAAGAATGGATGGATTCATCAAACAAAACATCAGCAGGCTGCCACAAAGATGAGATTGAGATGAGAAGGTCACTCGAAGGCTAGCCTCGCGTAGCCAGGCTTACTCAATCTGCCAAGAGAAAAAGCCTGGTTACGAGTCTTACGACCATAGGCTGATACGGCATAGAACGGTGCTAATTCCGCCGGGAGAATTTCACCGGAAGTTCACCCGATTGACGGGCAGCCCGGCCAATGAGCGCTCGGAGAAGCCCATGGCGACCAATCGGGGAATGTAAACTGACTGCAGTGCATGACGTAACTTCCATTAATCGCAGCACTTCCGCCACTTCCGGTGTCTACAGGTTCATGCCATTCACATCACATATTGTGGCCAGGGTGCTCGAAGGCAGTGTTGAGCAAACGCAAACGGACATGCATTGATGCTAAAACCCTTAGTTCACACCTCGCCAACGTTTTAGTGTCACAACAGGGTGTTTTAACAAAGAAACAAGCCTGTATCGGCCTGTATGCATTATATCAATAGACCTGTATAATAGTAGGTGTTGAGCGACGTGCGTGTGACGTCTCTAGATAAGCGACCCCCCCAAACATTGAATCACCGATGAACCACTGCTCGAAGGTCAAGGTCACAATCAAGAGATGCACCACAGATTATGTGATAATCTAAGAATGACTCAGCATTTATCACAAATAATGTGTATTGTACACATGGAACCAGTTGTACACATGGAACCAGTTGTGTGGAAGTACAACCAGTTGTACTTCCACGTCAGCCCTCATAGATAAAATGTTAATCTTATTATTCCTCTGTCTTCCAGCTCAATGTTAATCTATTATGCCTCTGTCTTCCAGCTCTGCCCTTGCCTGTTGAATCCCATACCATCCAGAATGAGGACAAGGTGCCAGCGAAGGAGCCTCTGACTCCCAATGACTCGGCCGTCTCAGACCTCTCACCCAATACAGACTCCTGCCCCCAAACAGAGCTCTCCACCAAGACAGACCCCTCCTCCAAGACAGATGCCAGGCCAACCACCCCTGGCACCAGCCCCAGCCCTCAGCCCAAAAAAGGTGCACTTTGTTTGTGTGGTTGCCCCTGCAGGTCCCACACATTTATTTTATCCACATGAGGACTATCATCTCTATTCTAGGCATGTCAGAATAGGCAAACATTGGGACAAAACTAGGCAAACATTCTTCAAAGATAGCCGATCTGCAGGCTCAGGTTCAGGTTGCAACGTTGTGAGCTTGGAGTTTGGCAAAGGACAGGGTACCCCAGTTAATGAAGTCATTTATATAGAGTTTAAGTGTTTAAAGCAGCTAAAGAAATCATGCAACAGTATATCTGCACGTGTAGGATGTCAAGTCGTTAAAAGGCCCAGTTCCACAGATGGTATTGGCTGAGTGCCAAACTCTCATTCTATATGTATGCAAAAGACAGGGTGTATCTGTATAGTGCGGAGGAAGACTGATGGTGGTATGAGGAGGAGCAGGAGGAGCAGGAGGAGAGGGGTGGGTCAACACTAAGAAAAGACCTCCGGGCCCAGGAGGGTTATTGTCAGCCCTCCAGAGTATCTTCAGATTGACCAGACTGAAGCGTAGCCGGGGCACAGGGAACTATTTGAATGTGGGGAAGGGGAAAAAAGACGGGTTGCCATGGAGATTGGGCTCCAAGGCTGCAGGGTGCGATTGGTTGAGAATTCATGACACACATACTGTATTACATAGCATGGAGGAACCACAAAAGCAACCAGGCTCTGCAGGCGGACCCCGGTTTCTGTACAGCTCTGTCGCAGCCAATCGTTTTGCCCCACGACCACAGAATGAGAGAGAGAGAGAGAGAGAGAGAGAGAGAGAGAGAGAGAGAGAGAGAGAGAGAGAGAGCAGTTGCACAGCTGGAACAGTTGTCGGATCATGACAAGAAAGTTTTTATTTGGAATTTGAATTTCCATAATCTTTCCAGAAAAGAACCACTGTAAAACACAGGAACACTACAGTTACATACTGTATGATGAGTTTGCTGCATTACATTTATGATATAGAATCCTCCTCCTTTGTACCTCCTTTGTACTCATTAAATACCCTCAACTGCTTTGGTGTTATAGTTCCGTCTCTGATATGCAATTAAGATTAAACAAAAAGAAAACAAGACAGCATCTAAAAGCTTTCGGTACTTGGTGTACGGTCTGTGAATGAATTGTTAGCTTCAGACGAGTGTTGCAACAAGTGTTAAAAGCAGTATTCACATTACAGTTTTACCGTGGTAAAATGAGTTGGACTGTTCATTTTCTATTTCTGTTAAATACAGTATAGCTGTGATTATTCTACGTCTTTGGTGACTTTACAAACAAACCCTGCACGTGCTAGACAGCTCAGTCGTTGGCCACGCTGTAAAAGCTCACAGCAATGTTTGTTTAAGATAAGAGATTTAATTAAAAGCCTCTTTTATTTATTTTCTCCCTACAGATGCGGTGAGCTCGGAGCAACGGCAGAAGCTTGCCAAAGAGCGAAGGGAGGAGAGGGCCAGATATATTGGTAAGTCCACAGAGGCCTAAATCAGTGTTGTCATCTAGCTTTGTGCTGTGTTCACATTCTGACCGGTAGACAGATGACGTACTATTTACTTTGCAATGCATGAATTTGTAGTCACTAACCTGGTGCAGTATGTACTTCTATTCTATTTCACTGTCTTCAACCTTTAGTTTAAAAGAAAGGGGCAATCGTACAAACTCGTAGCCACGATGCAATGGGAATTTATTAACCAATAACAACTTAAAACTGCCCTCTTTACTCTTCTACTGGGGACTCAATAGAGCACACTTGCTTGCTCAGGGGAGATTTTATTTTATTCACAAAGTTACTTAGTATAGCTTTAAGCCCTATTTTGTATACTATTTGTATGACGATCTACAAGCTCACAACACATTGCATTGTTAGCATGTATCAGCTTTTTTAACAGTTTTTTTGGTGAGAATCTTCACTTACATGACATGCCCAAAGTATAGATGCCACATTTCCATACACTTGCCTTCTTCAGGGTATGATCTTGCCCCAATGAAGCGACAATGTGTTGAAAAGTTGATATTTGTGTAATAGATTCCCATTACCTCATGGCTACAAGTTTATGTGACTGATTTTTCCGTTTAAACTTTGACCTTTTCACTGTGGTCGGCGCCTCCGTAATACTGGTGTTGTTTTGACTGTCTTGAGTGTCCTCAATCTGGCATCAATGATTCACTCCATCTCTACTGTCATGGGCTCTGCCCTTGGTGTGAACTTTGTTGACACCTTATATTGTTTCCCCTTGCATGGCTTCAGAACAGCAAACTCGGGTGCAAGGTAAGATGTCCCACTAAAACCTACAGCACACAGTATGCAGAAGTCATGCCATTTCAAATCTTTGACTTGTGATCATGAATCTTTCTTTTTTCCCCCTCCTTGTCTGTTCTGTTGAGGCCTAATCGTTAACTTCCTTCCATTCATGAATTCCATTCATCCTTCATAAAAGACCCAGAACTCTTCACAAGCTTTACTTAATTTGAGTTGTCACAAACTTGTCTAGTCCCATGCAATCCTGTAATATATTCAAAGTTCATAATTCTGTCATTTCACCCATCTCAGTGTGCATGTACTGGCTCGTGATAATTTTTTGTTTTGTTATTTATTTGTTATACATACTTTTATTTTGATTTGAAGATTAAAGCTGCTTTCCTTTTTCTACACACATTTTATAATAGAGCTTTTAAGAGCACTGAAGTCCTGATGTCACTCATCCTCTGGGTCGCGGAAGTAATTTCTCCATGGAGAATAACATCTTAAGATCGTCTCGTATAAGAATTGTGGTCCAAAAATAAACAAACTGTCCCGGCGATATTGTCAGAGAGATGGCTCTGTATTGTTTACGATAGTCAGTCACTCATATTTGATACAGTCTATTTCTGGCAAAAAAATTAACTAATTCGGCGGCAGTAATATTAGCGTTTTACCCAGGTAGGTTGCGTAAATTATGTCAGACTTCTGTGCTCTATAGAACCTGCCTGCTTGCTCAGGGGATAAATCGAATCTTGACCATCAGGGCAGAATTCGTGTCAGATCCTGTGTCCCTAGGTGACACCATCTAAATGTCTCAATAGAAGAACAGGGAGACAAAAAAAGCTATATTGTATTAACATAATCTGCCATACAGATTGGACAAAATGAAAATGTATTCATTACAAAAAAGATATTGCCACTATAAAATGTTTCAGGGTTTTTATCTTTCTTCCTGTTCCTGGTTAAATAAATACAATGTGTACATGTAATGTGTATTACCCTGCAAAATCTTGGACCACCATCTCGAACCATTAGCCTCTTCTCTGGGGACTAGTAATGCTAGGGTTCATGGGGAAACCAACAAGAGACTTATTAAGCGGTTGCTAATTCTGCTGAGATGTCCTGCAATGCCAAAGGCAATTGGCATGAAAAATGGCAATTGCCATTACCGTGAACTGAGACCATTTCCTCTCAGACAGATTATATTTAATTACATCATTCATTAACATCATTAATGAAGAGTGCAGACCATGATGCCACACACTGTTTAAGACTAATTATGATGCCTTATCCACCTGTTTCCGTGGGAGTTTACTGGAGATTATTTGGACCACACTTCCGGTTTAACAGCAGACATACAAGCTCACGTCGCAGATGCAACCCGTTGTGAGCTTGTAAATCACACTCGGCTGCGGCGCCGGAAGCTCGGTACAACGTCTGCGCAATGCACTATGGGGCGTTGGAAACCCGTGGATACAGATCTGAAATCTATTTGACTAAACCTGTCTACATTCAGTGACCAATTTGTGGCAAATGTGTGTATTCCTATTCATGCCTGAGGAAGGTCTACAACACGACCAAAACTTTAAACTTTACTCTTGACCGTGCAAGTGGCAGTGTGGGGACCTCTCTTTTATTGTTGGTATTTTTGCCTATGCACCTGCTTTTAAACATAATAAGCTAGGTGTGCGAATGTTGTTTTTGATTATTTTTTGTTCTGAAATAGCACAGTATTAACATTTTATTTATTTATTTATTTTATGGATAATAAAACATGAAAGGCAACTGATGAATTGGTCATTATGGAAATGGGTCCCTAAAACTAGTTTGAGCATTTCTGTTATCCAAGATACTATGAAATTATTTTTCAAGGTAAAACTACATCTTTGTCAGATGGCAGATGCAGGCTGCAGACCATTAGCTCAGACTCATCTGCGTGTTTCATTAATTCATAAAATTAAACAAGGGTGTAGTCAGTGACAGCCACACAATGCTTGGTCCACTGAAATATCTGCTTAATGGATAACTAATATCAACAACCAACCTTTCATATCCAATACACATGATTCAATTCAGATAAAATTAATTCAAATCTCATGTCACTCCTACAACATCTTATACAACTCATCTAGTAGATCAGCATCCACACTAACGTCTACACACTTTAAACTTAGCTTTAATCACTTACCTTAAGTCCTATCCACCTGTTTCCGCAAGACTTTACTGTAGCATTATCTGCGGGACACTTCCGGTTAACAGCAGACATACAAGCTCACGTTGCGTCGCAGATGCAACCGTTGTGAGCTTGTAGATCACACTCGGCTGCGACGCCGGAAATGCCGCTCGCCTTCTGCGCAATGCACGATGGGATGTTGGAAAGTTGCGGATATACATATAATATCTAGAAATAGCAGATCTACATGCTCACACTGCTATTTTCACATTGTTTGATTTTAGATTTTTAATTTAGACATTTAGAGGGAAAAAATAAACCGTAACTGGTGTAAAAGTGTAGACTGCCACCCACCCATCCTGCTGAACATTTGTTGTCCTGGAAGTGGTATATATGTGAAGCAGTGGAAAACAGGAAATGCCACTGTGTGAGATGTGGTGCATCTACCTCAGTGGGGGGAGAAGCCCGGCCTGGCGGGGAGAGAGGCACAGCTGCTCAACAGCATGCTGGGAACTTAAAGAAAGACGATTGATTGCCTGTTAATCGCTGTTGCTAGAAACGAGCTGTGGCAGTCAGACTATGACGCTACGCTATCTGCTGGAGGGCACTGTAAAGCTCAGTGTGAAACTTCTTGTTTACTGTTCTCAGAACTCAGGGAGAGGATTACTGTGTAATAAACAGTGTGTCTCTCATCTGTTCTTTCCATTCCCACCCTGGTCCCAGTGTGCTGGCCTAATTTATACTTCGTCACATGAAGTAAATAGCAGATCTTCAAGCGAATATCATGTATTTGCGTCTGCGCCGTTCCATAAAGTATGAATTAAGCTTTATAAGTGGGTCAAAGCAGTCTGCATTCGAATTGTTCCACGTCACATTTGAAGTAATACTTCCCATGTTAATCAATCCATTTGCAACTTTGAGAGTATACACACATGGAACCAAATAGAATAGACCCTTTAGCTGATTTATCAGCTTCATTCTTTATAGTGTTCCAGTTCCAATTTTGTCTTCTCTTTTCTTTGTATCATCAATTCCAGTTTCACTTGTTTAATCTGTATCTTGCCTGACTTCTTCATCCTGATTGGATAAAAGTGGTATCCTGACCTAAAAATACATGTTCTGTTTAATAAAGAGGTGGAGAGACATAGAGACTCTGTTACTGAACGAACACTCTATAGCAATGAGCACTATCATAATATAGAGCTATTTAACACTTATTTTAACCAAAGAAAATCACTTAGCCTAACTTTAATACCCTAAAAGTTGAAGTAACACTCACAAATGACAGTGCAGGAAACAAGGCTCTTCTTTGTAGCTTAGTTACCTTTTACTATTCCTGTGTGTTTACTGGTGTCTCTCTGTGTTTGGGTGACTCCATAGCGGTTAAGAAGGCCCAGTGGCTGGAGAAGGAGGAGAGAGCCCGGCGTCTGCGGGAGAGCCAGCTGGAGGAGCGCCGGAGGAAGCTGGAGGAGCAGAGGCTGAAGCTAGAGAAACGCAGGGCCCTGCTGGAGGAGAAACAGAGGCAGAAACTGGAGAAGAACAAGGTGGGGCTTTGGAAGTATGGTTGGGACGATATGAACATTTCATTTCACAATTATTGTGACAAAAAAAAATGCGTTGTGAGCTTGTAGATCGGCTATTTTTTAGCAAAGAGATTTGGAGTGAAAAAAAAGGTATTATTTGAAAGTCTGTTTTACCAAAACATTTCTTTTTGATTGATTGATTGAGTTTATTAACAAATCGCATGTACAATTGATGACAAAAGCACACAATAGTCACAAGACTTTTTATATTTGGGTCCATCGCAAGCTTCCCTGGGCTCAGTCGATTCAGGGCCCTTATTGCACCTCTATGCCCTGCTAAAATCAAAGGGTTAGCCCATCAAGTCATGCATGCTACTATGATGATAAATATCGGTGGACAAGTACCTGTATACTCAATACCTACCGATATATGGATATAACTGGATTGGGAAACATCCTTTGTTCATGGGAAACATCCTTTGTTCAAACATCCCCCTGCAGGAGAGATATGAGGCAGCCATCAAGAGGTCAACAAAGAAGACGTGGGCAGAGATCCGCCAACAGAGATGGTCCTGGGCCGGCGGCCTCAACCAGACCTCCCGCAGAGAAAGTGAGTCATACTGGAACACCAACCACAAAGAACAACATAGAGCATTAAGTTGGACGGGTTGTGTCGCAGTCCGCGTGCCCCTCTTGTAATGGAAAGCTCCCGGGTTTAGTTCCCCGGCGTAGGCATTACGCGTGACATGCCGAAAGAGTTGTTGAACCATTGTAAGTCAGTCTGGATGAGAATGTTTGTTGAATGCGTAAAATAAAGTAAATATAGAAACAGCCAGGGCTAGTGCTGTTGACAGACCAATGCATCTGCCAAGAGCTCTGTATCACGCAGCACATATCAGTGTCTGGATCTTTACCGCAACTGATGCAATTCAGGGAAATTACTGAGCTTCTTTTTTGCAGCTTGCTGTCATTAGGGAGGGGCAGCACAGTTGACTACTCCGTCTGAGGAACTCCGTCAAAACTTGCCGTTTTAACGCAGTGAGTCAGGTAAATGTTGGCTTTGAACAGTTTACAGAGTTGATATAGTCTTGAGTTTTATCAATTAGGCCTATGTAAATTGTTCTTCCAAAATGGTCCCCTAAAGACTTTAGAAGCAGAAGGCTGAAGAGACACGGTTTGGCTGTCCACTGTTTCAGCAATGGTGTTTAATGGTGTTGAGTTTGTCAGTAACCTGTGAGCTAAACCCTCTGTTACTGTTACTTCTGTAACATGTGATTACATACCCATTCACACAATTACACAATCTTGTAACAGGAGCCTCTCTTGTGACACTGAGGTCTGACTTTTAGGAAGCGTGCCGTGAATGAGCCTGAATAAGTGTGTTGTTTTGGGTGTGATGTGTGTCTGTATGCGCGTGTGCGTGCTTGCGTGAGTGAAGGACTGTGCTGATTCGGGCAAGAAATGGTCACCCTCAGAAGTGAAAGTAGCAGTGGACAGTTTCACAGCTATAAGGTAGAACTCTACTGCATACCTCAACCACTCCTTTCCTCACCTCTCCTAATCTCTCCTCATCGTGGTCCCCTGTTAAGATTTGGAACGAAACGTTTTAGTGAATGAGATGTCAGGTTCCCTAAACGACTTAGACAGTAAGGGGGGGGGGGGGGCGTGGTGAGATCCTACTGTTTTCCTCCAGGTGCTTCAGTTGCACGCCAGAGAGAGATGAGATGCCAGACCACTAATCTCAGCTCTGTGCAGGGGCGCAACCTCCCTCTCCGCTCGCCCCTCCCTCGACTGCTTCGCTAACTCGGGACTCCACCCTCCCCTCCGGGCCGTCTTGTGAACAGTTGTTGTGTTCTTGTTGCGTTCTCTCCGGTGCAGGCAGATGCTCGGCCTCCACGGTCAACTTGCCAAGACAGGTGGAGCCTGTCATTAACAACAGGCTGTCCAAGTCCTCTGCCACGCTCTGGAACTCCCCCAGCCGAAGTAAGGACGACCGCACCGGCGTTCAGTGTCCACCAGGCCTCTTCTCCTCCCCCCCCACCCTACCACCACCCTCCCCCACCCTCCTTTCACCCCTCCCCCTCCCCCCAGACTGGTGTTTTGGTTTTGGTTTTTATTTATTATTCTTCTAACTGTTGTTTCTGGTGGTCTGCCTGCCTGCCTGTGCTTGGTGACTGGTCATCTTACACCTTGCCCCCCTCCTCCCATCCCCCTCCCCCCCCCCACCCTCTCTCACACTTCCTGGTCTCCTTATGCATCGTGGCTTAATTTTTTGATTTGGTCGGTGGTTGTTGTCTTCAATGCATCTTCGATCAGCCCCTGGCATCAATGAACCATATTTTGTGTGATTGATTTTGGTACAGCGTCACTCTCCTGGTCATTATCTGGTCACGACATCCTTTTTTTCCATGCTCTTAAGTTGTCCCTTTTATGTTAATGTTGATGGTATGCTGTGTTGGTGTTGGTGGTGGTGGGAATTATTATAGTGTGGGTGTGGGTGGGAAGGGTTTTGATTCGACAATTAGATGAATTAGCTGAATGAACAGTGTTAAAAGTTATATTTCATTTGACTTATGCCACCTTTTGCATGGTTTAGACGGTATAAATCAAACTGTTCAAATATTTAAACATAAATACGGTGTCACTCATTTCACCATATTCCTAAGTTGCTACACCAGACATACCTAGGCCGTGTTGTCACCATTTCAGATTTGTCACATTTCATATCATGCCTCATTATAAGACCGAATCACCCACAGTGCAATCAGCAGTTTGACTTTTAATCGCCCCCACCACAATGGCTCTTCCGATTTTGTGCTTTGTCATCAATAGAATGTTATCAGCCGTGGGATATCTCCTTCCAGAATGCATTTTTTATTTAGAATCCAATGGATGTATCTAGGGCTGTCACGATATGACATTTTACATGACGATTAATTGTCACTCAAATAATTGGCGATTAACGATTTAATTGTGTATTTGTCGTTGATAATTACATTTCTGTTTGGCTTTTAGGCTTTGAAGTTGCATGGTAGATATGACACATAACCTAAATATACAAATACATTACTGACATATTTGACAACTTACTACTTAAAAAATAACATTGCTAGTGGAAATAGCCGATCTACAAGCTCACAACGCGTCGCGATGCGATGCGTTGTGAGCTTGTAGATCTGCTATTTCCACTATTTCTGACATTTTTCCACATTCACGATTATGATGATTATGACAAAATAATTGCGACAATGTCAAATAATCACGATTAGACGATTATGTAATAATTGTGACAGCCCTAGATGTATCAGCTTGTGTTTCTGGCCTGGGAGGTATAGTCCGCAGCATGGCTGTTATAGACAGACTTCCACAGTGGCTCTCCGTACAGCCTCTACTTGCCGCATCGGAGGAGGTGAAGAGAGAAAGGAAGGGAAAAAAACCCTCACTGTTGCCTAGCAACAGGGGGTAGTTGGGTTATCAGCCCAGTCATAAAACATGTTGTGAAAAAGATCCATCCAGCAGACAGCAAAGGTGACCCTGCCCCCCCCTCCCCTCCCGTGCCATTATAGAACATGAGTCCGCCTGCAGGTCAGGTTATCTTGTCAAATATTGTAACTCATTTAGTTCTTCTTGGTGCTGTTATGATTGCACTATTATTCTATGCATATGTGTGTTGCTTGTATCACGCATATCATTTTTGTCTTCTGCAGAGTAACTAGTGGGGAGGAGCTTGCTTCCTCTCAAACGATGACTCAGCTAAATCCACTCACTTTCCCCTGCCAAAAGAATCGACAGTTTGACACATTATTAAGTGAGCCACAAGGTCAAATTGACAGTGTTAATTGAACTGAGAATGCATTTATTTTCCAAATGGATCTGTAAATGCTTACTGCGCATCTTTGTACAGTTTGCAGCGAATGTAAGTTCAAGGTTTTGTTTGAGAGATAAGTAATTAAAACACGCCGATCTACCTGTACTCACCTCAAACCAGTGTAATGTATCTCAAACTGGTGCAGCAGCAGAAAATACATTTTAAAGGGGTCACTTTTTATAGAACTGCACTCATCGTCACAAATGCTGCGTCCATCTCTGTGTTTTCCTCACTCTTGTGCAATTTTGTACATCCTTTTATATTCTGCTGGCAAAACAAACCTTTCTGGTGCAGCAGAAAGAGACAATGGAGGCATGGGAAGGAAAAGAGAAACAAACATTTGAGAAGAAACAGGCGTGTAGTGAAGCAAATCATTGAGATACAACAGTGAAATCTCGCTCATTCGAACAACCATCATTTCGACAACGGACCGTCGGGAGGGTTAGCGACTCACCCCACGGAGGTTAGGGTTAGGGTAAGGGTTAGGTTTGGGTGTTGAAAAGATGACACATAGAAACAGCGAAACGCTCCCAGATACAACTGGACAAAAGTGTTGCAGATGCAGAGTAGAAATGTGTGTATTATTTTAGCAAGAGACTGGAGTGAAATGCTGCAATGCAGCCAGACCTTGTTTCAGCTAATTGTGGAGAAGTGAGATCCATATCTCATCTAAATGATATTCCTTTTGGGAGTCTCAGAGTCTAGGCTTACATACCATATCATTTAGTTCTGTCTGGCTCTCTCTTCTTTCTCTCTCTCTCTCTTTTGTCCTTCCTAGTGTTCTACAATCTACAATCTATCAGTGGTGTGATTTACACAATTGATTTTTATTTTGGTATTTAATGGACACAGTGAAGGCCTCCAACGGAAAAAATAAAACAACAACATTGTTCTCTGACACCGCTTGTTCCACTTGCTGTTCATGAGAGTGTGTTTGTTTGTTTTACTCCGCCCCTCATTGCAATGCATCTGATACATCTTGCTGTTGTGGAACGTCATATGTGTTGTTTAGTCCTTCGTCATATGACTCACAAAATGACAGTAAAGACTGTTAGATATGCACCATATGATAGCTAAATGTGCTGAGGGCATAGGAGCGTGTCTTATGGTGTGTTTGTTCATGCCAAGTTGGAACTGTCTGGGACGTTTCCGTCTTGGGATTTCCTACTGTACTTCCTACCTCAAGGAAGTGTTCAAGTGGTTGAGGTTGTAACAAAATCTACACCCAAAATAAACTTGTGTTTGTTTGACAGCTTTTCACAACATATCTTGCTGTATTTATTGCATAACCAGGTCACAGCACTATCTCTGAAAAGTCTGAACTCTGAGAAAGCCCCAAGTTTCCGACCAGGATTGACTCATTGGAGGACTGATCATGTGGATCTTTCCTATTCGGAAATCTGGAAACCTCTCTGTTCCCACTTAGCATGAATGAACCCTTACTCATAGCATCGATCTAAACCAACTGACAGATGATTTATACTTCACCGTACAAATTGCGTCACAGACCAAGTAACTTTTGGCCAGTGACACAGTCACTAATATAGTCAAGAGCACTAATCCTGAACTGACCTAGTATGAACAGCGCATTGCATTGAATATGAGTGGGATCGATTTGGGTGCGAGTCTTGGCTTTTGGGTGAAATGGCTTTGAGTGGTAAGTAACAAGAATTAACGTGACCTGGGTTTGTTCTTGTGCGGTGGTGTTGCAGTTGTCGAATGCGCAATGTGAACGAACATGTACTATCTATCCATCGAATGGAGAGTCTTGCTGTCTGTCAGAGTGAGTGGGTGTTTGTCTCAGCGTGCAAGGTCACACTGGTCAGAGTGTGGTTGTTGCATTCTGAGCCAGACTGTGTTCACAGTGTGTCTGGGGGGTGTGAGTGGACGTGTGTGTGGTTGTCGTCACTCAGGAACAACACAATTGTGTCGATGTCCTCAGGACCAGGGGCGTCACAAGGGGGGGGGGGGGGGGGGGGGACTGAGTTACTAGGGCCCAAGGTGGAGGGGAGGGGCCTTGATTATTTTATACTTTAGCTATTGAAAAATAGCAGATATACAAGCTCACAGCACGGCACAGTGCCGCACTGCGAGCTTGTAGATCATCTATTTTTGAAAAGTCGTGAAAATGTGTGCAAATGTGTGAAGATCTACGAGCTCTCAGCGTGGCACTCGGTGCCACGTTCTGAGCTTGTGCATCTGCTATTTTTCAACAGTTAAAGCACAAAATATTGCGTAATAATGAGTTCCCAGTCTAAATGGGTTAAACCCCCTCCCCCTATGAAGAACATTCATGGGAGGCCCGCAGTGAAGCCTTGTCCAGGGCCCAGAATTTGGTGCGACACCCCTGTGCGTGTGTGTGGGTGGTGCATCCATGAGTGGGTGTTTTGTTTGCAAGAACGCGTGTTTAAACGTACAGTATGTGTGTACATGCATACTGTACACAGAGCGAGCTGTGGTATGTGACGGCAACCTGGTACTGACAGCGCCCTCTTGTGTCAGCCCGCAGTCTGCGTCTGAGCCCGTGGGAGAGCAAGATTGTGGAGCGCCTCATGACTCCCACCCTGTCCTTCCTGGCCCGTAGCCGCAGTGCCGTCACCCTCCTCAACAGCAGTGACCCGCGTGAGTGTGACCCCCTTTCTAACTCTATTCCTATGTTGTTTTCAGCCAGCTATCCACTCATTCCGACACAAAGTTTGGAGGTGGAGAAATTAAGCTCCACCACTTGATTAAATCATGCAGACCTTTAGAAAGCAACTCTTATAGTCATCATACATATACCGTACAGCACTGGTTCCCAAACGTTTTAGCTCAAGACCCAAAAGAG
This sequence comes from Nannobrachium achirus, assembly GCF_963921795.1. Classification (NCBI taxonomy): domain Eukaryota; kingdom Metazoa; phylum Chordata; class Actinopteri; order Myctophiformes; family Myctophidae; genus Nannobrachium; species Nannobrachium achirus. The sequence continues at coordinate 29,460,096 of NC_137819.1, forward strand.
ACATCAGTTTATAAAAATGTTTACGTTGTTTTCAACTCTTGACATTTTATGATTTATTTGGGGGGACTTTAAAAGATCGATCTCGCAACCCACGAAAATGGATATGTGACCCACTAACGGGTCCCGACCCACTGTTCTGGAAACAGTGCCGTACAGTGTGCTACACTTTGCAGTGGTTTTAGAAAGAGGCTTCACCCTCCTTGTTGTGATCGGGCCCATGTACCCTTGCGTCCTCCATGTCTCCTGTATGTGCTGTTCAGACTCTCACGGTCACAACTGCTCCCGCTCAGCCTCGGCCAGCCCGCTGACAGGCTGCTCCCACCACCACCCTCACCAGAACACCACAGAGCGCTGGAGAGTGTCCTCTGCCAGCACGCCAGACATCACCCTGCGCCAGCGCAGGCGGAACTCCACACCGGTAGGACACAGTGTGCACATGGGCACAGACAGATATAACATCAAGGGTCACATACTGACCTAGTTGTGGTGCATTCCAACAAATGAGGGATCACAGTCACCCGAATAAGAAAACAATAGCATCCAATGCAAATACACACATTACAGAGGATCACTTACAGAAGCACATTGAACACTCATACACACACACGCACACGCGCACACACACACACGCACACGCGCACACACACACACACACACACACACACACACACACACACACACACACACACACACACACACACACACACACACACACACACACACACACACACACCAGTTGTGCGTTTGCAGAAGTATTCATTTATTTGTGGTAACGTGATTTCTTTCTTTTTTCTTTTTCCACCAGCTTGATAAGAAGAAGAAAGAGAAGAAGGACAAGGAGCGGGAGAATGAGAAGGAGAAGAGCGCTCTCACGAAAGAGAAGGTGCAGAAGAAGAAACCGCCGACCACACCCACCACCACCACCACACCCACTAGCACCACCACTACTCCCAGATCCAGACCGGACATCACCAGGTACCGTTTGAACAGAGACACAGGGGCGTCACAAGGGTGGGGAAAAGTGGGACTGAGTCACTAGGGACCCAAGGAGGTGGAGGGGCCTGGAATTATTTTATACTTTAGCTATTGAAAAATAGCAGATCTCCAAGCTCACAGCGCGGAACCGAGTGCCGCGCTGCGAGCTTGTAGATCTGCTATTTCTGAAAAGTTGTGAAAATGTGTGCAAATCTTTGAATATAGATGTATTTTTCAAGCGAACATTTGTAACTCAAAATTTTCTTCTGGGGTCGGGGGTCCCTGGAACTAAATATTTTGAGATGGGGTCCGTGGCCAAATACATATCATTTTGGGGTCCTTCACATGAAAAGGTTTGAGCACCACTGACATGGAAACATAGGTTTTTCAAAAATCCTTAGAAGGATTTGAAATATTCAAAGACTTGCACAAATTTTCATGATTAAAAAAGCAGATCTACAAGCTCACAGCACGGTACTCTGTGCTGCGCTGTGAGCTTGTATATCTGCTTGTATATCTGCTGCTTCTACGTGTACACAAACACTGCACACAATCTTAAAAATCTTTAAACAATATTTAGTATGACATTGAGCTCAAGTGGCTCAAGCACTATAAGAGGTTTGTGTTCCTGACCTTTATGTAGAACATTGTCCAGTAATGAACTGTTCTGCCGAAAGTGTGTGCGTGCGTGCGTGCGTGCGTGCGTGCGTGCGTGCGTGCGTGCGTGCGTGCGTGCGTGAGAGAGAGAGAGAGAGAGAGAGAGAGAGAGAGAGAGAGGCAGAGAGACAGAGAGACAGAGGGAGAGGATGAGGCTATGGGTGGGGGGGTGTTTGGTTTGTGTCTGGGCTGGAGTCTGGTTCACGTCGTGTTTGGCAGAAGCCCTGAAGGTTAAACGGCCAGTCTCACTGACAGATGGTCCTAAGTGAAATCATATACCAGTACTGTATCTATTCTACACCCACGAAGAGTTGGATGCTATGGAGTCGCCAGCCCCAGGCCCAGTCTGGGTGTCTGCGTGTGTTCGTAGGTGAACTCTTGATTAGACAGAATGGGGTTTCCCTGACTAATGCTGCCCAGGAGGAGAGCGATGGCTCCCTCCTCTCACATTTCACTGCCCTTTTTCTGTTCCAGGAGATCATGAGACTGGTGGACGTGGCGGCTCGGTGTTACTTACTCACGTCTTTGGCTTGACCTAGTTATGGCCCTCGCACGCCGTCAAGCCCCCTACCTTTAGCTTTTAGTTCAATGACCCCTCCTCTCTCTTTTCTACCCCAGGGGTTTCAAACTTTTTGTACACAGGGCACCCCTGTATATAACCTTTTCATCCACGGCACTCCTGAATTACACTGTTTAGATACTTATATCATATCATATTATGTTACGTGAAAATGCACCTCATTCCACCTGAGATATAGCCTCGGGATCCAGGCATTTCAAAGAGAAAAGCCTGGGCTCGCGCCCCTGTAACTGTGGCTCACAACATTTTAATCGTATATAAAATATATGTAGCCGTTCAGATATCTTATTTTACATCAGTATTGTTCATGTGAACTGGTTTGTTTAGGCTTATCCATTATAATTATAAAATCACTATGTTTTCCACCGCGGATCACTTCCTCATTTACTCAAAGCGGACAGCAGCAGGAGTCATGTCCCCCTCCGCGTCCGTTCCGAGACACCGGAGGACGCGGTGAGATCTGCCGGGGGCATAGAATGTCCACGTTAGGTTAGACTACCTGAGATACAGTATGCCACGGAGAAATATCCGTTTCCATCAGAACTGACTGAAAATAACTTTATACTTGACGTTTGACCACTTGAAGCTTATAGCATCCCTATTCGGGGGGAAACGTTCGCCAAAAATAGCCGATCTACAAGCTCACAACGCATCACATACGTGACGCGTTGTGAGCTTGTATATCGCCTATTTTTGGCAAGCATAGAGAGTCTAAGTGGTTAAATTGTAGTGATATTGATGCATTCCAAATATTATAAAAGTATTCCGAGGCTGGCATCACAGCACCCTAGGGTGCCACGGCACCCACTTTGGGAAACCCTGTTCTACCCTTCTTACTATCTATCTCTTTATCTTTCTCTCTCTTCCTTACCTGTCTTCTCTCCTCTCCTGCCGTAGCACTCCGAAGCGCAAAAACAGGCCCCCGTCACCGGCAGCCCCGAAAAGCAGGCCGTTGTCCCCCTGTGTGCCGGCAGTGGCCTCCAAGACCCCCGCGACGGGCAAGAAGACCCCTCCTGGCACCAAGACCCGACCCAAGCGGGCACAGACCCCTGTCCGGGTGAAGACCCAGACGGTCGCCGCGGTCGCTGTGGAAACGAACGACGAGCCCCAGCAGCCCGCCGCTCCCGCGGAGACAAAGGGTAAGCCTGATGAGTGCAGTATCCAAGCACCAAGGTGACTTACAGCTTTTGGCCGACATTCACCTGCCACGTTTAATTCACACGTGATTAGCACAGACTGTGTCTTTGCCAGCAGCTGATTCCGGGTTTTTTAACACAGTCTGAGAGATTTCTTTTTTGTAAACTACTGAGCTGTTTTTCTTTTTGTTCATATGGTAATTCATTATAATTGCATCCTTAAAATTCATTGCATTCATGCATTATTAAAAAACTGCAGATAAGTCTCATCTAGCAGTTTTTCAACGGTTTCAGTGGATATACTGTATGTACTATGTTCTCCCCATATGGTGGCTGGTGAAAATCTGCCAAGTCTGCTTAGTATGATGCGCGGGTCAGGTTTTTTTTCATAACCCGCACGGTCAACGCGGTCAACGGGTCGGCCCGCGCATCACTACTGCTATATATTAAGGCTGGGCGATATTAGGAAAACCTTTGATATTCGATAACGTTGTTGGATACCTCGATATGGATATTATTCACGATATTAGTAAAAACAATTGCATTATATCGTTTTTATGCTTTAGGTCCACTGCCTGCCTAACCCAGATAATGAATAGCGTATCCATGCATGCACACTGCACAGTACACATAGAAGGGTTAGGTAGGTTTTATTGAAATAACCACACCTGGTTACAGATGGACAGCTTTTTTGCATGTGCTACGTTCATACATAGTATGTCTGTTAATTAATTTGACACATACACCAATACCTCATTTCAAGCCTCTTCATCGATATGTATACATGTTGATACCTCGTTATCGATACATTTTCGATATATTGCCCAGGCTTAATATATATATATATATATATATATATATATATATATATATATATATAGTTGCAGCTGTAACAGACCTGTGATTCATTATGTGGCTTTATAAACAGGGCTCTGTCTCATGTCCTGTCCTTCCCTCCGTATATCCCTATCTGTCCTGTATACAGGCTCTGGTGATGTTCCTGCTATCGTGGTGTCTGCTGCAGCAGTCACTCCACCCTCCATAAGCCCACCAGTTGTAGCGGCACCCTCCCTCCCTGTGCAGAGCACTGAGCCGGCCGCCTCAACTGCCCCTCCTACCCCTCCTGCCTCTCCTACCCCTCCTGCCTCTCCTGCCCCACCTTCCCCTCCTGCCCCAGAGACCAATGATGCTCCTGCTGCTGCCACCACCACCACCACTCCCACTACACCTGCTACACCTGCAGCCACCGCCACCGTTGCTGCTGCTGCTACTATTGCTACAACTCCAGCTGCTGCTCCAGCCAGCAGGCCATCAGCCGGCACCAACGACCCAGAGGAGGCGGCCCGCGTCCTGGCCGAGAAGCGCAGGCAGGCCCGCGAGCAGCGCGAGAGGGAGGAGCAGGAACGTTTGGAGCAGGAGAACAGGAACAGGTAAGCTTGGCCCGGTCAGAGGTCAGAGTCAGAGTACTGTTGTTCTGACTGCTACTGTAGGTATCCACTTGCGCCCGTATTCAGTTTATCTCAGTTGCTCCCTACCGGGTCATAGGTTCAAGCAAACACAGGTTAAGTCAAATGAAGTGATATTCTCAATTATCCCTCATTCATGTGGTATAAACCTGTGATTTCCTTTATTTGTAATTTCGAGGATCCCCAGTCTTTTTTTTTTTTTTTTTTTTACGACTATAAGAATGGACCTGAAAGGGTCCATTTGGTTCCACTTGTACAGTCTCAGAGATACAGATGTCTAACTCCTCAAGGACCCCTGGGGGTCCCCAGACCCCAAGTTGAGAACCACTGATAAACTACAAGAAAGAAACACATTTCCCACTTTTCTAACACTTAATGATCTTGATTAACTGGATTCATTTATATGAATAAAATAAAATTTGAGTTACAAATGTTCAAAATATACACATATTCAAAGATTTGCACACATTTTCACGACTTTTTAGTGCCGCGCTGTGAGCTTGTAGATCTGCTATTTGTCAATAGCTAAAGTATAAAATAATTAAGGCCCCTCCACCTTGGGCCCTAGTAATTCAATCCCACTTTTCCCCCCTTGTGACGCCCCTGAAAGTAACAAAGAGAACGCCTCTCCTATCCTCTCTGCAGGATCCTGCGTGAGGAGGCCAAGGTGCGGGAGGCGGAGGAGAGGAAGCGCAGAGAGGAGGAGGCGCGCCTCATGGCCGAGCAGCAGCGCCTGAGAGACGAGGCCGAGCGCATTCGGGAGGAGAAGGAGGCGCAAGAGAAAGCCAGGTTCGACCAGGAGGAGAACGACAAGCTGCAGAAACAGGTCAGCTGGATCGGCTTGTGTGCAGTGCATTCTGAGAGTAGTGCTGTTCTAAAGGAATCTATGCTTTATCAGTATTGATATACAAGTTCAACAAATGTGACTCCCTGTGATTCCCCCGCAAATTCAGTAGAGATGCTGCAATCTTGATCTTTGACTTTCGATCCGGTAGCGATATGGAAGCATCAATTACCGATCCGATACAGATGCCGATCCGATACAGATGCCAATCCGATACAGCACATATTTGATATATTTAATATTATATATGAAATATGATATATAAATAATAAGTACAATAAAATAAAACTAAAATAAAAGCACATATTTACAATCTGCATTTTAGCTATGATTCGATGTACGTCTTTTGGCTGATATCGAGCCGATATCCGATCTGAAGATCGGATTGCAGCATCCCTAAAATCCAGTCAACCTTTCTACCATCAGGGTAGATTTATACATTGGGGTGGGGGGAGTACATGTTGTTGTGAGCCCTAACCTCAGGCCTAAGTCTGACTGACTCACAGCCCCCACATCGACTGTCTGGCATCTGGGCAGATTAACGAAGGAGAATATGTGCTGTCAAAGAGGATGTGTGTCATCGCGCGAGCCCCGACAGTCGGAGGCGGTCCTGTCCAGCCGGCCAGATGCCAGCTGGTGACCTCCATAATGGCGTTAGCCCAGTGTTTAGCAGGGGCTGAGAGAGCCATTGTGACTGTTGTGACTGTTGGCCTCAGTGACAGCTCTGTGCTGCCCCTTGTCTGGGCTCGGCATTGGAATGGGATGACAGCGTTATAGGGAGGGACTATGTCTCTGTGCCACTTCATGCCTGAAGTGTTCAGCTATGCTTCATGGCGTTCATGCTCATTGCTCGCTCTGGCCCTCCAGGGATTTGCCCTGGTTCAATTGGCCAGTTGTTTAGCACTTATGGCGCCTGTGCCGGTATGGCTTTGTATTTTTAGCTCTTGGTTTAGTTATAGTATTGTGTCCTTGTGAATGAAAGGACTTTGAAACTTGTGTGGTATCCTTTAAATTGACTTGTAATTTGAAGCCTTTTTTCTGTCTAGAGTCTAGACAATAGACAATTCATTCTATTTGTTTTGCCCATGACAGATGAGATTTACATGTATGACATATCATTGTTTTCATCCGTCTGCTCATCACATCTGTTGTGTTGCCAGTGAGTCTAAACACGCAGTGAGCTATATAATGGAATCATTTAAAGAACATACTGTATCAACTTTTGCCTGAAGGCAGACTACTACTAAAGCAGCCATGTGCTGCCACCTGGTGGTTTAAGTGCAAACTGACTTTCTTTTACAAGAAACAAAATGCCTTGCCCCCATGTATTTCAAAACAGGAGAGAGAAAATAAGTATCCAATTATAATTATTCTGAAAGGTTGATACAATTAACTTAATATGTTCGTTATGTTATTGTTTCAGAGGGAAGAGGCTGATTCCAAGGCCCGCGAGGAGGCCGAGCGTCAGCGCCTGGAAAGAGAGAAACATTTCCAGAAAGAGGAACAGGAGCGTCTGGAAAGGAAGAGGGTAAGGAAATTAATTCTCTTCGGTGTCCAGAAAGTCCACACATGCTGCTTGATACACGTACTTGATCACTCAGTACACAAATGACATGTTGATAATTGACGGCACCTCCACCCTCTCCCCCTGGACAGCGCCTAGAGGAGATTATGAAGAGGACCCGCCGTAAGAGCGATGCGGGTGATAAGGTTGGTGTGATTTGATATTCTCTGAGAAACGTAACTACTAGTGACTTATTGGACAACTTTGTTTTTTTTTCTACAACAAGGTTTCATATTTTAGATTGTAATTAGAGAAAAGAAAATATGAATGTTAAAATGTTTTCATTTACTGCTTTCTATCGTTTTAGCCATTTTAGCGATTTTTATTTCAGTGGTTGGGGGCATGAGTACAAGTGGCTAAATATGTCTTTTTAGACACAATAAGCTGCCGATTGCTTTATTACTATTTACAGTAACACTACTAACCCCCATAAGTCACATCTGCCCATGAAAGCGCCAGTATCTTATGGTATAGAACTCCATCTTATGAACTACTGCTTAAATAACATTGGGCTAAATCGTTGTATGTTGTTTTAAACAATTGCAGAAGGATGTCAAGGCTTCTCCACAGGTCAATGGCAAGGACACAAACACCAATCAAGGTAGGTTTTCTCTGTTGATAAATGTGCTTTTGACTATAGTGTGTATAGTAGTAGTGAAAACTGTCTCAAGTTCAACACCTTTAATGTTGCCTATTAGACAGAGGCCATTCTCCAAAGGGGAAATCACACATTGTGTTATATTATACTGTAGTAATTAATTCATGAATTCCTTGCTTATTCATATTCAACTTTCCTTCAGGGCCTGTAAACCTGCAGAGTCCTCGGGAGCCTGTGAGTAATAGCGCAACAGTCATCAGCCAATCACAAGGTGTCTCTGGCTCTGTCCTGAATGGTGTTCAGCCAGCCTCTCACCAGAATGGCCTCTCAGCTAATGGCGAGGCAGCTGACTTTGAGCAGATCATCAAGCTGAACAGTGGGGGTAACCCCGGGCAGCAGCCGAGTGGCAGGGGCACTGAGCCAATCTTGGCCTTCGAGGGAGGAGAGCCCTTCCTGATGAAAACAGGTCCAATGAAACCTCAGCATGTTGCAGGTACAGCCCCTGGATACGCAAAGTTATAGATTGTCGATGCACAGTATATTGTCAAATGGAGGCTTCAGCTCTCTCCTATCTTGATTCAAGCTTCACAATGGTAGCCTCAGTGGTGGGAGAACTGTGTTTAAAACCAAGATTGAGTTCCTAGCCTTGTTTAAACATTTCACTTGATTTGTCGGAGATAGAGCAACGTCTCCTATAGTAATTCCAGTGCCTCCTGCAGTCTTGAACGCAATTTAATTATCAACGAAAGCAAACAAAAAACATCATTGGTTCCAATCATTTTATCATAAACCAAATATTAACCCTTGATTGTAATCACACATCAACTTTTAAAAATGCTACAAAAGGCACTGTTTGTTCCCAAAATGTGCTTTCACTTCTGGGTGGCAACCCAGCCTGACGGAGACCTGCGTGCTGAGGAGCGTGCTTTTCTAGTTCAAATTCTGAAAATTCTGAAACAGGGTTTGTTGAATATTAGATTTTATTTTTTAATTTGTTTTCATTATTTGTATTCGCAAAAATGTATGATCCTCTGATTGCACATGTGTGCAACTAAGTATAACCCAGGCCTTTCTCCTCTGTTTATGTCTCCACTCCCTCATTCCCTCTGCTTCCAGAGGTCCTGTGAGTCCTGAGGCTTCCACTGAGATGCATCTTTCTGACTCAAGACTGGTTGAGCTACTGTAAGAGATTTGTGCCCCCACACCGCAGCAGATTATAAGGAAGTGTGCCAAAACAAAACAAAAAAACTATGGACTGCTTGAGGTTCTCTGTAATATCTCCAAACTGCAGAGGATAAAACAGAGGAACATGACTCAAAAGTAAAAAAAGAAGAGACTTAAAAAAAGGAACAAAAAAAGCAAGTATTGTCTGTCTAAGTCACTGCGTGTCATGGTGCAGCATTTGATGAGTTTTACTGAAATGTAACATGGCAATTTATGGTGCACCTTAAACATGACTGACAGTGTAACACATTTTAGGAAATATAAGACCTGGAAATACATACTATTTGACAGTGGTTATTATTATTATCGTTGTTATGATGTTGCTATTGTTATCTTAAGTTGAACAATGTGTGTGTGTTTGTTCTGTTTGTCTTGAATTATTGAGTTATTTAACTTGAGGAGCATTGTAAGGATTGACCACAGACAGTGTATGTAAATGTATAATGAATGAGCCTAGCTGCTAGGCCTCCTGCCATAGGGGATCTGTGGAATAAAGCTTTATGAAAGGGAGCTGGGTTTGTCTCTCTATCTCCATAATGTATCAATAGGTAGCTGGTTCTGAAAACCAGGTAGGTTCAGTGTGTGGGCTATTTGTTGATTACGTACTCTCACAGTTTTTGATGGTGATACTGAAATGACACATTTTGCATACAATATATTTGCCTCAGTACAAAAAGAAATATGTTCAGACCCATCTCCAGAAGGTGGCAGTACTGTCTTTAAAACAAAACCAAAAGAGTTCTGCTCTCATTATTTTTCTGCTGCTCTATTTAGCACTGAATCCTTTCTTTTTTTAAAGATTTGTTTTTGGGCTTTTATGCCTTTATTGGATAGGACAGTAGAGCCATAGCTAAACTAAACAAATGTATAGCCAGTGTATATGATGAAAGTAAATAAATTAATCTTATGTTAAGCATTGAGTTAAGTGTAATGTAATGTAATGCAATGTAATGGCAGAAAACCTACACAGAATTTGACCTCTGCATTCAAGCCACCCTAGAAGGATCAATTGGTAGCTAATCTCTGGCATGCTGAATTAGATATGAAGGTGGTATGATTCACTGACTAGTTATTCACAAGGACATACTGTAGCAGTGCCAGGTACCAAATGTTAGTTACTGTAGATGTAGCTAGCCATCATCACCTCAACTCTAAATTTACCATTGGTTTTAGTATTTGCTAAGGAGGGAGTTTAAATTATTACAGTTACTGAAATTGTGTATACAGCCTACGTATATTTCACCTATCCAGTGTCTTGAGGGAGATTATTTTTAAAGTAAATCAGTAAAGCACTTTGACATTGGCATGTTATTGTCTCCGACTCCCAAAGGCCAGGAGTTTTCACGCCTGTCCATCCATCCGTCCGTCATTCACTGTGAACAGATAATCTCAGGCACCGTTGGACTGATCGGTGTGAAACTTAGCATGCCACTCCCAGTAGGGAAGAACCTCTTCCCCACATTTGACAAATCGGCCTAATAGTGGCGCTATAACATTTTGGTCTGTATGAATTGTATGTCTTACAAAGATCAATGCCCCTTGCCTAGCGGTCCAGGCACACACCACATAGGCTCTGATGCCTGACATCGTGTTACTGGTTCGAATCCTGATCCCAGCAACCTTTGCTGCGTGTTACTCCCCATCTCTCTCAGGATCAATAAAAGCACCAAAACAAATATATAGGCCTATATATATATATATAAAAAAAAGACACTGGATTCATTGGATCATGACACAATTCCCCTAGACCCTGGCCATTTGTGCCAGACAATATTTCCCGACATTTTGTGTTTTCTTCAAAACACTCTTGCCACTACTCGTACACATTTTGTCCAAAAATCACACAAATCGTTACACATTACTCTGGCATGTGATCAGTTGCTCTAGGTTATACCAGGGGTCAGCAACCTTTTTGAAATGAAGTGCCATGTTTTTTATTTTTTAGATAGTCAGTGTGCCATGTCAACATACATGTTAATGACACGCCATCAAACACTCTGACATATTTTGATTGGCATGATCATTATCATTTGACTCAAGCAATAATTCATCTCCCCTACTCCCTCCACAGTCAGAGATCAGAGTTTTAATGAATGTAGAATTATGTGCAGGATTTAATTTGCTGTAAAGTAGGTGACTTCAGTTAATTGATCATGGTTTTAAAATATTTGATTTTAAATAAAAATGGTCTCTCTCACACTTCTGCCAGTGTGTCAGTGATCACCCTAAGGTTGCCTACCCCTGGGTTAACTTACACAGTGAAAGGACTGACATCAAATGGTAAAGCAGTAGAGAGCAAAGGCCGCAAAGATGTTTGTGTGAGACTTGGTGTCCACTTGCTAATAGATGCAATATCATGTATCGTGCACTTTCACAGTCAAATATAACAAGCCTTGTGGTGAGACATTAATGTCATCGCTAGGCAACTCATTCATAACAGAACTCACACAGTCCACTCTCTTTTGGTTACAGTGAATCTATCGTAGGCTACTCTTGCTAGCATATCAAATGTCAGTGCAAGACAAATGTCTAACAAGATAAACAAAAGTTTGAACTATGACCACTTGGCCAGTGAAATGTGATTAGAGACTGAATCCCAGTGGAAGACAGGTGGTGCTGTCTGCATCTGTGTGCTCTGTTTTGGACAGATCGAGGTAATGGGGTTATAATTAGAAAGCTGGCTCATGCACCATACAATGCAAAGCTGCACACAAAGAACATCTCTGCTTCTGTACACAACATGGCCTCTAAAATCACTAATATGATTTACTTTGCGGCTCATCCATTATGTATGATGGGGCGACGCCCCCCCAATGGGGAAAAAAAAAGAGAACATGTATATTCTACCATGTAACTAAAAGCTGTGACTGGCCAGTGTGACTGGCCATTTTGGTTATATCAAAACTAAAGTGGTGTCTAAATCAAACCACCTACTGAATGTCACAATCAGGGTCAAGTGCCATGTGGGTGTAGGCCCGCCGCCCGGAGAAGTCTCATTGACTTCAATGTTAATGTCACCCCTCCCCCCCTCTTCCCTTCAATGCTTGCCCACAGATAGATAAACGTGTTTTACTGGTTCTCACTGATAACTACCCCCACCCCTATTATAGTGTAATATTGCTATTTTGTTCAGTAACAGGGGTCTCTCCAGCTCTCTATTAAACTACAAATAGCTACATTTTCAGGTTGGGATACCAATTTTATCCATTCAGAGACTAAACACATACTGTATTTGTAGTCTGGCCCTAGTAGAATTACATTAGAAAATTCAATATGACAATGTCAAGTTAATTAGCCTTTGAATACCCTGAAATATTTGCCAGGAGGCACCACTGCTTTGCAGCCTCGGGAGCACAAGAATGTAATTACATGGCTCCCCAACATCGCCATACTTTCTCTTGGTCATACCGTCTCTACATGGTATATGTTCCTGGTAACACTCAACACCATGAGTTCTGCCTTGTAGAATACAATAGTGTTGGTAAAAGGGAACATCCTGTTGAGCAACTTCCTCTCCATGTTCCTGGAAGGACAGCGTTTGCATACTCATTTCATGGTTCTATGATATGAAAACTACCAGGTGCTGACCAGCCAGGTGAGCATGTACTGTGTGAGCCAGGGCAGGAATTTCATGGAGGCCAGGGACGTGCTGGCCATTGGGAAAAGCGGGACAACTCCCGAACGGCTGGTTCATTCCCGGCCGGCCATTAGGAAAAAAATAAAAATAAGATGTCGGCCTTCGTTCCATTTTGGGGGCTGGGTGGCCAACAAAGTAAATCGTCACTGTCGGGCAGAAACCTCGTATCTCCTAGTTTCAAATGTATACATTTTTTGCAAAGCAAAGCCCTACTTCATCATATAAGGCCGTTGCACAAAAGTAGTGAAAACAGCAGATCTACAACCACCAGCAGATCTACAAGCACACAACGCCTCGCGGCGCGAGGCTGTTTTCACTAGTTTAAATCATTTTTAAAATGATAAATATAAAACAAACGGTTTTGGACATACAAGGTTTCCACCCGACAACGACAAAATATAACTCATGTACAGTAATTGGCCCACTGGCTTGTCACTTGTCATGATCTGAAATGGCAAATCTTTGAGTAGCAGCAGCGCTATAGAGAGAGATCTCTCTCTATAGCACGCAATGAGGGCCTCTCCAACTCTTTTTCCCGGGCTGAATCAGGGGCCCAGCACGTCCCTGATGGAGGCCATGGCTGCCGTTGCCCCTCAGTTAGGCCATGTGCCCTTCAAACCAATGGCATGACCTGAGGCCACAGTGGCCTTAATGCCCCAGCGGACTGTAGCACTTTCTCCTCTGTCTCTGTCTTGTCAATATGTGTAGACAGTAGACACCGGTGTCTCTTTCTTGTCATGCAGACACCAGTGTCTTTTGTTGAGATTCTGAAATCTTAACTCCCCCGAGTTACAATCTGATGGATTCATCAGATTGTAAATACCGTCATTTATCTATTTCACTGCAGATTTGGTTATCATCCCGAACCCTTAGATTCAACGAATTATTTTAATAATTCATAAATTTCTATTTTATGGCCTTTGAGTCCTCAAAAAATGGACGACACCAAAGGCCAAGTGGCCTTGCCCCTAAAATTACAAAATTCCAGGCCTAGTGTGCACAATTTCTTTTGTTTTGAATTATCCAGTACATCAAAGTGATGTACTGGATAATATCAGTGGGGTTAGGCATTTTAAATGACTAGATATTGAGGAGAAAACTACGTTTTTCAATAAATACATTTCAATACATTACTCTGCCACAAATGCAACAGAAAATACTAATATACAGCACAATGAATAGTGTTCTGTAATGAAACACTGAAGGTGAATCTATACTGACACTAACCCTCACATGCCAAACTGATAATCTTGCCTGACTTATGTTTTCAACCTTCTGTACAGTGATTTCATTCAGCTATCATCATTAAAATGGTGGACATTTTGCTCTTATTTTGTGAAAAGGGCGGGGTTGGGGGGCTAAGAGCAAAACGTCCTGTGGAGTACTTGTCTTGCATAAAGTCATTTGTGTGCCAGCACCTGCTCCACCCCCTAATCATGAAGGTACAGTGGTCTAAATGCCATTGCACCATGACACTCAAAGCATAACAACAAAACACTTTGTGTGAGAAGGATCTAAATAATTCAGTTGAATTTCCTCCACGAGGCCAGGGGGGAACTTTTGGTTTCACTTTTACTGCAATATACAAGGTAAGGGATTTTCTATAGTCTCATTCTTTGATAGCACAACTACTTTTTGTTTAAACAAAGTCTAAAGGTTGCCTTTCATTATGTTTCAAATCTGAGCGTTAAAAGCTTGTTGGTGAATTTGGCTACATAAACCCTTTAATCGATCACAAAGTAGGCCGCTGTCTAATGCAACACAAGCAGGATCTGTGTAACTAAACACTACCAAAGGGCATAGATTCAAATTAGTAGGAAGAAGGAAATAGGTCAGAGAGTATTGCTTTAAGCTGTGACTTCTATGCTTGTGAGTAAGGCTTGACAATATCCTTTCACTAAGATAACTGTTCAATCAATATGACATAGACAAACCTGACTTTGATAATTTACTGTGAATTGTTGATGCTTTCCTTACATATACATTGCATATACATATACATTGGGAAAAGACAATAAGTAGGCTCAAATCTGATCTAAGCGCCTTTACCTTTAACTTTTACCACAATTGAAGATTTTGTTGATAAGGATTATTTCGATTTTGCATCTGGGTTGATAGAATCGGTTGTCCATGAGAAAATAGGAGTGAGCATGACCTAGACCTGTTTTGCAACAACGCTAAAGAGGAAACCAGTCTCACCGTTGTCAACTGGAGCAGTATGAGAGACTGAGCTGAATCTCATTTGGGTCTGTCCTTGAAATGGCTTTTAGATCACAATAGACCTGTCGTGATAGTCCTTGAGGACTTCTCAGTATGGATGGTTATGTTCTGCAGAACACCCCTTATCAACATGTGAGCTCAACGTTGTGTCTGTGAAAAATGAGGGAAAGGTATTTTACTTAGTATACATTATTCACACTGTCTAGAGTCGACTCTAGACAAATTAGCTTATATACACAGCCCATGCCTCAGGGTATCCTGATGCTTATGCAAATGGTATGACATGTTATTACAATGACTCTGAATACTGCTGTCACTCTGGCTCTGGTACAGACTGCAGTAGGCTACTGTTTTGAATTATGTAAACACAGGTGTCTTTAGACTGCTGACAATGCACAAGTGTGACAGCAGGGACTAAAGATGGCATTTACCAATACTATAATATTAATGCCCCTCTTATTATTTCATGGGCTGGGGTCATATGCCAACAGAATGATTCACAGCCAAATGACAAGAAAATGTTCACATGTCTATACTGTAGTTATAGGAACGTTCCTACTACGGCTTGACACAAAATTGAAACAATAGATAGATGATGATCTAATTCTTCGCTAAAAAATATGAATTTCACAGCTTCCCATTAAAGTCATGAAACTCATACTGGAGGCAAAAGCAACTATAAGAAACAGAGGTGGCAATGTAATGTAACTGCAGATGGATTCCTACCATACTCCATGTGAATAGAATGAATAGTCTACTGGTGGTAGGCCTATTGAGGTTATTTTTTTGTTTGATGATGTTCTGTTACTAATTGAAAACTAATGCAACACTTTAACATAAACCATACTGAAGCTGAGATAACTATAATGCAAAGTAATGGCCATTCTACATTCTATTGTGTCCACAGACCTAAAGCTTCCTGACAGGTGCGTGTGCTTCATCACCCACCTATCAGACACAGGCAGATGGGACAGACGGTCTTATGTGGATCAGATAAAAATAGTGTGCTATAAATGAATACCAAGCTTCGGCCTGTGTTGAAAAAAAAAAGAGTTCCATGTGGAATTCCAACAACAAGGGCGTAACAAAATGTTAATTGATAGTTTGGGGGTTTTACAAAAGTTAAATAAAGGAAATGCAAATGTTGCAAAGGCTAGTTTCGTCATTTTAATTTAATCATGTCTGGTCAGATGAGAGAGGGGGGGTTGTGGATGGATGAATGGATGGCACTGAAATAGTATCTGGTGAAAGCAACAGGGGTCCTCCTCAAACTCAACCAACAACATTTAAATCCCTGATTGAGATATTGCTCAACCATGTGTCCTACCCAGGGACCAGGGTCTACATTTCTCAATGGAAGAGTAGGGAAACCCCCAACCACACTGCAGATGTTCACCTTATTGTATCACTCCCAGTCTCTACCATACAGATTGGTTAAAATGACATTGTAGCTATAGTCAACACAATAACTTCGGGATAGCAGCTTTTATGATAGATCAAGAAACTGTGTCCAAGGGTTGATTCACTGCAGGTACATTTTACTCAAGTACTTAAAGTACAATTTTTAGGTATGTTTTTGTTTACTTTACTGGAGTATTTCCAATTTCCTATACTTTTACTTCTATTCCAGTTTATTATTATTATATTATTATTATTACAAAACATACATTAACCACTTCAGCCCTATTATTATAGCTCGCAATGTGAGCTTGTAGATCTGCTATTTTCAAAGGATTTTTTTTATACATTTGAAAACTTGAAATGGGACATTCATTCTGCATAATGTAAGCTACTTTCACTTTTGGTAGGCCTACTTTAAGTATACATTTTGATACCAATACTTTTGTACTTTTACTCAAGTACATTTTGATTACCAGACGTTTACTTGTAACAGAGCATTTCTAATATTGCAGTTAAAACATTTGAGTACTTTTTCCACCACTGCAGCCAGGTTATAATACTGTAGGGGTCTTCAACAGGGGGTCCGCGACCCCTAGGGGGTCCGCGGAGGTACTGCAGGGGGTCCGCGAAATTATTGCTTAAAAAAAAAAAAAAAAAGATTTCAAAAAATGTTTTTTTTTTTTTTTTTTTTTTTCACATTTATGTTAAAAAATAAATCATGATTCTATCCATTTTGAATAGCTATATACATGATTACTATGCAATTGACAGATTGTTGATATTATTGACACTGGTTCTCAGTTAATAAGTAGTATGTTTAGAAATGGTAGTGGTACAGCCCACCCTGTTCGCTGTAACTTACATGTTTAAAATAAAAAATATGTCGTAGCCCCGACCCCCCCACCCTACAAGGTGGTAGGGGGTCCCTGCTCCATCTCCCCATCAGTTTGGGGGTCCCCGGCCTGAAAACGTTGAAGACCCCTTGGAGGTGGGCGTCAGGCAGGCTGCCTGCTATCTATCAACGCTAGTGTTGAGAGACATTGCTGTAATGTGAGCCCTGCTGCTGCAGCTACGCACTGCCTCATACGCACGGTCACACGGCGACGTCTCGCGCGACTCCTCCTAATTAGATTTGGTTGGTAGTGGTGCGACTGTGCGACTAGCAGCGTTAGCGAAGCGAATGGTCGTCTTGTCACGTTTTAACAAAACATTACCTTCCCTCCAGACGTGTGCACACATGTGCACTTAGCGTTATTCTTGTTTTTTTATCGAGTCACGGCGATATCAATGCATTCAACCGAGCGGTGAAACGACACGGAATCGTCCAGGGCTCTGGTAAGAAGAAGACGAGGACATTCCGAGCGTTTGTTTTCCGTGTTGCTACTTGCTAGCCAGCAGGCTTGCTAGCTTAGAAAATAGCAGATCTACAAGCTCACAATGAGTCGCGTAGCGACGCATTGTGAGCTTGTAGATCTGCTATTTTCAAGCTAGCAGCAGCAGGTATCGAGCTAAAATAGCTGCTAACGGGATATTGTTCTTTCAGATCAAACCAGGAAGGAAGCAGAGGCAGCAGCGTAGCCGTAGCTTCACTTTAGCCTCGTCCAAACCACTGACTGACGGGTTGTAACTACAATCAAACGGTATGTAACAGTAACTACTACTCAAACGTTTTACTATATTAAAGTATCAATACGGCAATGTAGATAATTATGCACTGTTAAACAAAAGTCTGGAATTCAACATTTACTCTAGTAAAAGTACAAAAGTATTGGTATCAAATCTAAATGTACTTCAAGTAGCCAAAGTAGAAAGTACTCATTATGCAGAATGTCCAGTTTTCAAGTGTATAAAAACCTTTTGAAAACAGCATCTACAAGGACATTGTTAGAGATTGGAAATACTCAAGTAAAGTATAAATACCTCACAATTGTACACAATTGTACTTAATTAAATGCACTTAGTTACTTTACAAATTACACCAATGGGATAGCTAATGATTTGATTGAGCCCACCCCCCCCCCCCCCCCCCCCCCTTTTTTTTTTTTAATAACGTTGCAAGCACAACAAGTGTGGAGTTGGTGCATGGTTGAACTTATTCGTGTTAAAAAGCCACCTTTGACTTTAGCCTTGGTGCTAACTCAAATGACACATACCATAAGTTTTACTTTGTTTAGGGAAAAAAAAACCTCATAATGTCGTGTTTAATGGTTACTGGGTCACAGCTGTTCAATCTTAGGTACCTAAGCATTAATTAACAACATGGTTGCTCTAGTTATCAAAACAAAATGTTTAATGAATGTCTTGTCACTCTTGTGCGTTTTCTCTCTCTGCCTTCCCCCACTTGGTCTGTCTGTCTCTTTCTCTCTCATACTCTCTCTCTCTATCTGTTTGGTGTGGGGGGGGTATCAAGTGTAACTAACTAATACTCTTAGTCTCAAGCAAAATTAATGAGCTAATAGACTCTATGGCAGTACACTTTGTTTTGAGAAACTGGCTTCACCTTAGTGTGTCAGTTTAAATGCTTGTCAAATGTGTCGTGTTATTAACACTTATTCACAACCTCGGTAACAATCTAAAAAATGCTGCCTTTTGCCTTCTGTACAGTCAACTAGGGTCATGGTTGATTACTGGTAAGAGTCGCTTGAACAACAAATACAATGTGTCTCTCTTTGATTGGACCTCAGTCCACATTGGCAAACAACAGCTCAACAGCTCAAATACCAATCTGGCTGGTTTTCAAAGTAAACAAACTGATACTAGATGAGTGCACATCCGTGCCTGATAACCCAGATGAACATTGCATACCCATATTCACTTGCCATAAAGTGAGAGATTTTGTGTTATTTATGGTTGTCTTCCTGTCATCCTGTGTAGTAGTAGTGTACTGCGTGCATTGCTTTTCTGGAACCAACCACACATGCATGTATCTCATGTTCCTATCTCGATTAAGACATCGCCAGAATTAGGCACAGAAACCACATCCTCTGTAAGACTTATGAAATGGGTGCTACATATACATGGTCAGTTGAAATCTTGCATTTGAGAGAGGCCTTTGATTAAAGACTGGACTTTATATTGATCCAGCAGGGGAAATTCAGTCGCCATAGGCAGCACAACAGAATAATAGATGCCGAGTAAGAAAAGAATAGCCCATAGGAGTTGCAGAGATTTTGGACTTAAAATGTCCGGCCTATGAGACCAACCTGCAACACTAATGCATTCAAGTGGAATAATCTGGTGAAATATTAATACTTTCTCCCATTTACTGTACTTTATTTAAATGCCAAAGGATGCCTGGTGGAGCAGCCAGTTAGTGCAATGACCATATTTTCATTCTGGGTGGCAAGGACCATGTTATGTCTTGCATGTCTCACATCTTTCTGCCCTCAGTTACTTGTCTCGCAACACTCTATTTAAAAAATCACACCCGTGTGAACTGAGCGGTGGTGTGTGTGTGTGTGTGTGTGTGTGTGTGTGTGTGTGTGTGTGTGTGTGTGTGTGTGTGTGTGTGTGTGTGTGTGTCTCTGGCCTGAACAACAGCGCCCCTCCCTTAACATGTGTGGTCAGAAAAGGTTCTGCAGGCTACATACAGACACGGACACATGCACACACACACGCACGCATACACACACGGCCACGTATAGGAGACGGTGTAACCACCGCTCAAAAAAAAGTCAACGTAGGATTGGTTAAGTACAGTAGAAGATGCTGGGGAAAAATGCACTTGGTAGAGGCATGGCACGCTAACTAGTAATTACCATTCAGTACTTGTATGTGAACACTGCACAGCCTCGATAATGAGGGAAACGGCAAGCATGCAAATGCATGCAGACTTTAATTTAATAATTAAGCTAGCTCTTGACGGATGCATTTATTGTGCACCACTCCCTCCTCATTGCAGATTTTTTGCTGACATGACTTATAGAGCAACACATTTACTATGCAAACAAAGGTGTTTTTTTAAGTCAAGACATTCCGAGTTCTTTTTTTTTAAAGATTTGTTTTTGGGCTTTTATGCCTTTTATTGATGGGACAGTAGAATGACAGGAAATGGGGAGAGAGATGGGAAGTGACACTCGGCAAAGGTCGTCGGGATCGGGATTCGAACCAGCGACACGCCGTCAGGCCTGGACCACTAGGCCAGCAGGCGCCCTGCATTCAGAGTTCTATTAACCCATTCAGGCCGGGAACACATTTTGCTGTTTGGGAGGGGCTTACAGTACATGTACAGTATGTAGCAACATATTTGTTTTGTAGGCTAATTTCTGATTTAGCCCTATTCTATAGGTTAGGCCTAAACAAAAGTTTAAAATCATTAGAATTATTTGAACATGGCTGCCACAGTGGCACAGACCTATAATACGTTTTCCACCCTGACAAATGCTCCTCACTTCTGATATGCGTAGGTGTTCTTTTTGGCTAGAAGTAGTTCAGAATAGCATATTAGCAATAGTGAATTATTGTCTGTATTAGCCTGGTTCCTCCCTACTCTTTGCTGTCCCCATTCCTGCATTGCATGTCAAACGTACTGTAACATATGCTCCTATTCTGGGGCTATTGATTGTGATTGAGAGTTATTGAAATTTGACAGAAATTTACATGCTAAATTAAGTCAAATAAATGTTCCTGTAGAACAAGGCTAGGTCAGGTGTGGTTGCAGCATAGTACTGCAACACCATTTAATATTCTGACATTTGGATTTGGTGATTTTGGTCAAATATATACATAGCATTTGTTTCTCATTTGACCAGCACCGTTTTACACTTTCAATGCATAGGCATTGCGTCCACCCGGCATGTCTGGTTTTAGTTGCAAACACATTTAGGGTAATCCTACCAGGCAGCGTGTGACTGAAAAGAAACTCCCCATTCCAACTTTACCAATATATTTTAATGGCGACGAGTACTTTGTCAAAGTATCTACACAGGCTCTCAGTAATGTGAGACTGCCTCCTAGTTTTACTAGGGAGCAATTTGTTTGGTACACACCAAAATTCACTGTAACTTATGGTTTGTTTACTTTGTGGTTGGATTTGCTATAATATTTCCCAGAATGATGTTTTGTTACCAGTGAACCGGAACACACAGGCCATTTGAGCTCTGACCCATTGACACTTCCTGACCCCATTTGTGCCATTTCTTTTCCACTGTCAGTATTTGCTCATGGGTCTCCCTGGGTCAACATTACCATATAGTGTGTAATTTGTTTTTCCCCATTTCCAAATCTTTGCTTAATGGAAGACAGGGAATGCTGTCTGTTGGTTACTGTTTAAAATAATGCATTCCTAAATATGGATGCTAGGTTTAACCCCCTGACTACCCAGTGGATCCCATTGAGTCTTGGTCTGCAGACTTTGTACCTACCTGCCCTGCATTTGTGCTATCAATTCAAGTCGAGACCTTCTACTCATACTGCGTTGAATGTGTTCTCCTGTGCAACACGCTTTAGCTAAGTATGGAAAATTTGCAGAAGTACTGTTTTACATTTACGCAAAAGTGGATGAGTGCAGCACTAGAACACGTGTCAATTTGTGGTATCTCCAACATTACAAGCAACAGAGATGTAAGGCGTTAAAGAGTCAAAATACACACTGAAAATGTTCATCAGTAGCTGATGGTGTCCACTTTAGGACCCCTCTAGGTATCCTTTGGAGTCTGGTTGTTTCCTCTAGGTTGTTAACTTACTAGATTGTTTGTCTGAAGTGGACCATGCCAGCTTTCACTGTTCTATATTGTCTGTGTCTGTTGCCTGAAAGCTATGTATGCTCACTGACACTGTCTGACTGCTGTATTGCTCTTAGAGCTGTCTCTTAAGATGTGTTAAAGATAACGTATTACTCATGCATAGTTTAAATGGTGAGCTTCTGTGTGTTGCTGCTAATATTATCCTTGCTTAGTTTTCGATCCGGTTCCCTTTGTCAAGGTCACACGGCGCATTGGAGAGAGGGCGAGATCATTTATTTAGCGACCCAGTCGGTAGATTTAGCGACCCGGTCGGTAGATTTAGCAACCTGGTCTGTGAAAACTACCGACCAGGTTGCAACCCAGTTGTAGGTCGCTAAATGATCTCGCTCCTACTGGCGCATTGGGACTCTTGGTGTCAGGATAAAAGCAGAGCATGCATGAGTGTTGATGACAGCAGACAAGGTGTTAGGCAATCTCACTAGGCTCAAGCTGTACAGCTCTGTATGACTGACTGTTAACACTTTTAGGATCATGTGGTGTTTTTGGAGCGGTGAAAGCGCTCCCAATAGACAGGTATGTCCGTGGGTGGCTATGTCTCTGGGTGGCTATGTCTGTAGCCTGGCAATACCTTGAGTGGCCACACAAGTTAAAGGAGGGGCGCTGTTGTGCAGGCACACATACACACACACACACACACACACACACACACACACACACACACACACACACACACACACACACACACACACACATGCAGCAACACTCACCCCCCCCCCCCCCCCCCCCACACACACACACACACGCACGCACGCACGCACGCACGCACACACACACACACACACGCGCGCACGCAGCAACACTCACCCCCCCCCCCCCCCCCCCACACACACACAACATCATGACACCCCCCCCCCCCCACCCACACTCACGCAGCAACACTCACCCCCCCCCCCCCCACACACACACACACACAACAGCATGACACACACACACACACACCCCCCCACCCACACTCACTACACAAACGCACACACACACACACGCGCACGCACCAACACTAACCCCCCCCCCCCACACACACACACACACACACACACAACAGCATGACACATTAAAAAGCTAGCAACATCACTGCATTATAGATCTAGGACAGAATTCATAGATTTAGAACACATAGAATCAAAAACATAGACCTGGAACTGCTCAAATTCACCGCTCCACTTCGAACCAAGGTTTGATTTTTTTTGTGTTGCTCACTCCGGAAGCATTTTGTGAGTTGGTGTACAAAAACATTTCCATTAATATAATCTGTTAACTCAAGTAACCGCCACCTCTTCCTTGTTTCATTGACAGGAGGATTGTGTTAGACAACCGTCACAGCAAAGATGTCAAAGAACCCGAATTCTCCACCTAGGTCCCGTTCTAGATCAAGGTCCCGCTCCAGATCACGGTCTTATTCAAGATCTCGATCCAGAACCCGTTCCCGATCAAGAGACAGGAAACATCGCTACAGGTAATGTAGTGTCTTCCTTTAAAAAAAACACACTTTATTTAACAATATCAAAATAAAGTAATTGTTTTTCTTATTAGTTAGTGTTACAGGATTATGCCATCTTTATTGTTATTATTTCTCTCCACATCACGTCTGTTTCTTTTAACTAGAGACCTGCAGTCTATGTTGTACCAAACTGAGGGCAAAGAACAAAATGTTGGGCAAATATTTCCCCAATGAAATATAATGATTTAGATTGTTCAACTAGAATACATTTAAACTATTGAGCAGTCACCATGCTTCAAGTACAGAACAATGATAGGAGTAGTCACTTCCAACATGTCCTCCCCCAGGAGGAGATAAGGACAGGTTCACAATCCTGTTCTTCTACAATGTAGAATCTTCATTTACATGAAGACATTAGAAGTTCATCTTTTGGGAGGGGGGAAGTCTGTTCCTGAGTGTATTCACAGCAGAGAGATCAATTTGCCTCATTATGGGAAAATCCTGGTAATCACAGAGAGATCAATTTGCCTCTGTCTTCCATTATGGGAAAATCCTGGTAATCAACACTTGAAACTAAGGACCTAACACGGTGGTGGTTTGGTCTCCCAGCTCTTCTATTGAGACATTTAAAAACTGTAGTCTCACTGGTAGTATGATACACTACCATTGAATTATTATTCTCACTTGAAAGTGACTTGCTAGTTGCTACCTGCACAAAGTTTACAATGGACAACAATATTCTTTGTATATTTCACACAAACTCAAAATAATTACTAAGTGTTGAAAGTATGCCTTCCCCTCATGGTCTGCCATCCTCCTTAATCTTTGAACCATTCTGGGGAACACAATATAGCAACCTAGCTGCATGTACATGTGTCATCATTTTGCATATGGTTTAAAAGAACAGCTGTACCAGCTAACAATACGTTGTTTCGTTGTCACAAGTTTGCAACGTGTTGATAGCTCTGCTCTTTCTTTCACATATGTCAAACTATGGCGCTGCTTGAATGGGCTCCTCTACGCAGCTTAGTGGACACCGTGGCTCATAGACAAATAATGCAGAGAAAAGGGTGTGCTTATCTCTGTCAAAAACGAATCCTGTTCATTGTATTGCAATAACAGCAACATTACTTGGATTAATAAATGATATTACTGTTTTGGCAACAATACATTATACTGCTCTTTACTGGGGAGACCAATACTACAGTATTACCGTAATATTTTACTTAGAAGCCCAACACAATTGTTAAAAATAGAAATGTATTTCAACACGCATGCCTTTCTGTAGATGCACTCAGGTCCTGACCTCTTTAAACTTTGAATGATTAGAGGGTGATTTGAGACCATTTGCTACACCTAGTCAATTATTTATCACAAGTAAAAACAAATGACTTGGTTACTAGTGACCATGTTAAATCTCCCTCATACCCTCTTTATTTAGTCTGTCTCCAAGGACTGCTGAACATTGTGTTCTGTTGTGTGGCCTTTGGTACTGCTTCCTCTCAACACTCAAGGAGGCAGTGTATGGGAACGTTGATAGAGTGATAGTCTTGCCTTTCAATTCCAATGAAACACTTCAAGGGGTAAGCTGAGACATGGTCTTATTACTGATCCACCAGGTATCAGTTGACATTAATATTTTACACAACTTTCACAAATCTATCTGCTTATTCTAATTTGCCTGATACTTGAAATTGAGTTCAAAGTTTACTGCAGGCTTTGTCAATGATCATTGCTGTTAATCGACTAATCTTAAAGTTTATACATGGCTGTAACTTTATTTACACTTACACGTCTGTAAATGTATTCTCAGCAGTTTATTTTTCTCCATGTATGGAGATCCGTTTTGAAATGTCATGCATGCCAAATTTATACACTTTAAATCTAACAATCTTTTTTAATGGTCTTGTTGCCTTCTTAGTCATTCAAAAGCTGTACTAAATGTATGAGAGAGTTGTCTTAAATGTATTGATTAGTGTTTGGGTCTCGGTGAGACAGTGTGTCGATTTTAGAGTGTTAAAATAACTGCTTCCTTTTTGTCAGGTGGCAGGTTGAAGGCTCTTCTCTGGAGTGTCAGTGTAGTGTCTGATGTTATATTGCCCCCTTTTGGCCTGAACAACAGTTGCACAGTAGACTCCACATCCTTCATCTAGTACAATGGCAAATGTTTTTTTGTTCTTTCTCTTCCTCTCATCCAGCTCTAGGTCTCGTTCCCGCTCCAGATCGTACTCTCCGTCCCAGAGAGACAGAAACTACCCCACCAGGGACTACCAGAACAACCGAGGAGGCTTCAGGCCTTACAACCGTGGTTACCGCAGGCCATTCGTCTACCGAGGAGGTAGACCCAGGGGCTATTATCCACGTGGCCGTGGCTACCAGAGCAGGGGAGGTAGCAGCAGCTATGGCTACAGAAACAACTGGCAGGGCGGCAACTATCATGACCAGGACCATCACTCACACAGCCCAAGGAGGGGCCGGTCACGCACCCCCCCCAGGAAGCGTTCAGGCAGCCGGAGCCGTTCCCGTTACTCTGACCGCTCGTCCTCCCGCGGATCCCGGCGCTCCAGGCGCTCCAGGCACTCCAGCTACTCCTCCCGGTCCCGGTCATTATCCCCGCGCCATCGCAGCAGCAAGGGGAAGCCCGGCCCCAAGGACAGTAAGGAAAAGCCTGCACAAGAGATGGATAGGACGGACCAGGCGGCGGATGGGAGTGCGATCGAGAAGGTGTCCGGAGGTAAATGGCTTGACTATGACACCAGCCCCAGACAAACCAGCCCTAAAACTGGCTCCACTGCTGGAGCCAAAGCGGAGAGTTCTGCTGCAGCTGACGGTAAAGCACCAGGGAGTGGTGGAGGCCCAATGTGGAGAACCGTTGGCAATAACCCTCCTCCTGTGCCTGCCGCCGATACGAAGAGCCCTTCAAAGTCCGGGCAGACAGCCACCTTCAGCGGGTTCGGATTCTTCGGAAAAGAAGAGACCAAGGCCGAAGATAAGAGCGCAATAACCTCTGCCTTCAAAAAGTATGTTTGTTTCTTTACTATCACAGTTCAGTTTCTATTATGATTTTCTTTTCCTTCTTTGCAGATTGTGTCCACACAGTGTTTGACATGTAATTATTCTTTCAAATGTGTTTAGTCTGTGCCAAGCCACAAAGATCCTCAGAAGAATACAGGTTAAAATGGATGACATAGGACTCCTCTTTTTAAGTGTGAATAACAAATTGGGAAAAGTAGCCGGCTGTTGACCTCTTCTATGCATTGAAAGGAGATTGTATGAATCCCACTTATTTAGGAGCTGATGGTTAAGTAAGTATTCATTATTGGAATATGGGTCCTGGTCAGTAATGTTTGCATCAGAGATGGGCATTCCATTGTCACTATTGTTCACAGATTGATCTCATTATGACTGCATAGTTACCGACCAATTAACCAAACATAATTGCCGTATTAGTTTTCACTAGGGTACAAGATAACATTTTATAGGCAATTGGTAAGCTAGGCTATACATTCATTATAGCCTAGTAAAAACTTTCCAAATGTCTTTATTCATATTACATCTCATCTAAATTGACATGCCCATCTCTGATTTGTTTTGAAATTTGCCTTTTTTTGTCTGTCACTTTTGTTCTCTTTAGTACCTAACCCATATTCAAAAACGACAAATATTCAAGTGATTTAAAAAGATATATACTTCTCAGGATATGTAATAAATAGCCAGTGCCATTGTCTCTCTCAGGTTCTTGGCAGAGTCTAAAAATAAAAAGCCAGACGAGAAGGAGAATGTCCACGATAAGGAGCAGGGGACAGCGGACAGGGAAGTGGAGAAAGGCAACAACAAGGCAGGAGGCCTCTTCAACGCCACCGCCGCTGCGGCCTATGAAGCAGACGCCAAGGAAGAAAAAGGCACGCCTTTCTTTGATGCCGGTGAAGAAGAGTTCCTCAAGTCCCACGGGCTGAAGGGCAGGGACACTGAAGAGGAGGGTGAGATCAAGCCCAAGACCTCCAAAACGCTCACAGAACGGGACATCTATGGGAAATGGGACGACGAAGCTCCGTATCCAACCTCCTACCCGTCGCGCAAGGAGAAGAGCCGCAGCCGGGAGGTCGAGGAAGGAGAGGAGGACATTGAACAGTTGGAGGAGGAGCTGTACCGCAGCCGCAAGCACAGCTCCAAGAAAGAGGAGAAGGCTAAGAAGAAGGAGAAGAAAGAGAAGAGGGAAGAGAAGTCCAGGCGTAGTCCGTCCCCCGCTGCCCCACCTCCCCGAGGCTCCAGCAGCAAGGAGAAAGACAAGCCCTTGTTCCCCGTGGCCTTGCCGCCAAGAGATGAGTCTCCCCCTCCGCGTCTCTCTGGGAAGAGGGAAGACTTTGATCCCAAACCTAGCTCCTTGGATGAAATGCCCAGGTACATGTGTAGTGCATATTGTGTACACCTCAACACCTTTATGCTTCAAGACATTTTCTATTCTAACAGCCAGTTTGGCCAGTAACCAGCCTTTTTAACCACAGGTGGTTGTGTTCTATTGTTAATATCTTGGTTGGCTTTTAAACCAGTGAATGGCTTGTGAGTTTGCCGCAAGGAAAAAAAGTTAAACTACAAGCAAAGAAATTATGAGGTAATTTGTATTTCGTTTTTAATTTGTACATCATTTCACGTTTTTATTTTGTTATTGACTCTTTCAGCTCCTCTGGGACTGTGCCTAAGGAGCGCCGTGCGCCGGTCAACACCTCTAAGAAAGATCAGGAGTTCCGCTCCATTTTCCAGCACATTCAATCTGCACAGATCCGCCGCAGCCCTTCAGAGCTGTTTGCTCAGCACATAGTCTCTATTGTGCATTACATCAAAGGTACAGCATCGTCTGCATCGGGTTTGTCCACATTTCACAAGGTTCTCAAGATACATGAGAAAACACAGACTGACTCGTTGACTAATCTGTCAGTTAAATGTTAACAGTGGTGATAAATGATTTGACACTTATCAAATCATTGTGAGGTAACTCCACCTGTGAACAAGACAAATATGTTGAAGCTGGTGTTTTCTCAATGACGTTATCCTGTTTTTGTTTCCAGCACAACACTTTCGCTCCTCAGACATGTCTTTAAGTGAGCGGTTTGCCATTTACCAAAGAAAGGCTGCAGAGGTAGAAAAGATGAAGCAAAGGAAGAGCCCAGAAATCCACAGGTATGGTTATTATCAGCCTCTTGAAAACTAGATCACACCAGAAATTGTCAGTGAAATTCCTTTGTGTCTGCCTGGGACTGGAAGCTTTGTGTGACCAAAACACAATTTGATTCTGTCATACAACAACATTTACAGTATTGCCTGATGCTGCACCCATTCTGCAGGTCTAGTAATGAATAAATGAAAAGATAATAAACAAAATATAATATGAGTAAAAAAGAAAACCCTCAGTAATAGTTTCAGCTACGATTTGAGTATTTTCAAGTGTGTAAAGCATTTTTTCCCCTTCTAAATTTATGTCCCACGATTTTTGTAACCCATTTTTCACCCGGTGTCAATGCCTATACTGTAATCCTGGGCGCTACTCTCCCTCTGC
Organism: Nannobrachium achirus; assembly: GCF_963921795.1. Taxonomy (NCBI): domain Eukaryota; kingdom Metazoa; phylum Chordata; class Actinopteri; order Myctophiformes; family Myctophidae; genus Nannobrachium; species Nannobrachium achirus. The sequence continues at coordinate 29,489,134 of NC_137819.1, forward strand.
CAACCTGGGGAGGGCCCCAAACTGAGCTCAAGCTTTCTTCAGTACATGAGTGAGCACCCTCTTCTTATCACCTGACAGGAGGGAGTTTCCCCGTTTGGATGTAGCACGTGGAAGGAACACGTTATTCCAACCAGTTCCATTCCCAGCATAGATACCAAGGTTACTGCAAGTTTTTTTTTTGTGAGGGTACCTACCCTAGGGGACACGGGAGTACATGCACACTCCACACAGTAAGGCCCTTTCGCCAACACCACCTAGGGTTTGGGAGCTGATGACGCAGAGGAGAGAACGCACCCCCAGCGGGAAACGAACCCAGGACCCCCTAGCTGTGAGGCGACAGCGCTACCGATTGCGCCACCTTGCCCCCTCCTTCCTGCTCTCTTGACAATTGCAGCCTCTGACGATTGCGGCCTGGCATATCCTCTTAGGTTTTTTCTAAAACCGAAAAACAGTTTCTTTTTTTCAAAGTGGCATACCTTTATTTAAGGACTTGTGCAACTGCTACTAAAGTGCTTACATTCTAGACTGCTACTATCGGTTATCTGTGGTTTTGCGTTGCCATGAGAATCATGATGCGAAACATTTAGCTATATGGTCTTGAATATGTGTAGACCTTAATCTTACCTCGCTTTCTTTCTTTCTGCCTCTTCTCTTTAAGGAGAATCGATGTTTCCCCCAGTGCCTTTAAGAGGCACACTCAGCCGTTTGAGGATGTGGAGGAGACCAGCTTCAAGGTGACCAGAACTTTTTGACATATCAAATATTTGGAAAGAAAACAACCTATTTGTGCTGATCTTAAGCCGCAGTATTCAGCTTTGTGCTTTTCTTTCAAAGGATGCATAAATCTATATCAGAAAGAGCCCAATTGTGTATTGTAAATACCAAGCAAGTCCCCCACAGCCTATGAGATATGGTTATTGATTATGTACGAACCCAAGCAAAGGCTAAAAGGAGGTGAATTAAGATCCTGAGTCCAAGCCTCTCAAGGGAACCTAATCAGTGCCATTACCTTGTAAGTATTTCTTCCTCAAAAATAAAGCAAAAAAGTACTGTGAAATTTGCTAACTTGCTATTCATTTAAGAGTGCTTTAAAATACTGCATGCCGCTTGTTCCTACAACTAATGTTACTATTGTAAAATGTAAAAAAAAAACTATGTTGTATGAGATGTATGTTTGTTTGTATACCAGCAGCAACTGTTGTTCTAATTGTGGAGAGCTTTTGAGTATTGTATCATTACCAGTAGAGGGCAGTAAAGCACTATTTTTCCATGGAACGATGCATCTATTTTTGGAGGGTTGCTTCTCATACCACCTGTTTACCACTCATACTTCTTTTGTTTATCAATAATACAGTTTAACAATGCGATAGTTAACTCGGGGCATATTGATGTATCTCAGCAGGATCCGAGTAAAAAGCTCAAAGGTGATGTGATGGACCTGCGCCTGGACATTGAGAGACGGAAGAAGTTTTCTGGGAAGGAGCGTGACTACAAGCGGGAGGGGAAGAGCCCCTCAGGCTCCCCAGGACCCAGGAGCAGAGAGAGGTCCTCTGAGAAATCTGGCAAGCACCACAAGAAATCTAAGTAGGTTTCTTCCATGGTTCCACGGTATTTGGCTGTATCAACCCCTGAAATGTATTCTTCACTTAAGTGTGTTCCATATAGACGACGCTGCAAAAACTTTTGCTTCAGGCACAAAGTCTTGTAATAATTGCAGTTCTTGATGTTGTGACCTTTTCTCCACAATTGCAGGAAGGGTAAGAAGAAGCGGGAACGCTCGCCCTCGTCATCCTCCTCTTCGTCCTCCCCCTCCCCTTATCCTCCCCCCTACAGGGGCAAAGAGTACATGGGAGAGGGCCCGGAGCACGAGGAGGAGGGCTACGGTCAAGTGCGCTATCCCCCACGAGACTACCCCGGGCCCATGGACAGGCCCCCCCGCGACTATGAGGGTCACAACATGGACAGGGGTAGAGGACGCGGATATGTAAGTTCTCCTCTCGCCTCGCTCACCACCTCCTTCTAGCATTGTATTGTTGCTAGGAGACCTGTGAAAACCCATGTCAACATCCTGTTTGCCTAAACAACATCGTGTCATGCCATGTCATGAGCAAATTATTATTAATATAAATGATGAAGAATATAGAATATTTTGTGGACATTATCTGTAAGGCTGATATGTCATCACCCAGGCCAACGGGTACTACAAACAGGAAGTTCACAAGGTTTGGATCATTCAGTTCAGTGGTGTTATTTACAGCTTGAAAACATCAATCACCACGGAGATTTATCTTGTGTCATTTTGCTGTAATTCTTTTTCTAATGACATCACTGTAGACTGCATGTCTCATTTTGTTACAATTCTGATCACTTCTAATGAGATAACTGTAGACTCCACTCCATGTCTCATTTTGTTGCTATTCTCTATTCCTAATGACACCACTTTAGACTGCGCTTCTCTGCTTTGTACCTTCCTTCTAATGATATGGAACATAATGTGGATGATGATGATGATGATGATGATGATGGTGGTGGTGGTACTCTTTCATGCATATCCCATGTACTACCTGATTTTGTAAAGGTAAAGTAACAGACATCAGTGAGTGAAATCCTACTAATGTAAAGTGATGCGTAGTGTTCTACTAGTGTGGCACCTGATGGTTGTCTTAACAGGTTATTTCTCTCCCATAACGCATTGTTGTGGACAACAGCTGAACATTTTCTTTCTTTAGCCGTGTAATATCAATTTGAGCATGTCGCACCTTCTGAATGGATGCCACAAATGAGTGGCCGTAAAGTTATTCTAGTTCGCTCACAGAGAGATTGAACTTGTCTGGTTTTGATTGCAGTACCCCAGAGTGAGGGGGCGGGGCTGGAGCAGAGGCAATTACCCTGGCAACAGCAGCAATGGCAACCCTCCCAATAGCAATGCTCCAGTGCGCCCTCCAGAGGAGGAGTGGGACCCTGAATACACTCCCAAGAGCAGAAAGTATTACTTTGTGAGTACTCTACTCTAAAATATTTTTTACATGGTGGACATGCATTATACCTTGGCTTTAGGAAAAACATTGGTTTACATTACTGACATTCCAAAATAGTAGTTTTGTTTTTTATCATACATTTTGACTCCCAGACTTTAAATGTAATAATGCGGTAATTAGAAGTTGGATACATTTGCAGTTGTGTTGCTATTGACCATTAATGCCACATGAGGGCGTCAAAATGGATACAAGTTGATGTGAGGTCAGGAGGCCCCGACCTTGCTCTAGCCATGGTCCCATTCCTACTTTAAGTTTGGTCAACAGTGTGCGGCCTCTATGGGCAGACTAAAGTTAAATTTAGTTGTAGTTAAGTTACCCATGGGGAAATTGTCTGTCTGCAGACCCATCCTAACTTTTAGAAACAGTGGGCAGCCACAAAGCAGTGCCCATGGAACGGCTGTGGTCAAAGGCACTAACATGCATGTATTTTGGTGCGGGAGGAAACCACGATAAACAGTGGGAAAACGTGCAAACCCATGTTAGTGCGGGAGGAAACCACGATAAACAGTGGGAAAACGTGCAAACTGCACATAGAAAGACCCCAGTTGTGGTCAAACACAGGACCTTCTTGCTCTGTGGCAATATGCCCCAGAGCAATCAGTAGCAATATGGCAACCAGGAAAGAAGTAAAATGTAGGTGTGTGTGTCACTGCACAGACCATAGGAAACCAAATGGATGACAACACTGCTACATTAATTCAGAGTGACCGCTGCGTTTTACAGTCTATGTAGTGCCCTACCGATTCAATGATGGAAGTACACGGAAGTGGCCATCGTTTGGATTGTTGTAAACATGACTTCTTGGAGCTGGAAATTCATTCAGGGTCTTCTTGGATGTGGAAAATCATTGTGGATCTTTGTTCTATTCTAGTAGTTGTCAGTTAAAGAAATAATTCATTACCATCATCATCAACACTTAAACCACGCCGACAAATTGAAGCAGAGTTCCTAATTTTCAGTGCTACTGACTTACAACAAAACGGCAACCGCATTTGGTAAAAACCTGTGGGATTGTCCCTTGAAGACTTTGCAACAACTTACTAAGCCTTTCACACATCCCTGTCAATTTGACTACTTCTTCCTCTGCCTGCCTTCCCCTATCTCTCTAGCACGATGACCGGGACGGCGAGAAAACCTGGGTGGACAACCGCGGCCGCGGCCGGGGGGCCTTCCCGGCCCGACGGGGACGCTTCGTCTATCGCAAGGGGGGAACCAGTCCCAAGTGGACCCACGACAAGTTCCAGGGAAGTGAAGAAGGGGAGCTGGGAGATGACAACATGGAGATGGATCATAAGGAGGGAAAGACGGGGGGAGATGCCTCTAATTCACAGCAGTAGAGACAATTGACTCTCATTACTGTTGTCTTTGCTTCACCAAAAGGTGACCCTCTGTCACAATGTCAATGGTGGTAATTGATTTTCCCCACTTTTGGTCTCTTCTCATCCAGCTATGTTTTTGTTTAATTGATAAAGTAAAAACTAAAAAGGTGCCAGCCACCTCACAGTGAAGAGTGAAGGAAGAAATGTGACAATGACTTGAATGATATCTGAATGATCTTTTTTGTTTTTTACGTTAGTTGGTCTTTATTTCTGGGTGTTTTTAATGTAAAGGTGCATTTTGTTTGTCTTGCTTTGCAGTTAATTGGCATAGAGCCAGTCGCATCCCCTTGTGGGTGAACATATTGAGGCAGCCACGCTATAAAGATGGCTCTGATCTCTGAAAACAGGACAAACCGCGAATGCATTTGTGCCTTAGAAATGATCGTTATAGAGATATGTGTAGGCTACTTGTAAAGTCTTTCTTTTTTATACTGCTTTTTACTTGCAGTTCTGGAGAGAAGCATGATTTTTTTTATGTTGGTTGGCTCTGGGTTGTGTACGGGGTGAGAGGGCAGTTATTAATCTTCACTGTGTAAAACATTGGTATCATACTTCGCTCCACGGGACCAATCAATTGCCGGTATGGGGCAGGTATACTGTATAGCGGCCCTTAATCCAGTCTCACCTGTAAAAGTTTGCATTCGTCACACCCCTCGTATCATATCATTTATTTTTGAACAATTAGCATGAAGCACCAATACACCTGTATTTCTCTGTAGGAGATATAAAGGTTGTATTATAAGTGTGTGGTGCAGTACCCATTGATAATACATGTATGTTTTAAAGAAAAATGACTAACTGTAAAAAGAAAATGGAAAAGAATATAAAAAATATAATTTGGCTTGCTTTGATTTAGCGCTGATGTATGTAAAAAAAAATGTAGGTTTAAACCAGTCATTAGTTGAGTTACTGTAACTGGCTAGTGGCTACCTGTATTTACATCTAAGGGGGGGGGGGAGAGCCATTGCAAAGGGTTAAGTACAGATATGGCAAGTCTAAATAATGGCTTGGGTTAGGAAAGGTGTTTTTTCCCCCCTTGTTTTTACTAAGAAATGAAAAAGCAGAAACGACGGTTATCCTCTAAAACAGCAGCTCAGTTACAAATATTGAATTTATGACATGAGAAGTGAAGAGTGTCTAAATTTGTGTCTAAAGTTTTTGTATCAAATGTACAATGAAACAATTTAAGTATATTTGATGGGAGTTGGCAAAAAATAGTGTAACCGGTTTTGTGACTCAGTGCTGCTGTGCTTCCTTCCTGAGGCTATATGTACTCAACTATGTACTTCCCGAGGCTGTATTTAGGACCTTCTGTTGTATTCAAACCTGCAACTTTTTTTTTTTACTGTTCCTCGAGAGCCTTGTATTACTTCTTTTAATTTTCAATAAATCTTTCCTTTGATCCAGTTCAGTTGTGTGACAGCCATATTTCTTTTTTACTGTAAGTTTTTTTTTAAATAATAGCCTCTTTTTAAAAGTTCTGCAAGAGTTAAGTAATGGTAAAGGGAGTCTACAATCTTTAAGTGCAATCACAGTTTATAAGGAACACAATCTGTTTTTACCCTAGACGACAGAATAATTTGTCATACCTCGTGAGGAGATGTTGAGTCTCACTAAGACTGCATTGAGGGTTGTTTTCTCTGGCTCTATAACAATCACCAATTTAGCCAGTGACATTTCCAGCAAGACACTCAACGGACACAGGGCACAAGAAACTTCAGTTCTTAAACAAGCACTCTTTTCATTCAAGGAGGGCTGCTTAAGGAAGAGAAAACCAACCCAGCAAGAAAATAAGAGGGTCTCTTGGGACATACCTTGGACGCAATGAGCATTGCACTAGGGAAGCTCTACATTGGTAATATCTACAGTAGAGCAGAGGTGTCTGGTCTGGGCACAAGTGGCCTTTTCATATCCCTGTAATGGACATGTTTTAGCAGGGAGCTGCAGTGTTGCTGCTGTGCTGAAAATGCAAGGGTTATGGGAACTGTGGAAAGAAACAGGAAGCCTTGGGGTCAGAGATTAGAACTAAAATGGGTAAAAGGCTGCAGAGTTTCTGTGGGAAACTAACATTGGTCAGCCCTGGAACTGCCTTTGTGGGAATAGCCTGACGGAACAGTAAATAATCATACAGACATTTGTACAGTGATGCAATACTGCTGGTTGTTTATCCATTTTGTTCAAGTCGAATACATAGTTCTATTCAGAAACAGTGGTTAAAATGTTAAATTAGTCACAATGCCTAGACAGAACAGAGGGACCTGCTGTTATGCCGCAAAGAATAAACAAAACACATTTGTCATGTCACACGTATAAGCACAAACATGAACACAAATCAAGGAAAACAAAACTTTGTTCTTATCCAATGCAAGTGTCTTTTGCAGTTTCTAGTGGATTAGCTTGGGGCACAGGTTGGGTGTGTCTCAGTGGTAGTGTACCCGACCGATCGTCCCTGTCCCGGTCACCAGGATATCTGGCTGTCCATTCCTCCATATCTCCCTCACTATGCGCTCCCTCTCCTCCAGACGCCGTGCCCTCTCTAGTTCCTCTGCCGACGCAAACACATTGAGACTCTTCAGAGTTCCATTAGTAGACTGGCTACTGCGCTCACTCATCATGCATGGCACCACTGTCACCTTGGGAATCCCTGAGTCTTCCCCATCTTCCTCCCCAGTGCTCTCATCCTCTTCTTCCTCACTGGACAACTTGAGCTGCCTCCTCTCAGGAGAAGAAGTGGGGGCCTTTGCCTTGGGGCGGTGGCGAGGCGTGCAGGCAAGGCCCGTCACCAGCAGGCACAGTGCCAGGAGTAGGCCGAAACAAACGCCCATCATGAAATACAGGGCGAAGCTCTCTGGATTGGCTGTGTGTGCATAAAAACACAATGGTGTGTTTTGTTAGAGATTTATGAACAATGAGCCAATATGATATTCTTGACTCGATTTCTACATAGAACAACCAACAGTGTGGATTGTGACATCATGAGATTCAGAAATGTGAAAAAGCATGCAGAGGGCACATTGTGGTGGCCAAGCCAACACAATCATAGCAATTACAATCAAATCAGACTTAAAATGACTCTCCAGACTTTTAGTGTAAGTCCTGGAACTGGAGAAAAGAAAATATTCTTAAAGCATAAGAATAACAGGATACTACTGTATGTGCCCAACAGAGTGTGGCCATTACCTTGGATATAAGCATAGGTAGCCATGCTGCTACTCAGCAGCTCCATGTCTCTCTGTATGGGGTCCATTTTGGATTACTCGCATCTCCAGCCCTCCTTATACACCACTGTCACCGTATGGGAGACACTGTTGAACAAGCATACAATAGCTGGTTACTGAAGTATATAAACGCCCAAAAGTTTTTCACCTTTACTTTGACAGATGAGGATCTTTGATAAGGGGCATGTCATTTGTGGAGCCTGTCCCTGGATGTTTTAATTTAGAGGGCAGAGAGAATGCACTAGGTCTAGGATGTGTCTTCCAAATCCCCACCCATCATTCTTGTCATCTAACATCAGAGGTCACTGGACATGTCAAGAACATTGTTCTCCTGTGTGTCTCTGTACTGGGGCCCCAGTGTATTTATATTATTAACTGTATTTCTGTTGCAGACAGTGAGTGACTGGGCAGCCTCTTCCGGTGGTGGTGGGAAAGGGGAGGTTGTTTTTATCTTTTTCCCACAGAAACGTGTTGTGTTAGATTTCACATGTGTGCCCTGGCTTTATGTGTTGTGTCCCCCGCATGGGATCAAGTTTGTATAGTTGCAGAGAGGAGAGCAGGGGTGTCGCACCAAATTCTGGGCCCTGGGTGCTTTAACGGCCTGGAATTATTCTATACTTTAGCTATTGAAAAATAGCAGATCTACAAGCTCACAGCGCGGCACCGAGTGCCACGCTGCACACATTTTCACGATTTTTCAAAAATAGCAGATCTACAAGCTCGCATGGTGCTGCGCTGTGGGCTTGTATATCTGCTATTTTTCAATAGCTAAAGTATAGAATAATTCCAGGCCCTCCACCTTAGTAACTCAGTCCCACTCAGGGGAGTACTGTGGTGATAGGTCAAACAAGGATGGGATTGGAGTGATCATGTAGATGGCAATTCCCCCATGGTTCCAATGAAACTTTGTAAATTCACAGATATTTTCCCTCATAACATACCCACGTCACTCACTCCGACAACAACGTGCATGAGGGCAGGGTGTTTTTGTTACTGCTACGATCTCTCCAGAGTATACAATTGGGCCCAACATCCAATCTGACCCATCAGAGCCATGGGTTGCTCTCCCACCCTGATCTTAATCCAGATAACTGTTGGCAGACCCTGTGCACTTTCAAGGGTGCTTTTTTTCTACTTGCCCATTAAAGTGATGGTTGCCATAGCAGCAAACCACTTGCGTGGTCTATTGACTCATGGGAAGCAGTAGGTCTAGACCAGCATTGCTTTGGCTTCTGTATTTAACTCCCATGGTTTGGTAATTGATTTGATTCATGCTAGGATGTGTGTAACCATTTGCCTCCTCAGTTGACTGCCCCCAGACGTTAATGACATAAGTGGACTGACCATTTGTTTTTGTTTCAGATCATGTTAAGATAAACATTGTTTTCTTTTGGTTGTGGCTTTTTGCCTCAATTTTCATTTCTATCCAAATTGCCCTCAGTTGTTTCTCTTAAGGCACATATTGTCCATAAATCCTTTTTCAAACCTGTATCACTAAGCTACTTATGATTAATTTGCAAAATACAAAATAAATAAAATAAAACATTTTAGGCTATGTATGATTTTCTTTCTCTCTTCCTCAAAACTCTACAGAAAAGGAGTTTAGAGTAAGATGGAAATGCCATGCCAGTAACAACAAGACATAATAATGTGGCTGTTTTATGCAGGAATGGTCTTCTTGGGGCAGTCAAATTTAACACCTAACATTTCCAGACACGTCCAATAACTCTGGACATGCGTACAGCAACAGCTGCAGCTGTTTATGTGCTCTGTGAAATGCACTCCCATTCAACCCTCCACACTTCCTGCTTAGATAATCCAATTAAAGTCAAAAGATGAAACTTTAAACCGTTGGGAAAATAATGCTATTCTATATTTTAATATTTATAATATATGTCTATTTATTTTACAGTAGGCCTTCGCATTTCCACCAGAGGTGATCCCAAATCCATTTCACGAAGGAGTCTGTACAATGGTTGCTTGCCAGGACAATGTTGCCCTTAAAATAAAATAATTGTATGAACCACCATGGACCTACTCATTGCATTTGTGGGAACAACAAAATACATTTGTGACAAGTTAAAGAAGACCAAATCCTTTGATCTTTTTGCTCTGTGAATTTTAGGTTGCAAAACAGAGGCTGTCAGCCTCTTTACAGCTACTGCTACCTATAAAGTCTTTTATGGTCTGTGGCATTCTAAAAGGACAGCAGTGCCCACTAATAAACTAGTCTGACGTCTAGTGTGTTTCCAAGAAAATCACTGCATAGAGTAGGTTTAAGTTTGAAAATCTAAACTGTGTGCTTTATACAATCCACATCTATCTACATTAGCTATAACTGTGGAATAAATACATTAAAGTGGGAAAAAAGGTCTGTTTCACTCACCTCAACTTCCCAGAGCAATACAGCTGGGCCACCAAAGAAACTGCACAATAATTCCACTGATCAAACAATTAAAATAAATTCCACATTTGGAATGACCTGTCACTGTGTAAAATGGAATAAAAAAATAGAGAGTCCATCACAAACAAAACGTAGGTAATTCCATAGAATGTAGAGGAATAACAATGGACAGAGGACAGATGTTGCTGCTGTGAAACAGGATGCCAGATGGAAAACAGTCCTCATGTGTGCGTGTGTTGTCTCTAGTCTATAGCATCAGCGTCAGCTATGACCCCACTCCCTCTCCTCAGGGACAGGACCAGCCCAAAAGGGTCCAGACTAAAAAAAAAAGGAGGTGCTTCCTGAGAAAAGTGTTGTGAGGGAGGAGAATTTTGTTTGCATGTACCACTGGCAGGGACACACAGATACAACTCATCTGTTGAAAAGAAAAAGAAGGGGGAAAAAAGAAGAGTGAAACCACCCATTCAAGACCATAAATCCAAGTAAACAACACTTCTGGTGATCAGATTGACAGAGTGAATACAGCACACTTCACTGCAGGTATTCAGCAGCACTCCTCTGGCTTCTTTCTGGAGCCCAAATGTTGGTGTGCCTGTGATCAGTGAGCGCACTGAGCGGTGATCTCTGCTCTGGCAGCCAGGCCACAGTGAGCTCTGTTCAGTGTTAAGCCAGGAGGGTGGAACAGGAAATAGCTAGTCGGCTGCCGTGCAGGCACAGGGCTGTCCGTGGTGCCGTGGGGTTTGCCGATTAAATCAGGCTTTTGTGTTTTAATCTCAGGTTTTGGGGAATAAGAGTTCAGCAATATGTCCCTCCCTCCCTGAGTTTTTAAGTGGAGTGCAAGGGTGCTGAGTGAAAAGGTGCACAATGGTTCTCAAACATTTTCATGTCAAGGACCCCTAAATGAATATGTATTTTGCAGCAGACCCCCATTAGAAATGATTTTGTGCCAGGGACCCCATAATAGATTTGCCAAGAAGAGCTTGTAGACTTTTATATAGCCAAAAAATGTAATGGGGCTTTAATGTACTCATTTTGCTGGGGGAGTCAGGGGGACCCCATGGAATCCCTTCAAGGACCCCTGTGGGGTGTAGCAGGTGCCGTTGTTTGGTGATGCCTGTGGAAGTGGCTCATACTTTTATACAAGAATTGTTTATGCGGTCTTGCTATGTGTGCCTCTTTAAAGTGCTATTCTGAGTTTAGCGGGTGTTGATGTGGCACCCAGTCCATAGTTTTCAGCGGAGCTGTAAGCAGTCATTATGTGGGTTGTTGTTATTCAGATGTTCTCAAAGAAAACAGTGGCTTGAGGAACAAATATGTCCAGCGTCAAACCGCACGCTCTACCCACAGGTCAAAACAATGATTCAACTGCCCATGGATATTCCTGAGATGATTTAGGGCCATATGACTCTTGAATTCTCATTACCGGATTCTAGTGTCCCGCCCTATGTGTGTAATATGGTGGCAGCGCACCACTCAATCTACATTCCCAGGTTTATCTTAGCCCAGTTGCCTCCTGTCTGTGTTATGTCAGGCCTGTCCTCTTCCTGACACCGCTTGGAAATAACACACGCCTTTACAAATTCCAAGAATTCTCCAAAACACACATATTTGTCTGTAAGAGAACACTAGGATGGCAGTTTTTAAGGGAAACAGTCTCTTCCTTTCACTGCCCCTGCTCAATGCCATTGGCTGAATGCTCCATGGGTGCCAGCCCACCAACCACCGCATAGAGTGACAGCTTGGCCGTGCATGAGAGAGCAGTGTTTGTGAGATGGAGAGCTACTGTGGAAACAGCCACCTCTGTTTGTTTTTCCCTCCACCACTAGTATTGATCATGAGCAATGTTTTCCCTGGCTGGCATATGGGCGGTTAGTCATTTTGGGCTGGTTCCATAGACAGACAGATGGGCACTGTGGTCAATGGCAGGGTTATTCGATACTCATAAAGGAGGGCAGAGCAAGAAAATGTAAACACAGGAGTCAGGACCACTCCTTCCCTGTTAACACCCTTTTAATTTTAAGTTATTAGCGACAAGAACCCCAGCATCCCTATTCAGCAAAGACATTTGGTGTAAAGGGAAAAAGGGACCAAGTATAGACCTCTGGGGGGACCCCAGTCAATGAAGTAGAGTTCAAGTGATTACGGTTATACATATCGCCCATTCTATGGCTTGTAACACAAAAACGCCCAGTTCTGTAGGTCTAAAAAAGGAAGTATATTTATTTACAATGTCCATACAGTCAAAAAATATTCTTCTGCTTCAAAATAAAGAGGGGAAAAGAAGTTCATTTCAGGTAAGCTCAGTAGCTTACCTGAAATACTGATACAGTTATCAGTGCCAAAACCCAATAATCAAAGCATAACATAGGCCCTCCATGATACAAAAGTCACAGCCCAAAGCACTGCATTCATTTGGTGTGATGACCATGAGTTCTTAAAACTAAAAATATTTGTTTTGGGCTGGTCCCAACCCAGGACAAAATAAACACCATGCAGTAGTAGGCCATAATGTCGCACGCCCGCTTTAATAAAAAACAAAGTCAGTTCTTTTTCTTGGCGTACTCCTTCCTGCCACCTTTCTTTGCAAAGTGTCGGGCATGGTGGATCTTGTCCAGCTGCTTCTGGATGGTGGTCATGATGTCCAGGTGGTCGGGGATGTGGACGTAGCGGACGTTCCTGCCAGTGATGAAGAGGTCCTCCAGCTGAGAGAGGCGGCCTCGTCGGTCCCGATAGAGCACCTTCTCCAGACGCACGTTCATGAAGGCGTCCACGTTGACCAGGCGCCCCCGCGCCGTGCTCTCGTCTCGCATGTCCACCGTGGTCACCTGGCCGTGCAGCCCCTGCAGGAGGATCACCAGGCTGTTCTCTGCGATGGTGCGCTCCCGGATGGAGTGGGTGACCTGTAACGCCCTGCCCGACGCTCTGGGACTCGTCCCCTCCGGTTCTGATTCCATTGACAAGAACAAGAGAGGTGGAGTTTCTACCTGAGTGGGAGGACAAACAACCAGGTGTCCAAGTGAGTATTAAGTCTTTGTACACATTATAGTAAAATCTAGAACTCTTACAACAATTTGACTGTAAACTACGTAGGTCTCAGGCACTCAAAAATAGTAAACAAGGAATGAACTTATGATATACTCTTTAACTGTGGCTACGTATCAAGCCAACATTTCAACCATTTCAAGTTGAGTGGATCTCAACCTGTGGCCAAATTATTTTGGGGGGTCCCCAGATGATTAACTTAAATTATGTGCAACCTTGTTTTCTCACTCAACAGTAAACAAACCAACAAAGTTTAGAGTGGGTATCTGCACATTTCTAAAGAGATAATTGAAGGACGTTTTAATACCTCTAAAATGACAAATTAAACATTAGCCAAATTGTCAAATATTAGAGGCAGAAATTGTGAAAATCGATTCCGATGCGTTGTGAGCATGTCGATCTGCTATTTTCACAATAGAATCGTGTTATACAAAATGTTAATGCCTCAACTCTTTAGTGCTTGTCAGGGTGTGGTGTAGTTTTTGAATTACAGTAGATTTGCAGGTTATATTCACTTCAATGCAGTAGGCTATAAATATGTAAAATAATGCTTTGCATGAGATCAGATACCTGTCTCCACTCTCCATAGTTACCTCGCAATGATAGTTCTGGGTCTGTCTGTGACTTGCAGAGCAAACCCTTTGTAAACGGTGCGGTGGTTGTTGCTGACTTGCTGTCGTAGTAGTTAGGTGCATAGATATATCTATGGTTAGGTGAGCTTAGATTCTGTGCGCGACACGGCGCGCAGCCAAGTACAACTCGGGCTTTATAAATATCAATAACACGTGCGTAAGCGAGGCAGGGCCATTTTGGCTTGGGGGAAGATAATTAAAAGATATGTGCAACAATGTTAATACAACTTTACCTGCACTGATTTATTTTAGTCCAGTTCATTAGGAAACAACTTTGTCTCTTCAGAAAGTAAGTGAAAACACATTTGTAGCAAACAGCAGCACCCCGGCCGGTCGGAAGAGAAGAGAAACACTGATGACGTTGACGTCTATTTCTACCTACGTCACATATATCCTTAGCCATAACTACCATGGATGTATTACTACACCGCCCTCTAGCGGTCCACCATAGTTTATTCAGAAGCCATTGCCCCTGAAAACATATGGATGATGTTGGGTGTATGAGTTTTGTTTGTTCTTTCAGCTCATAGTCTAGACATTTGCACTGTTATGGTCAGATGAAAATATGTGTATTATTATAATTTGGCCAAGTCTTAAACTAACATTTCTTCTTTAAGCACATGCAATGTCTACTGGATTCAGTTGCATGACTAATATGTAATATATTTACAACTTGATACATTTCGGATTGATTGATTGATTGATTGATTGATTGATTGATTGATTGAAGAATTTATTAGAAGTTTGCATAGGAAAAAGTACAGTTTCATGACAGTACAAATCACTGGTACCAGGTCAACTAAAAGGAGATCCTAAGCTTTTCGGCTTATTTACACAGGAACCACTGTATATGTACCTCATATAACATTGAAAGACAGACGGATAGATCACTGTAGGCCTACTTTGCATAGGGAATTCAGTAACAAAAGGGGAGAAAAAAAATCAGTGATAAAAAATAAAACAAGGGAAAAAGAAACAATAGGATCAGATACATTTTGGTACAAACGCAAACATTTCAGACATTTCAAACATTTCAGAGACACTGTGAAATATTTTAATATTGTATCTGAGATAAAAGACTCTGTACACAGTGAATAATGTGTCTGACAGTCCCACTTCACAGTGGATATGAACGACCATGATCATCAGAACAATAAACCAGAGACAAACAAACAATCAGGTTTCCATGTTGTCCATCATGGCCAACAATTCATCTCCTTTGTTGCTGGTGGTGACCTCCTCTTGCTGCACTCCCTGATCCGCAAACTCTCCTGCAATTCGAGCCAGCTCAGTGGTGGCCTGCTCATCCTGAGTCAAGCCAAACACAAACAACGTATATTTGTATTACTCTGATGCAACAGTCTAGCCTGCAGTTGAACGTAAACACTTTAACCCTCTAGTATTAGTGAAACGGAACAGAGTTGCAACTGTACTTGGAATGCTTTTACCAAATCTCTTTTCCAAAAATAGCTGATCTACAAGCTCACAACGTATCGCAACGTTGTGAGCTTGTAGATCTGCTATTTTTGGCTAATGTTCTCTGGAGTGTTCTCTGGGGTTCAAGTGGTTGTTGTGAATTGTGCTTGGATGAATCTTAGGGAACTGTGAGTTGAGAGAGTCATAACTTTCCTATGAGATATTGTGGTCTTTGGTTCTTATTTAGAAACATGCACGCACCACTACAACAGTATTAACTACTATATGTTTATGTAGCCTATTTGTATGTGCATTTTAGTCAACAAAGTTGTTAATCAGTCAAATGGCAACAACCTGAAATTGCAGCCAATCCATACCTGCATCGCTTGGATATTTATGACTTCATATAGGGGCTCATCATGTCCATTCAAAGATCCCCTGTTAAATAAAATGGCAGCTTTATGAAATGCTCATCATTGGTCTATGTCATATAATAGAACTCTGACCAGGCAGAAAATATGCCTATAAACGGGCATGAGACGATTTTGTAGTTTGTTGTCTTGTACAGGTTAAATAGCCTACAGAAGAATACAAACCAGGATGGTTTAGGTGTGCCAATGTGCAAGCACTGACAGTAGTAATTAAGCGACTAGTACTGTCAATGCTTGCAATTGGCACACCTACATCTAACACTCTCATTATTAATTGTACTAGTTGCAACTGTGTTGCTTACATCACTGCGTATTAAAAGGTCAGCCTTATGCAGCCTGCCATGTTTTTTTTTACCCGTGTGTAGTTTTGAAACTGTACAGGAAAACAAACTACACAAATGGCCTATAGGGTTTCATGCCCCTTTAAGATACTGGGTCATGTAAAGAATGACAACGCACGCTTCCTCTCCTGTAGGAAACAGGTTGATACGAAAGCCTGTCTCAGCACTTTGCATGTGTCCAGCATCCATGCCTCCCATCAAACGTGCCAAAAGGTTGAGCTCTTCTTTGGCCAGCAGGTTAGGGGTGTCGTCTGTCTGTATAGTACAATGAGGATACAATGAGTTACATATGACCCAAAGGGCTTGGTTACACAGCTCCAAAATATTTGTATACAGTCTATGTTAAAGCTTAATTTATACTTCATGATTGTAACACTTTTATTAACTTGTAGATATGTTATTTTTGGCAAGTGACGATGTCATACTATGAAATAAATTAGGTCTTGTGATTTGTTTATGACAATAATACCTTGATGGAAGGGCTCTTGGTCTTAGATGTGTGTGTCTCTTCCAGATACGTGGCAGTGTACCTTGTAATTCAGTAACCAAAACATAACAATAAAACAACACAGCCATTGCAAATCTCATCACTTTCATTTTCACCCAATCACCCCTATTTGAGAGAGACTTGCTCACTAGTACACACACATGTTTGTTCCAAGTACAATGACTCTGTTTCCATGAAGTTCAAAAGAACCCTCTCTGACGGGGCTGGTGTAACTGCCTCCTGTGGCGAACAGGCTTCGCTTCACTTCTTTCCCCTTACTATCAAACGTCCTGTGGAGATAGGAGACGGGTGACGATACATTGTGTTGAGACGAATCCTAGAATGAGTCAGTGATAACCTTCCCTGTTGAATCAGCTATTCAACAAATTGATTACCTGATTAGTCCTGGGACTTCCATTCTATGGGGCAATGGACCTGAAGTTGACAGGACAAAGCGCCCATTAGGATTCTGTATTTTATGCCTGAGGAAATGTGACACCTGGATGAGAGAGGAAAGAAACGAAGGCTGATAAGAACTGAATTGGCGTTCTCGTTGGCTATTCAACTGATGGCCAAGCAGAACTAATGGACTCACGCGAACATGCATGTCTTGAAAGAATATGAGCAGTGTTTGCCTGAGAAGTTGAAATTCACCTTCAGGTAAAGGTGTGTATACCTATACATGAATGACAGAAAACAATGTCATAAACATGGAGTTATGATTTTTTATTATTTGGCCATATGTGATGAACATTCTTAGAGACTTGGAGGGGGGGGGCAGCTTTGTTAGAGAGGCCTTCTTCTGAAGTTTACCAATTTGACCCCACGGTTCGCTCAGTATGTATGTAATGTGTGCCTGGCCCTGAACAAGACCATGGCACTAATAGCTCCTCCCTAAGAGCTCATCATAAGCACCTGACTAGACATCAGCTAGGAACGCTAAAACTGAATTTTCCATGTTTGATTAATAAAGGCCTACCTTTGTTTGAGTACAAATATCTGTACCATGATAAGGAAATGTCAGGAATGACTCCAGGAGTGATTACATTTCAAGTGTTGCATCCTGTCATATATTATCATAACATATCATATTATGCAATCATGAGTCAGTGAGTCCCATCAGCAGTAGGCCTACCCAGTGGTGTACTGTACTTAAGTACAATTCTGAGGTATTTTTTTTACTTTACTTGAGTATTTCCAGTTTCCAATAGACCTACTACTACTCCACTACATCTCAGAGACAAATATTGTACTTTTACTCCACTACATTTATTTGAAAACTTTAGTTAATAGTTACTTTGTAGATGTTTATTACTATTACAAAACATAGGTTAACCACTTCCGCCCTACATAGATTTTGGCCATTTGAAAATAGTCGATGTACAAGCTCACAATGCGTCGCATCGCGATGCATTGTGAGCTCGTAGATCGGATATTTTCAAAAGATTATTATGCATTAGAAAACTTGAAATGGGACATCCTGCATAATGAGTACTTTCACTTTTGGTACTTTAAGGACATTTTGATGCCAATACTTTTGTACTTTTACTCAAGTACATTTTGAATTCCGGACTTTTACTTGTAAACAGAGTATTTCTACATTGCAGTATTGATACTTTTACTTAAGTAAAACATCTGAGTACTGAGTCCCATCAATCAGCAGTACCTCAATGATCTTCCGGTGGGTCTCGTCCACTTGGTTCACAACCAGGGGAGTGTCTTTAACAAACTCCCTGATGGTGTCTATGTGGTTGTAAGAAATGAGCAACAAGTCTTTGGGCCGTGGACAAAGGAAGATCTGATACTTGAAGGCCATCACCATTAGTTCATAAAGCTTCATGGGAAAAATAAGGAAAAAAAGTGCATTCAATATTAATTAAAAAAACTGAGCAACAAAAAGATGAAACTAGCTAGGCAGATGTCATAGTAAATGGAGGGTTAATATCTTATCTATTACACATTACTTTCAATTAGAAGTTGACATAATTTATATTACAATATCGCCGTCTGTGCCAAGTAATGTGTTACATTACTTCTTAATTACTTTTGTGAAATTCAATTAAGTGGAACTTGGTATGCTAAATTGAATACAGAAGAATGCTACAATAATGTTAGTGGAATTAAAATACTGTATGTGCAATGTCCATTCCCCTGCTTTTTATATTTGCAAATAACATTTTAAAATATCAGTGCAGTGCATACCCTATCCATGCTGGCTGGGCTGAGCCTCATGATTGAAGAATGTGCTAGCCATGTGAGCACTGTTTTCATTGTCCTATGAGAGTACAGCTGTTGAGGCTTCAGAAGCTCCTCCATAAAGGCCCTACTAAACATGGTCGCAGTGATGTCGCTCAAAACTATGCATGGAAATGGGACAGATGAATGGTTAGTTCTGAAGAAGTTGTATAACTGCAAAACACAATAGAATTTGCAATTCCATTCAATTTCCTGTATTAGTGATAAATGAATAATGTTGAATACATTACCCCACTAAATGCTGCTAATTAAATGTGAATGTTTAACATTAGAGGCAGTTTATCATGTTACATCAGGTGTATCCTACACTACATCAGGTTACAGGAACTATAACTAATGAACTACATGGTGTCTACAGGAAAAAGGTAGCCAGCTGAAACTAAAACAGTACAATAATAGAGTGAAACAATACCTCTCTTTCTATCATTGTCTGTCCATAAACCTGACACCATGTCAGGTTTGCCAAGAACAAAGAACAAACACATCATAATGAAAGAGTGATCACATTCATTGGGTTTATCTACTGTGCGTGTGCGCGCGCGTATGTGTGCGTGCGTGCGTGCGCGTGCGTGTGTGTGCGTGCGTGCGTGCGTACGTGTGTGTGTGTGTGTGTGTGTGGAGGAGAAGGGGAGTAGGTTTGAGTATATTATTTAAATAGTAATGAGATTTAAAATACTATATTGCCTGCTTACATTTGTAGTAGAATATTCACAACATTCTTTCTGGTGTAATATACTGTATCTTCGTGATGTGGATTTCTCCTTCTTTTCTTTTTTTAACCAGGGAGACCATAGTTTTTTTTTATGTAACCATCAGAACAAACCAATACAGATGTGTCATACAGTATCTAAAGCTGAATCAAGTGTTTTTAAATATTGTATGCTATATGTTCTGAGGTAGCTTTCCAGGGAACCCACACATTTAGTGCCCCCATTTTATGTAAAGGTTGTATATCTGTTCTGGATTTACGTGGATCAGTTGGTGGCTGTCGCTCCATGAAAGGATCACATATACTGTAACTACAGCAGCTTGTCTACTACAACTACAAAGCTGGTCTATTTTCTATGTTCTAACTTCATCTCTACCTTTCTCTGAATTGTCCTCAGGTGTGTTGTTGTTAGCTCGAAGACGTTGGTCCAGTATATACAACATTTCTCCACCAAGATTGATAAAAACAAGAGGCAGAGTTCTCATAGACATCTTGTAAAGCAAGGGGATTATCTGCTAGCAGAATGGATACAAATGTCATGAGTTACTGTGGTGGAAACAGATGGGCTATTTTGCAGAGGAAAAAAAATGCTCATTACAGGAACAATACCAAATGTTCTTGATGTTTCTGCCCAGAATCAAAATCACTGATTGTCAGTGTGTTATTGCATAGTTTCTCTGCAGTAAGGTCTTAGCATGCCTATGTGGCTAGCTCATCTCAATGAGATGCAACAGGTGGCCAGGAAGACAGGAAGGGATTAGCAGTGGTTATAAGCCTATTGGTTGCAGTTCATATGACGCCATTGCATACCAGCCAATGGTGAAAGCATTTGTCTTGGAAAATAAAACAACAAAAGCAGACTATAAGTGCTTCGACATAAGATAATGATGATAAGAAAATCAGTTGTTTTTGGCAAGCGACACAGTCAATCAGATACAGATCAGGTTTAAGTCCACAATAATGTGGTATTGTGATTTGCAGTTAACATGCAAGTAGATTTAAGCTTAAGAAGTGCTTACACAATGCCCAGTCATTTTTGGTCATCCACTACAAAGAAAGACATACAAAAATTGCAAACAGCTCAAAACAAAGCTGACAGATTAGCTCTCCAGTGCTCCAGGTGGACACATGTTGTAGAAATGAACAGAAATCTGTTGTGGCTTACTCTTAAGAATAGATTACATTCACGTATTCTCACCTTCAGAAATGTTTTAGTTGCCAAAAATCCACAGTATTTCTTTGACCAGGTAGGATACATACGAGATGAACATGACCATATGATTAGTTCTAGCTAGTTCAGGTGATCAGGTAACACTTAAACCAAGAACAAATCGTCTCAAATCTACTTTTTTCTATAAAGCTGTAATAGGATAGAACACATTGCCTAATTGCATAACTAATACAGACACAAAATTCACCTTTAAGAGAATTGTGCTACTGTTATTGCACTTTTATTTTTATTAATGTTTGTCTGTGTCCGACCCCAGGAAGACTAGCTTTTTGTCATATAATACTAGTATAATTTATCAGGCAATGTACATATATAGTTCTGTTACTACAGACTGTTGTCAAAAATAAAATCCATCCACCCATCCACAAATGAACCTATAGTATGTCTCTTTGACTGTAGTTCAGTTCCAAGCCCTATCTCCACTTTCCTTTTCTATTAGCTTATCTTCAATTTTACTCTTTACACACACACACACACACACACACACACACACACACACACACACACACACACACACACACACACACACACACACACACACACACACATGCAAACACACTATCTCACTCTCGTTGAAATGAGTGGTATTGCATAGGACAATGCAAATCCATCTTTATGACATTACTCAGAGTAGAGTAGACGTTTAAGACAGACAATGGCATCTTTGACTAAGCACTTGGCTTACGGGTTAACGATTAAGCTGTCATTTATGTGTACTTTTACAGTATAAATTATGAAAAAATAATTTGTGAGAAAATTAGAACATGTAATTTTTTAAGGTAGGGGAGAAATACATGTGAGAGATACCCCATTCAATCCTGACTGGACTTACTTACTGTAGCCAAATGGAGGTCCTTACGTGGATCTGGCTTTTATCTTTGTAAGTACAAAATTATAATGCAGTATGTAGAAATGTTTTCTTACATCATCATTAGCTAGTACTGAATTATGAGTATTTGTATGTTAAAATATTGCTTAAACCTATTGCTTAAACCTATCAAAATGTAGAATGAAATATAATTTATCATTATCTATGTTCTATAGTTTTTGCAGTTTGATGCATCTCACCAACTGTCAAAATTGTCCCTCCTAGAACTGTTACAATCTCCTGTTTAAGTTCAGAGAAAGGATTTAATGATGACCCAGCCTTGGCTGAAAGCTCTTATAACTTGAACTGGATGGAGTCTATACCTGACACCACGCTGATCTCAGCTATTTCTATACCTGGAACACATGAAAGCCTAACTTTGTATGGAGGACTATTTATACGACGTCAAGCTTGGACCTTAGACAAACAACTAAAAGTGGGTATTCGATATTTTGAAGTGCATGCTTGGAATGTGATTGGAAAAAGTATTTCTATTCGAGATAGTCATATGATGATTTGGCAACATATGACATTTGAAGAAGTCCTTAAGATGGTGTTAGACTTCTTAGATGGCCATGGCAGTGAGACTGTGCTTTTGAGAGTGACTCTACATGGATTATATAAAAGGTATATCGCAAAATCCATCCTGAAGCTCATTAAAAACCTTGAGGATAGAGTATGGACCCAACTTTCAGTTCCAAACATGCAACAGGCAAGGGGTAAAATTGTGTTTGTTCAGAGTGACAATTTCAATACTGGAGTTCTTATCCATGATACATTTTTCCCTGGTGATGATATGTACATGGGCACTACGAAGAAGATGAAGAAAGTGAGGAAACATCTACAGGAAGCACAAAATAATTGTGCAAATCATATTGTATTAACAGACACCACAACTATAATAATCCCAAGGAAAGTGGCTCAGGAGGTTAACAGTGAGCTCAGTGACCTTATAATGGAACACAAGAAGACGTTTTCACCCCCACGTTGTTTGGGTGTATTAACCATGAACTTCCCCAGTCCTGAACTTGTAAAGAACATCATCGAAATCAAGCCTTGTTTTTGTGGCGATGTTCCTAACATTGGAGGCACCTCTAAGTCTCCACTTACACATGGGCCACAAACATCTGAGCCAGTTACCAGGCAGGTACCAGTAGCAACATTTCCTCCAGAATCAACACATAAGCCAATCACTATTCCTGAAAAAGCATCACATTTAGAACCCACACCTGAACATCATAACACAACAGGAACTATAGCTGACCAAGTGCCAGAACCAACACTTGAAGGGCATTCCATAGCTGAACCCACATTTAAGTCAGAACCAACACCTGAGCCACTGACCACAATTCAGCATGTAACTGAACCTCCACTAAAAGTGATATCTCAGCCCCTCACCACACCTGAAAAAGCACCTGAGTCACCATCAATAACAAAGCAAAGTTCTGAATCAACATTTGAGCAAAAAACTAATCCTGAAGCATCATCTCAGTCACCTAAGCCAATCACGACACTTGAAACAATGTCAAATAAAGAGACAAAATCAACGGTTGAACCCAACTCAAATCCTGCACCAACATCTGGACCAGGATCTCAGCCTGAGTCTCCAACATCCCAGCCGGTGTCAGGACCAACTCTTGAGTCTCTCACTATGTCTGAAAAGACACCTGAATACAACTCACAAGTGTCTGAGCAAATGTCGGAACCAACACATGAGCCACAAACTACTCATGAAAAAGCATCAGCATTGGAATACACACATGAAATCTACACCACAACAGCACCAAGTGACCTAGGGTCAGAAGCTACTCTTGAAAGTCAGACTGTGCCTGAACGTGCATTCCAGTCAGAACCAAAAACTGAGCCACAGACTACAATTCAAGCTTTGAGTGTGTCCCAAACAGAAGTGATATCTCAGCCCCTCATCACACCAGAGAAAGTGCCTGAGTCTGAGTCACCAATAATGGAGAAAGGTTCCGAACCAACTGTTGAAAAAACGAATCCTGAAGCGTCATCTCAGTTAGAACCGTCACCCGTGCCACTCGTAACACCTGAACCAATGTCCAAGAAAGAGACCGAACAAACGCCTGAACCCAACTCAAATCCTGCACCAACATTTGGACCAGGATCTCAGCCTGAGTCTCCAACATCCCAACCAAATTCAGAACCAACACCTGAGCCTCTCACTATGGCTGACAAGACACCTGAGTCCAACTCTCAAGTGTCTGAGCAAGTATCTGAAGCAACATATGAGCGACAAACTACCCTTGAAAAAGCATCTGCATTAGAATTCACGCATGAAACTCACACAACACAAGCACAAAGTGACCAAGGGCCAGAAGCGACACTTGAAAGGCATACTGTGCATGAACCTGCATTAAAGTTGGAACCAACACTTGAGCCACAGACCACAATTCAGCATGTGACTGAACCTCCACTAGAAGTGATATCTCAGCGACTCACCGCACCTCAGTCTGAGTCACCAATAACAAAGCAAAGTTCTGAACCAACACTTGAGCCAAAAACTAATCCTGAAGCATCATCTCAATTAGAACAGTCACCGGTGCCAATCACAACACTTGAACCAATGTCAAATAAAGAGACAGAACCAACGATTGAACCCAACTCGAATCCTATACCAACATCTGGACCAGGATCTCAGCCTGAGTCTCAAACATCTCAGCCGGTGTCAGGACCAACTTTTGAGTCTCTAACTATGGCTGAAAAGTTACCTGAGTACAACTCACAAGTGTCTGAGCAAGTATCAGAAACAAAACATGAGCCACAAACTACTCTTGAAAACGCACCAGCATTAGAATTCACACATGAAACTCAAACCGCAACAGCACCAAGTGACCAAGGGTCAGAAGCAACAATTGAAAGGCAGACTGTGCCTGAACCTGCATTCCAGTCAGAACCAATAACTGAGCCACAGACTACAATTCAAGCATTGAGTGTGTCCCAAACAGAATTAATATCTCAGCCCTTCACCACACCAGAGAAAGTGCCTGAGTCTGAGTCACCAATAACGGAACAAGGTTCTGAACCAACTCTTGAAAAAACAAATCCTGAAGCATCATCTCAGTTAGAACCGTCACCCGTGCCACTCATAACACCTGAACCAATGTCCAAGAAAGAGACCGAACCAACGCTTGAACCCAACTCAAATTCTCCACCAATATCTCGTCCAGGATCTCAGCCTGAATCTCCAACATCCCAACCAGAGTCAGGATCAACACCTGAGCCTCTCATTATGGCTGACAAGACACCTGAGTCCAACTCACAGGTGTCTGAGCAAGTATCAGAAGCAACTCATGAGCCACACACTACTCTTGAAAAAGCATCTGCATTAGAATTCACACATGACACTCTCACCACACAAGCACAAAGTGACCAAGGGCCAGAAGTGACACTTGAAAGGCATACTGTGCATGAACCTGCATTACAGTTGGAACCAACACCTAAGCCACAGACCACAAATCAGCATGTGACTGAACCTCCACTAGAATTGATATCTCAGCCATTCACCGCAACTGAGTCTGAGTCACCAAAAACAAAGCAAAGTTCTGAACCAACACTTGAGCCAAAAACTAATCCTGAAGCATCATCTCAATTAGAACAGTCACCGCTGCCAATCACAACACTTGAACCAATGTCAAATAAAGAGACAGAACCAACGATTGAACCCAACTCGAATCCTATAGCAACATCTGGACCAGGATCTCAGCCTGAGTCTCAAACATCTCAGCCGGTGTCAGGACCAACTCTTGAGTCTCTAACTATGGCTGAAAAGATACCTGAGTACAACTCACAAGTGTCTGAGCAAGTATCAGAAACAAAACATGAGCCACAAACTACTCTTGAAAACGCATCAGCATTAGAATTCACACATGAAACTCACACCGCAACAGCACCAAGTGACCAAGGGTCAGAAGCAACACTTGAAAGGCAGACTGTGCCTGAACCTGCATTCCAGTCAGAACCAATAACTGAGCCACAGACTACAATTCAAGCATTGAGTGTGTCCCAAACAGAATTGATATCTCAGCCCTTCACCACACCAGAAAAAGTGCCTGAGTCTGAGTCACCAATAACGGAACAAGGTTCTGAACCAACTCTTGAAAAAACAAATCCTGAAGCATCATCTCAGTTAGAACCGTCACCCGTGCCACTCATAACACCTGAACCAATATCCAAGAAAGAGACCGAACCAACGCTTGAACCCAACTCAAATTCTCCACCAATATCTCGTCCAGGATCTCAGCCTGAATCTCCAACATCCCAACCAGAGTCAGGATCAACACCTGAGCCTCTCATTATGGCTGACAAGACACCTGAGTCCAACTCACAGGTGTCTGAGCAAGTATCAGAAGCAACTCATGAGCCACACACTACTCTTGAAAAAGCATCTGCATTAGAATTCACTCATGAAACTCTCACCACACAAGCACAAAGTGACCAAGGGCCAGAAGCGACCCTTGAAAGGCATACTGTGCATGAACCTGCATTACAGTTGGAACCAACACCTAAGCCACAGACCACAAATCAGCATGTGACTGAACCTCCACTAGAATTGATATCTCAGCCATTCACCGCAACTGAGTCTGAGTCACCAAAAACAAAGCAAAGTTCTGAACCAACACTTGAGCCAAAAACTAATCCTGAAGCATCATCTCAATTAGAACAGTCACCGCTGCCAATCACAACACTTGAACCAATGTCAAATAAAGAGACAGAACCAACGATTGAACCCAACTCGAATCCTATACCAACATCTGGACCAGGATCTCAGCCTGAGTCTCAAACATCTCAGCCGGTGTCAGGACCAACTCTTGAGTCTCTAACTATGGCTGAAAAGTTACCTGAGTACAACTCACAAGTGTCTGAGCAAGTATCAGAAACAAAACATGAGCCACAAACTACTCTTGAAAACGCATCAGCATTAGAATTCACACATGAAACTCACACCGCAACAGCACCAAGTGACCAAGGGTCAGAAGCAACACTTGAAAGGCAGACTGTGCCTGAACCTGCATTCCAGTCAGAACCAATAACTGAGCCACAGACTACAATTCAAGCATTGAGTGTGTCCCAAACAGAATTGATATCTCAGCCCTTCACCACACCAGAGAAAGTGCCTGAGTCTGAGTCACCAATAACGGAACAAGGTTCTGAACCAACTCTTGAAAAAACAAATCCTGAAGCATCATCTCAGTTAGAACCGTCACCCGTGCCACTCATAACACCTGAACCAATGTCCAAGAAAGAGACCGAACCAACGCTTGAACCCAACTCAAATTCTCCACCAATATCTCGTCCAGGATCTAAGCCTGAATCTCCAACATCCCAACCAGAGTCAGGATCAACACCTGAGCCTCTCATTATGGCTGACAAGACACCTGAGTCCAACTCACAGGTGTCTGAGCAAGTATCAGAAGCAACTCATGAGCCACACACTACTCTTGAAAAAGCATCTGCATTAGAATTCACACATGACACTCTCACCACACAAGCACAAAGTGACCAAGGGCCAGAAGTGACACTTGAAAGGCATACTGTGCATGAACCTGCATTACAGTTGGAACCAACACCTAAGCCACAAACCACAATTCAGCATGTGACTGAACCTCCACTAGAATTGATAACTCAGCCATTCACCGCAACTGAGTCTGAGTCACCAAAAACAAAGCAAAGTTCTGAACCAACACTTGAGCCAAAAACGAATCCTGAAGCATCATCTCAATTAGAACAGTCACCGGTGCCAATCACAACACTTGAACCAATGTCAAATAAAGAGACAGAACCAACGCTTGAACCCAACTCAAATCCTGCACCAACATCTGGACCAGGATATCAGCCTGAGTCTCTAACATCAGCTGAAAAGACACCTGAGTCCAACTCAAAAGTGTCTGAGCAAGTATCAGAAACAACATATGAGCCACAAACTACTCTTGAAAAAGCATCAGCATTAGAATTCACACATGAAACTCACACAACGCAAGCACAAAGTGGCCATGGGCCAAAAGCAACATTTGAAGGGCATTCCATATCTGAACCTGAATTCCAGTCAGAACCAACACCTGAGCCACTGACCACAATTCAGCATGTGACTGAATCTCCACTAGAAGTGATATCTCAGCCACTCACAGCACCTGAGTCTGAGTCACTTATATCAAAGCAGAGTTCTGAACCAACACTTGAGAAAAAAACGAATCCTGAAGCATCATCTCAGTTAGAACAGTCACCTGTGCTAATCACGACAATTGAACCAATGTCAAATAAAGAGATAGAACCAACGCTTGAACTCAACTCGAATTCTCCACCAACATTTGGACCAGGATCTCAGCCTGAGTCTCCAACATCTCTCACTATGTCCAACTCACAGGTGTCTGAGCAAGTATCAGAAGCAACTCATGAGCCACACACTACTCTTGAAAAAGCATCTGCATTAGAATTCACACATGACACTCTCACCACACAAGCACAAAGTTACCAAGGGCCAGAAGTGACACTTGAAAGGCATACTGTGCATGAACCTGCATTACAGTTGGAACCAACACCTAAGCCACAGACCACAATTCAGCATGTGACTGAACCTCCACTAGAATTGATAACTCAGCCATTCACCGCAACTGAGTCTGAGTCACCAAAAACAAAGCAAAGTTCTGAACCAACACTTGAGCCAAAAACTAATCCTGAAGCATCATCTCAATTAGAACAGTCACCGGTGCCAATCACAACACTTGAACCAATGTCAAATGAAGAGACAGAACCCACGCTTGAACCCAACTCAAATTCAGGACCAACATTTGAGATCCCCGAACCAATGCTTGTATCAGAAAGTACACCCACTGTCTCACTGTCTGCGTCAAAACTGACAACTGAACCACACATCACACTTGACAATTGGTGCTTGAGCATGAGCCACACATTTACATCCCTAAACTAGTATCTGAGTCACAGCCAAACCTTGAAGCACTGACCAATGTAAAGCTACCAAAGAAAAAGAAAGATTGTCATAAAAGGAAGCCATTATTTTCATTATTCACAAAGGGATAATGAAACTATTGGAAATGGAAAAATAATCTCACATCTAAATAAATTGCATAAAAGGTATTTATTGTAAAACATTAAGATTTATATTTGAAGCAATAATAACGGCCATTAAATATTGTTATTCTGCCTTCATCGGCCACAGCTGTGGTATAATCATAAAGCCCGGCTTCATATACAGTACTTATGTTTTATAACATGGTTGCCAGTTATTAGCAACAACATTGACTGACAATTATTTATTATTGTGGGCTCGCACACGTATGTTATCTTCATTATTTATCTATCAGTCAAGTTCTCCTCGACAGTACAAAGGCAGGGCCCTTAGCCAATGAGGTGCAGCCAAAGGTTAGATCTTTTTGCCCATACATGGTGTTACATGCGAGCCCACACTGTTTCATAGGAACAGTATTTCTAGTTAAAAAATATTTTTAACCAAAACCTATAGTGGTGAACTACACAAACCAATGAATTAGTTAACTTACACATGGACTAAAAGCCCAAATAGCCTAAATGTAAACTAGTCCACATTTTTCATTGTTTGAGTGATAAACACAAGCATTTTTGTAATGAGTACACCCCCACTCCAGGAAAATGAATAGGCTAAATCTTTATAAAGACTGAATTAGAAGAAAGTCCTCTGCTTTTAAGTTTAAATAATATTAATATTTGTATCAACCACAGGGCACTTTTTTGGCCTACTTTTATTTTTATTTTTTTTACAGTGAAATTAATAATTTCATATTGCTGTTTAATGAATACCTAGATATAGAATACGACTTATTTTAAACTGTCATTTTGGAATAACCTCAAGGCCAGCTGTTTTGTTCTGGACCTACTCATTCTTACTGGACACATTGATATATCTTGCTAAAAAGTTCATTTTATTATTGTGGTCTACCCCTCAAATATGTGGCTGACTCAAGCTTCAATCTTTTTGCCCTTGGAGAAACGTAATACTAAAAACAAAATACTAAGACATTCTGGAACATGTGGTCCTTTATGGAACTGTGTTGAAAACCTGGTTCAGTTGAATGATGTTCCAGAAGGGACAGCCTGTGTTGAAAATGTGTTGCTGTCCCACTTATGTACATCTATTATGCAATGTGGAAAAGTGCATTTCAGATGCTGTGTGACCCATTAGCCCTCTTTTTAGTTGTTTATTAATATTTTTTTGTTTGTTTTTTAAACTTTTTTCTTTCTATTAAATGTATATATATTATTCTTTCTTGTCCATCTTATTTTTGTTCAAAAGGTTAAGACAGCTGATGCTTAGGTCTATATGTCTTGTAGGCAGACCTGCCACTTTTTTCTCCAAATACATAGACTATAGGCCTATTATAAAGAAAAAGAAAGGAAAAAAATAAAGAAAAAAGAACATTTGTATTAGTTAATATTTAAGATTACACTATAGCCCTGTAAGAGCACACATGCATTTACAGCTCGTTTGGCTTCTAAATATTTGTAGTTAGAACATGGAACTTGATGTCAATTTGCAAACACCCCAAGGCAAACCATATGTTCATTCACTGTCTCAGTCTGTTAGCCTGCCTGTAGCCTACACAAAATATAGGTGCTGAAATATTAGACGCCGAGAGACGCCCGCGGCCCGAGGCCACTGTGTTTTGAAGCGTTCCGGTCGGGCAGACTACACCAAGGCTTTTTCACGCGCGTCTGACGACAGTGCGTAGAATGTAGCCTACTGCGTGCGCACGGTGTGTTTGGAAAGATCCAATATAGGTCTATATCAATGAAACAAACCAGCTACACACATAGTTTATAAGTTCACCAGGCTCACGGATAGCGAGAGTCCCGGATACGCAATTACACCGGCTCCGACAAATGATGTCATCATCACCCCGGAATATTTGACACAGAATGCTTATAACTCAATGGCGCAAACACATAACATCGCGCTGTTGCAACTGTGTCACCGTCCCGGTAAGTTACCTTTCTCCTTAATTTAAAGAGATATTGTTGTAGCAAATTGTTTATATTGTGTTGACTGCGAATCCTAGCCTACTGTAAAAACTCTCACTCTGATGTAGACTTATTTCTAAGCTATTTTATCTCCCTTTATGCTCAATAATGTTGTTAACGGATCAGCCGATAAGGCATATCCAAAGCCCAAAGATTGAAGTAAAAAATATGTCCTATATTATAAAGTTAAGCATTATAGCTAGACAGTGGCGATGCATCGGACTGCATACAATTTATAGAGCTTTAAATAAAATAAAAAAAGCTGGCTACTAAACAGCCAGGAAGTAATTTCCCCCTATTGTAGGCCTATTTGTTTTAGGCTAAACTTCCCACTGAGCACGCCGTCTAAAAGTGGTCTAATAGTGGTAGCCTATAGATTTGAACGTTTTTTAGTTGTCTAAACTTAGACTAGACGACTAATAGTAATAGACTTCTAATAGTCGTCTAAATATAGATAGGCCGTCTACATTTAGACGACTATTAGAAGTCTATTAGTCGTCTAGTCTAAGTTTAGACAACTAAAACACTTTCAAATCTATACCACTATTAGACCACTTTTTGACGGCGTGCTTAGTGGGTTTTGTCAGCCATATCAAAAATAAAGTTTCGTAGTAGAATATAATGTATTTATTCTATAAATCTTAAACAGATATAGACCATAGATACGCAGGTCTACTCTACATCATAGGATAGGTTATTCAAAAGTAGGCTGTGATCATGTAGGCCTACATATATAATATAGGCTACTAATGTTTCTGTATTCATCATGTTGTTTATATCAATAACTACCATAACAATAATATATTAATTGTTGTATTGATTTGTAAAGTCAGTTTTCTCATGCTGCCAGTGATTTACATCCATAACATCTGAATATAGGCCTACTAACACTA
This sequence comes from Nannobrachium achirus, assembly GCF_963921795.1. Lineage (NCBI taxonomy): Eukaryota > Metazoa > Chordata > Actinopteri > Myctophiformes > Myctophidae > Nannobrachium > Nannobrachium achirus. The sequence continues at coordinate 29,520,512 of NC_137819.1, forward strand.
ATAAAAGTGCTTTCTAAGCTGCACGGAAGATGTAGAGATGAAAGCTGGTGTTTGCTGTCGCTGCATCCTGCCATTGTCTTCTCATGAACCGAAACCCTGTATCTATGCAGCCAATCTGAACCACTCAGAGACTGTCTGACAGCTGACACAGATGCATGGATGTCAAAAACAACCAGAACCCTGGACCAGCGGAATCCACCCCGTCTTGTCAACGAGATGATGGAACACAGTGGTCACTCTGCCCTAAATGAGTCCAAGATCCCCCTGGAGCCGCATGGGGAGACTCAGCTGGACTTCTTCCATAAGCTGGGCTATTCTACAGAACAGGTGCAGGACGTACTGCACAAGTTTGGCCTGCACACAGACACTAACAGGTATTGTGTCACCATCATGACATTTTACGATTTTAGTTGACGATTAATTGTCATATACGAGTAATTGCAAATAACGATTTAATTGTGTTTTTGGTCTTGAACACTGGAACATAAATAGGCTAAAGAAATACATTTCTGTTTGGATCTTTAGGCTATGTGAATAAAATTGAAAAATAACTAAACAAATTGACAGTAAGTAGATCGGCGAAAAAAAGTTTTTCACCGATCTACAAGCACAACGCCAGCGATGCAAGGCTTTGCGAGCTTGTAGATCTGCATCTGCTATTTCTGCTTTTTTAATGTATGAACATTTATCATCATGCCAACAATTTACGATAATTCAGGCGATTTCAAGCGCATCTTGTCCGCATATCTCTGTCTGTCTGTCTGTCTGTCTGTTTGTCTGTCTGTACGTATGACACGCCTGACACTGTGGTTCTATGGGTTTGTCTGTGGTTCTATGGGTTTGTTGCTCTGACATCATGCTCTGATGTCACTGTGATGTCAGGGGAACCACTCTTAACAGAATGGGTTTGCCGCTCTGACATCACACTCTGGCTTGATGTCCTTTTTATGCCCATATATGGAGATCGCTGCATGTCATCACGAGTCACACTTGCAAATTAATTACGTCCTTGTCCGTTTTATGCCCATAATATGGAGATCCCTGTCCCGATGTCATCAATATTAAGCGCATATCTGGGAATGCCCATGTTTGGTAATGCACATATGGGCATGTTCTGACATCACATTGTTGACTATCATGCAGGGGTTTCCATATATGGGTAACTGGTCCGATATACATCCCTGGCCAGATGGCCCTGAGATGTCTTACTAGTGTATTAATTGTGACAGGCTGACTGACAGGGTTCTCGGGGAGCTGGTCTGGGCCGGTGCCAGCCCAGAGGATAAGGAGGTGACCATCATGTCGGTGCTGGTGTCCAGGAGCCTGCAGGAGGAGCAGTCCATGTCTCTCAGCAGAGAAGACGAGGACGCTCTGAGACCCATCGTCATTGATGGGAGCAATGTGGCCATGAGGTGGGAAAATGTGAAGCCTCAGTGAACAAACAAACCTGTGGTATGACGTCAACAGTGGTGAAAAAAAGGATCAGTACTGCACTGTAGATTGGTGTCAAAATGTACTTTAAAGTACCAAAAATAGGAAGTACTCCAGTAGTGCTATGCAGAATGTCCCATTTCACAAGTTTTCAAATGTGTTCAAATCTTTTGAAAATAGCAGATCTACAAGCTCACAATGTGTCTTGTGAGCTTGTAGATCTACTAACCTACTACTAATGTTAATTAGTCCTTGAGGGAACCCCTTAGTAAAGCTGTGGAAAGATTCACACTATTTTTGGATTTACTGGTGAAAGGAGTAGATCAACGTCATTACATTATCCATGTTGAAGCTGCACGCACAGCTGACAGCTCCACAACACTCCGGATAGGCTGCACTCTATTTTATGTTTACCAAACTTCCTCGCATGTGGGTTTTAATGGTCGGTAACGGAAAAGTAAACGAACAAGTTACTTTTCTCAGTGGGTAACGCAGTAACGTAACAGATTACTTTTTAATGGCAATAACACTGTAACTTAACAAGTTACTTTAAAAAGTAACGATACCCAACACTGATTATGACATGCTCAGAATATGGATGCTTGGGTTCATGTGGTTAGACGCCGTCGTTCAAGTAGTTTAGAATATGGTACGTTCTGTCTATTCCAGCTCTCGCAAATGATATAGTCTGTTGAGAATGCCCTCAGTGAAACAAGCCTTAAGATAGCATCTTATATTTCAGTATCTGCCTGTGGGAAGACTCAACCTTTTACGTCTCACACGCACTCACCTTCCTTAATACGCGCACGCACGCACGCACGCACGCACGCACGCACACACGCACGCACGCACGCACGCACGCACGCACGCACGCACACACACACACACACACACACACACACACACTCTCTCCTCTGTTATTTGACAGTCCCGTTTTGTGCACACAACACAGGCACGCCTGTGCAGGTACAGTACATTCTGCACTCACCGCTCAGGTATGCAAATCTTAACATGCAAATCACAGTTTTACTCTCTCCTCAGGGAACTGTTGTTTTATAGGTCTGCGCTGAATAGAAACAGGCCTGACAACACTTTAATCCTTGGCTCCAAGTCTGGTTTACACTACGTCGTACGACTGTGACACCTGCCAAAAATTAGGTATCATCCCTCTCAGAGGTAAATTAACACAGAGGATTTTGCCGTAGGTGGTTTGTAGTTGGTTTGGCGTAATTACTTTAGTTACAATTTGCAATTAATTTTGCTGCCTGTACCAATTCCATGTTAAAATCTAATTTGAATGATTTAAAATTTTGATGACAATAAGCAGAAAAAGACGAGCTGCAATATATGCAATCCTAATCTTTATATATATATATATATATATATATATATATATATTAAGGCTGGGACTTTAACTGATTAATTGCGATTAATTAATTACAGAAAATTAACGCGATTAAAAAAATTAACACATTTTAATCGCACTTAGTTTTTGCACCACAGAACCTTCAGTTTCGGGCACACCGATCATAGCGATGCACCAACCAAGAAGAGACAACAAACGCAAAGGAAGAAGTAGCCAATCAGAGCGCTTTGCTTGGCCCAGTGGATGCGAAATTTAGATTTAAAAAACTCACTTGTTGATTCACTCGTACAACAAAATGTGTTTTACTTGAAAAAAATGCTTCTCAGGTCAAATATCGATGTGTGATTAAAATGCGATTAATTGCGATTAATTAATCACAGACCCTGTAATTAATTAGATTAAAAGTTTTAATCGCATCCCAGCCCTAATATATATATATATATATATATATATATATATATACTTTTTTTTTTTTTTTTCATATAATTTTTGTCCCACGATTTTGTAACCCATTTTCACCCAGTGCCAATTGCCTATGTAATCCTGGGCTCTGCTCTCCCTCTGCCGTGCCTGGGGAGACAACGGACTGACCTCATGCTTCCTTCAGTGCATGAGGAGTCCAAGTTGCTTCTTTTCACCTGACAGTGGGGATTTCCCCGGTTTGGACGTAGCGCGTGGAAGGAACTATTATTCCAACCAGTTCCTTTCCCCTCCAACAGGCGCCACAGGGAGACATATATTAAAATATTTAGACTCCAGAAAATAGTTCCAATTGTTTTATTAATCCAAAAGAGCATTATTTTCCATTTCGGCCGAGCCGCTGCAACCTTATTTCATTTATTCTGATTCTCAAATTTTAGCTTTTCAGAAATGTACTCAAAATCCAATTCGAAGTGTGTCTGAGACCGTGGCCCGGCTGCTATATTGTTCAGTTTATTAATTTGCATAGCAACTGTTGTGATATGCTGTGAAAATGCTGTGCTGCTGCTGTGTTTTTGTTCACACACTGAAAAGCTATTGCCTTTTTAATGTATGTAGTGGTTAGTGGTGTCACATTTCTGTCTACTACGGCATTGAATGAAATGAACGGGTACAGTACGGTGAAAGCAAGTTTTCATGTGTGCTTGCAGTAATAAATGGGGAGCGTGCCGCTGTTACTACATCTCATCTTTTCGACACCCGACTCTAACCCCCTCACCCTAACCTTAACCTCTGTGGAGTGAGTCGCTAACCCTCCGGTCGAAATGATGGGCGTTCGCAAAAGCGAGATTTCCACAATAAATGCTGTTTCATTTGAATATCAACATGTACAGTGCGAAGCTTGCGGGTTTACCTTTGCTAAAGCCAGGTAAGCCATTGTTTTGTGCTTACTGGCATAAAGACCAAACACTTTCTTGCTTACTCATGCCATTTATTTTTTGCTTATTCAGCCACGGAAACAAGGAAGTGTTCTCTTGTCTGGGAATCCAGTTGGCTGTGAGCTACTTCCTGGAGAGAGGTCACACTGATGTCACTGTGTTTGTGCCCTCATGGAGGAAGGAGCAGCCCAGACCTGATGTCCCCATCACAGGTAGAATGTGCTGCCATTTTGTGCCAGTTTGCCAACTCTGAGAGTGTTCAAATGGAACCAAATGTACCCCGATATAAAAAACAAATAATAATGTGAAACCAAGGCTTGGCTGGGTGGATAACTAGCTAGACTGAGGTCTTATGTGATTCTGAACGCCAGAGAAAAATGAGAATAAATGTTAAAGGTTTGTTGACATGTTTTAGAGCTTGTAAGGCCTTAAGCTTAATTAACACTACATCACACAATGGTCTCGCTTTCTGACAAGAACTGAATCAGTCAATCAGGTTGACAATTGAAAATCAGCAGTGTTATTTGCAATATTGAGCGGCCGGTGTGAGGCGGCTCTGACGTGTGTGTGTGTGTGTGTGTGTGTGTGTGTGTGTGTGTGTGTGTGTGTGTGTGTGTGTGTGTGTGTGTGTGTGTGTGTGTGTGTGTGTGTGTGTGTGGACAGATGATTTAGAGGCTGTATGTGTGGAAGCCGGTATACCTTTGCTTTTATTGGTGATAGTCGAAATGGAGAAGAAGCAGGGGGAGCAGTCCAACAGGGTGGGTTCAATTAGGTTTTTGTAAAGCAACATCATCATGGGATCCCCCTTCACCAGTCCTTCCAGTTACTGCCATCAGGTTGCCGCTGCAAAGTGTGTGCGTGCGTGCGCGCGCGCGCGCGCGCGTGTGTGTGTGTGTGTTTACATGTGTTTTAATGTGCACTGCTGAGCCTGGTCAAATATAAATCTGTTGTCTGTTCCATGTGACAGACAAAAATGTTATGTTGAATCTTGAATTAGACACTGATGGAAATACCCCAGAAAGTTTCCCTTTCCATTTGGAATGAACCTAATTTTTGATCTGTGTAGGCCTACTTCATATTCAAATGTTGCTATTCCGAGACATTCTTTTGATCAGCTATATCATTTCCTGTGTTACTCATACAGTAGATAACAGCCTGTTGATCTGATACTGACAGTGGTTGTAAAAGCCTGCCTGCGCATGATAATTTCTAGATGCTATTGACATTGTCCTATTCTGCAGAACCAGTTTGATTTTGATATCACTGACAATTGATTCATTCATAGACAGGAATACATTTCATTGGAGAGGGAACTTATGAAGCCTTTTTTCTAGGTTCTCCTCACAATGTCTAATATTAAAATCGCCTTTCAGAAAATAGTAGAGGCAGGGGTCACGGTGGCGCAGTGGTTAGCGCTTTGCCTCACAGCTAGAAGGTCCTGGGTTCGATCCCCGCCGGGGGACGCTGTGGGTGCTGGGGGTGTGTTCCTCCCTCCGCATCATCAGCACCCACAACCTAGGTGGGGTTGGCGATAGGGCCTTTCTGTGTGAGTTTTCTGTGAGTTTGCATGTTCTCCCTGTGTCTCCTAGGGTAGATGTCCTCACTAAAACATGCATTTCCCCTAGCCAGCCAGGTGCTCCCCAATTCCACTGGCGCGGCAGGGGGAGAGCAGAAACCAGGACTACAGGTTAGGTAGTTGGCACTGGGTGAGAAAATGGGTTGCTAAACCGTGGGATAACAATTATGGGAAAAAAAAGAAGAAAATAGTAGAGGCTATTATATAAACGTGTTGGTTGCTTTTAGCCATGCTTCAGTTCATTAGTATTCATCTATAGAATCACAATTATTTGTTATTGCCAAGTATGTGCACATATGAGTTTGTCTCAACTATTTACTCAAAATATCAGGATTAGCTAAACATAAACTAGAAACTATACATTATGTGATATATTGGACACTATAGACTATAGAGACTGGTAGAGCAACATAGGCAGAAATAAATATGAATTCTCGTTTTAGTCATTATTCTGACATCTACCCTATCTTTTTCATTTCATTTCCTGCAAAGACCAACACATTCTGCGGGACCTTGAGAGGAAGAAATGTCTGGTATTTACACCTTCGCGCCGTGTCGCTGGCAAACGGGTGGTCTGCTATGATGACCGCTTCATTGTCAAGCTGGCATACAGCTCTGATGGCATCATCGTGTCCAATGACACGTTCCGTGATCTCCAAGGAGAGAACCCGGACTGGAAGCGGTTCATAGAGGAGAGGCTACTCATGTACTCCTTTGTTAATGACAAGTAAATCATCTTCTGTCACTACTTGCTTCTTGGAGTAAAATAGGCAGATCATTTATGAAGTGCTATAAAGAGGACCCAACACATGAATCTCATCTTCAGGTTTATGCCTCCCGATGACCCTCTGGGTCGCCATGGACCAACTTTGGACAACTTCCTGAGAAAGGTCCCAAGGACACCCAAGAAGCAGCTGTGTCCTTATGGTGAGCCCACTTATAATAATATGATTTTTCAATACTTGGTCTCACTCTGTATAATATAATAAAAATGTTGCGTGTATTTTGTATTGATGTGAAAAAAATAATAAATAAACAGCACATTTAATCTCATAAATGTATCTTCATTCAGGGAAGAAATGCACTTATGGAATTAAATGTAAATTCCACCATCCAGACCGCGCCAACCATTCCCATTGCTGTCTTGCCGATGAGCTTCGCGAGAAGGCCAGGCAGTCTTCATCAGCCCACAAACATTGTTTGTTGGGTTCTCGTCCAGTGACTGCCAATGGCCTCTCTCTGGAGGAGGCAATGGCCCAGAAACTGACCCTGGAACAGTGGAGAGGCTCTTTGAAGAAAGGCCACACCAGTGAAAATGTTGTTCTGATCAAAGGGGGTCACCGCTCCAGCAGGAGGCCTCCATCTAGGAAAGAGAAGGCCAGCAAACACTCTCCTTCTGACCTGGACCCTCTTTTCTCCTCTGGCTCTCAGGAGCAGCTGGACTCTGGTTTGGGCTCCATAGATAATGCACCAATGGAGACCTTCTGGTACCCCGCTGATCACGGCTATGGAGCCAGTTACAGGAGCTTCCATCCCAACTCCAGTCCCAGGCCACTCCAATGTGAGGCAACAGTACCCTTAAACGTGCACAACATAGGTTCCCCTAAAAGTACACCATGTCCATGTAGTTGCTGCTCGCATGTTCCGTCCTCTTCCTGGGCCACAGCTGGCTTCTATCCCCATAGCCAACACCAAAACAGGGGGCTAGCCGGCACCCACCACCCAGACATGATAGCTTACACTCCTGCGCATTACTACGGCTATGGGGCATCTGTGTATCCAGTCAGCATGCATGCATACAGCCATCCAGCTGAATTCCAGCATAGCAGGGCTCAAGACTCTCTCCACCGGGCCTACTGGTCAGATCCATTTCAGGGCTATCCTCAAGCTGTGTCCAGAATGTCTGGAGAGAAGCCACTCTTTGAGCCCTCCCATATGACACAACCAGGTCCTTGTGGAAAGGAGAGAGAGGATGTCCGAAAGAAGCTCCTAGCTATCTTTAATGCCTGTCTGGTAGACAAGGCCATGGACATGTTTCCTCAGTTGATGGATCCACAAATGTTGGCTGCTGAGATCTTGATGCTACAAAGTCAAGGCAGGCCGCTGAAATAGGTTCAGAATTGTCCAGTGTTGTTCCATATAAGGTTGAACTCTGTTCAAAAGACTGTGTAAGCTGTCATGCCTGAATGGTATTGTGGTGAGATTAGTATCTGACCTTGAAAAAACTAAAACAAATTTAGAGCTTGTATCCTGTTGATGCAAATTGTATCTTTTATGAATAATGCATTCTAGTGCATTCTAAAGCTCCTGTGTTTTGAGGGCTGGGAATAATGGTGATATAATTAAATAACCATTAGTTGACATATGGCATGTTGTCATACAGTAAGTCAAATTATTATCAATTTAAAGATTTAATTGCTTGTAATGTTGGCACTATGTGCCATTGTAGTTTGTGCAGCTATCCATTGCAATAATGTTGTGTATGTGCCCTATGGGCCATTTATTGCTATTTACAGCAGATATTGTATATCACCCAGTATCCTGCATGATATAACATTACACTTTGTAAGAAAATGAAAACTTTACTATTTTCATTTCCACTGTTATGTCAATGTGTATTCCAATGTAATGTCAGTAATGTAATTTAATCGAAGATTTTCTATTGGATCAACAAGTTGCTATATGCTGCCTATGCATACATAAGAGCACTGACCGATATTTTACAACTTTGTGTGTTTTCAATCTGATTTATAATCTGTGTTGTAGTACACTCTAAACATGTTTACATAGGGCATTTTAATGTATGTCGTTTAGAGAGGTCTAAAACTGCTTTAAACATTCATTAAAAAAGATGAGGCTTATATGCATTTTCCATAAATGTATATATTATATACTATTTGTTCTTCATTTATGTATCTCAATATATAGCTATTGTCAATATCAAGCAACAACAAACGTATACTGTTGTATTGTTGTGCCGTTTTTATTTTCTGAAAACATGACCATCTAATTCACTATTTTTCATGTTTTTTATAATAAATACATTTTTAAACATCTGCATTACTTAATTTACCAAAAGTCTACACAAATAGAGAATGCAGAAGAATTGTTATTTTGATCAACGTTTGCCTGTTATCTCTCCTGTGGTACCAGATCAATACAGAATGAAATTGTGGCCAAAATATTATCCAGATAAGATAACAGAATATTCAAAGTTTTGGGTCTGAGAGGCTGAATGTCATCAAACGGTGGTCTGCGGCTCATATACCAAATAAATAATGGACCATGATATGGAATAACAATGCTTATATCACCAGGGCAGGAGGGTTTTCAGGCCATAAGTTCAATAAAATGTGGGTCTCTTTCATCAACCATGCATGTACAGTACATATTCTGCAGCTGGAGCCCACCATGGCTATCTGAGTGACCCTTTCAGCTTCGGTTGGTATGTGCCACACATGGCCAATATATCTACTGTATCTGGAGTACTTAAATATTGAGTATTTTGTTTCTGAAGTGCATTTCCATTTTCAATATATATTCAGCGTTATCCTTTTATTTTGTTTTTATTTGCTGTGTTCATTTGTATATTGATTCCTTTTCTGTCTTAACCATTTATTTTTACACATTTATTGAATAAGAATTCATAAAGGTAAACACATTATCTTAAGAGGTCAAGGTTACAATCAAGAGACAAGTTTGGTGCGAGAAGGGTTTGCAACTGTAGGTGCATTTATTTAACTGCTGTTACAGCAATATTCTTGTTACTCGTCTACATAAATCTACCGTACACGCATACTGATAGTTGCAACAAATTGAAAAGCTTAGATGTCCTACATAGATATGTTCATGTTCGTAGAGAGATAGTAACAGATAATCTTATCTCCTTTGAGAAGGAGGAAGTGGAAAGATTTACTGCTCGAGGTTAATGAGATGCATGAGTTAAGGCAAACAACATGTGTCAGATATTTATTATTATTATTTTCATCAATAATATTTTTCTCTTTTGTTTTAGTATTCCATATGACAAATGTCCCATGTGTCTAGGGCTGGCTGTTGCATCAAATTCAACAAAAACGGAGCCAGAGCCAGACGAGCATTTAAACTGTCACTTAACTTGAGAGACGCATTGCTCATGTCTGTCTGGATCATAGCAGACAGGCATAGAGAAATTAACTGTTCCAAAAGTTGTTGATAGACCCTGTCACAAATGAATGAACACAAGTTCAGGCACGGACTGGTGTTCCTAGAATGCTGACAGTCAGTCAGATAGAGGGCATTGTGACATATTTTATTCCCTTTAGTGGAGTGAAGCTTTAAAGGAGTAGTTCTCCCCCAAAATGACTTTTTTTCTATTGATTACTCACGCCGTGGAGACTTGAGTTCAATAATATTTTCTTGTTTTTGTCGTAAGACAATCATTTGATTACAACAAATGTACCCCCATTGATTCCGGATGGGGACCCAGATGGGGAGTAATGCATTTGGGTCACCATCCGGAATCAATGGGTGTTTATTATATTATTATACTATTTTATTTTTTCAAGTCAAGTCTCCATGGTGTGAGTAATCAAAAGAGACATTTTGGGGGTGAACTCCTCTAAGCATGGCAATTTTGGTAGCATCTAATTAACTCTAACTTTAGTCCCAAATCTTAAAACTACTGGCTGGACTGGAATTTGCTATGGAAGTTCACCAGAGGAAGAACCCGGCTGTTTATTTGTTTAATTGTTTATGTGTGTTCTTAAATGTTTTATAGCTGATTGTTTATTTGTGCCTTTGAGGTGTATGTCTCCTTGTTAATGTCTGTGGTAAAAAAAAAAAGTGATACCACCTGGTATGTACAGCAAGATTAGTTTTAAATGTGCTTACCTTTATAGGCTACATCAATTTAAAAATACATTAATCTTTTCAAATAATGGTCTGTCCCTCATGCTGTCCCGGATGATGCTGGTCCATGCAGTGCGGAGGTTTCTGAACTGATGAGAGCAAGTGTTGTAGTTTACAGTATTTATGTTATTGACTATAGGAGATATATTTTATTTAAAACCTGCATTTCCCCTTTGTCAATAAATAGCCTATGATCAGCCTATCAACCTGGAAGAGCATAGCAATGGCTCCTCCTGCAGGATTAACAAAGAATGGCATTTTAGTTTTCTTTTTGTTTTATGGCTAAAAAGCTACTAAACCTCAACTAAAACAAAAGACGGCGTAAGATATTTCCATTTTTACATTATTTACATGATGCTTGGCAAATAGCTGATTTAATAATCGTCAAATAACTTCTGTTTCAAATTATTCCCTAAAAGCTACTAAAAGTTATTGAGTGTACGATATTTCCATTTATATTATTTGCATGAACCGTGCTATTATTTTAATATCGACAAATAACTTCTGATTCATGCACTTGTCATGGCAGTGGTTCCCAAACATTTTAGCTCAATTCAAGACCCAAAAGAGAAATTAGACGTTTGCCCAAACTAGTTAAAAACAGCAGATCTACAAGCACACAAAGCGTAGCTTCGCTATTCTTAAACTTATATTTTCTAATTTATGGAATTATATTGTATTTATTCATGAAATTACTTTAATTAAATCTTTGTTTTTTGTATCATGAATTTTTTTTAATGTCTTGAAATAATAACAAATAAAAACAAAATATAGGAAACGAAAAAAATTAAGGGACCCCCCAAAAAAAATCTGTTCCCCGACCCAAAAATGGGTCCCGACCCAGTGTTTAGGAACCAGTGGACTACTAACCTCGCCCACCAGGCTTTCTGAGAGAAAAGTGGACTACAGCAGCGCTGGACTACAGGGCCCACAAGTCAATCGGGCCCTGTAACGCGCAGTCGCAGTTTCAGATGTCATCGTATGACGCCGATTGTGTTGTCTTAACCTAGTTACTGTGCTTCTTATCTCTGTGGGAGCCAACAAATCTATGTTGCAATTATGTAGCGACAGTGTCTCGGTGGTTTAATGCACGGTAGCACCACTTTGATTGGTTTTGATCGCATGACAGGCTGCCTAATTAGCTAGCCAGATGCTACCTAACACGCTAGTGGGAGCTTTGTGATGTGGTGTTTTTGTCTTTTCTCATGGATGGATAGCAAGCTAACTTAGCTCGAATTGGAAACTATGCGGTGACAAATGCTAGCCTTTTGAGAAGCCCACCACCGTTCTGAGAGAGGGACATACATGATCGTTTACATAATTCTCTCCTTATGATATTTTGGTTTTAAGTGCTCAGCTAAGATGTGGCAAAGTGTCGGGCTCACAGTGCTGGTCATTGTGGCCACAATCGTGTGTGCGTTACTCTTCATGCTTTTTGGTAAGTTTGTTTCTTTATCTTTGTTTCTAACTTATTTATTCACCGGCTATTAGACCTATTGCTTGTAGATACCAGTGGTGTAAAAAGTACTACATTTATTTACTAAAAGTATGATACTGCATAGAAATACTCTCTGTTACAAGTAAGTCTGGAATTCTAAATGTAGGTCTACTTGAGTAAAAGTACAAAAGTATTGGTATCAAAATGTAATTAAAGTACCAAAAGTAAAAGTAGTCATATGCAGAATGTCCCATTTGAAGTTTTAAAATGTATACAAAATCTTTTGACAATAGCACATCTACAAGCTCACAATGCGTTGCATCATTTAAATGGCCTTAATGTAAATAGGTCTGAAAGTGGTAAATGCATGTTTTGTAATAATAATCGATATCTTCAAGCACAGTTCTTGAGTAAATGTACTTAGTTACTTTACAGCACTGGCTACATTTCTTGTAAATACACTATGTACGTTGAACTGGAACCACTTTACATTATGTAAGTAGCGCATGGCAAGAAGCCACGTTAGAAAGTTAAGTCGAGCCTGTGGTTTGAGCACAGTCAGCAAGTCCAGTTTGTAAGAGTCTGGTGAAGAATATGACACGGTGTGTTGAATGGCTTTGCCTAAACTGGATTCTATTTCAAAAGAGTTTCTATTTTTATCGAGCCATGGGGGAAGGGAGAGTCACTGCATAGACATTACACAGCTCCCTTCACCACCTTCTTCAGCATATCTGGAATTGACTGATTTAGACATTGCTTTGTGTCATTTCTAAATATTTACTTTGTCTATTGTTAATTTCTTATTTTATCTATACATCATTCATGTCATTTTCTTTTTGTAAACCTTACCTGACCCATTCTTTATTTGACATGCAACAGTGTTGATACAGCTCTGAGAGCAGGTTTTTCACAATTGTTATTCTGACCCTTCCTGCAGGCTGGTATGTAGTTTGGCAGCTTTTCCTGTCCAAGTTCAAGTTCCTGCGTGAGCTACTGGGGGATGCCGGTTCTCCGCAGGCCGAAACTCAGCCGTCCGAAACAAAGAGTGAACGCTCTGCTCATGCTGCTGTCCGCAACCGGCCCAAGACTGCACGCCAAAGACTTGTTGCTCCGGAAGGCACTACATAGACCACCCCAACCCCAGCGGTCTACTGTTTACCATCACTCTTTTTACCTGCTACACACACATGAAACCTCTGTTTCACGACAACCGAATATGTTAAATGGCCTGTCTGTCTGATCATTTGAACGATTTACCCATCCACGCCTTCTCTCTGCACTACCTAAGGACCTTGTTATCAGTCAGTGCTCAGCCAGCCCTCCTCACCAGGACACTTTAAACTGACCGGGCAACTCTTCTGGATTCAAAGGGATAAACAATCTGAGTGACTGGCCATTTGTTTCTTTGTTGCACCTGTTCAGTCTGTATACATGTATCTTCCTAGTTGTGTGTGGACCTACCATTTCATTAACTATCCAGCTGCTGTTACTGCGTCACAAGAAGACACATGGCTTACAAGTTTATATCATAATTATATGCGTACACGTTGTATAATTTGTGTAGAGCTTATCTAGACCATTATCTAGAACTGGGTACAAAGGAAATGCCGAAAGAAGCAGTTTGCATAACTGACAACAAAACTTTCTTTGGGGGAAATATTCTTGTAATAATAAGTGCAATGAAAAAGTAATTACTTTGCAAGAGTGTCACAACCAATAGATATGGTTAAACGTCCCCTGAAAGAAAACAAACTACCAGAGCTACATTCCAATAGTGTTGTGATTCTTTTCCTCACAGCTGCTTCTAGACACTCAAAATAAATATTTTGAATTGCCAAGAGAAAAGGACAGTGAAAGGAATCATTTTAGACCTCTGGTAATGTTAAAGTGGTTGTATGCAGTGTTGACTGCCTACCTTGAGTGGCTAACAAGGCTTGATACTGCGGGGGTGGGAAACCCTGCACTTGTATTGTGATGTCCTCTCCTGTGTCCTGTGCCTCTGTCTGTACCAGTGCCTGTCTAGAATAGATGGCATCCGCTGTTTGTTACTACATGGCCTCTGATTATTTTGTATTGCCAACAATAAATTGGTTTACATTACAGAGCAAAACAAGGCTGACCAGAGCTTAGTTCTTTGAGGCTTACTTGCTTGACTCCCCAACAGGTGAACAAAACATTTGTTTTGCATCATTTTACTGGCAGAAATCATTTAGCACTCAAGCATTTAAAATGAACAAATACTCTTGTAAATGTTTTGAAGTCGTCGTGGCTCCATTGGATAACTATCTCGTTGAGAGAATTGTAATGGTTGTTTTTTAGTATTTGCTGTAATTTACCTTCATAATAAATATATTTAATAAAAAATACAAAGATGTTTTCATATAAGTGGTCTTGTAATACTGATACAGTATAAGAATAATGATGGGTTACATTAACAGTTCCAAAATTAGAGTGACTCATTCTCAAACCCAGTCAAAATTAAATTCCATGTTTTGAAGTGTGGCCCAGTTGATGACAATGCCCACCTGCTGTCTCTGAGTCCTAATGTCTTGGCAATAAAACTACAGATTACAGAACATTTGATGTGTTATGACATGCACATGGCAGTTGTTTGGCATGTCTACATGTAATTGGAAAGAATAACTTATTTTTAATGCCTGCTCAACCTGTTGGAGTTTATTTGACATATCCCTTGCTATAGAGGTTAATCACTAAAGTCCCATATACTTTGTTGACCGGGGTCACCCAGGGGTCTCTAGTCCCTTTTCCCTCTATACCAGTGGTTCTCTTACTTTACTTGAGTACATTTCTATGAAGGCTGAAAAGTACTGAGTATTTTTAGGTTGGCTGTTTTCTTTTTTTCTTCCCTAAAATGCAATTGTCTGCTCTTACACTAGCCGTGTCTGTGGCTTCCCCCTCCGCTCGCCAGCGGCAGCAGGGCTCTCGATCTATTTCCGATGGCAATTGAAATGCACTGTAAAAGCATGTACTCTTGAATACTTATATACATTTAAAAGCAAGTAGCCTTTTTTACTCTTAGGGTGCCCTCACACCAAAATACCTATGAGAGTGGAATCCGCGTTCCGCCAATGCATTTCAATGAGAAGGGAGCGTTTTTTGCAGAAATCCTCTGCTGGCATGAAACCGCTTCACTCTCATTTAAATGCATTGGCGGAACGCGGATTCCACTCTCATAGGTATTTTGGTGTGAGGGCACCCTTAGGCAGGCCTACTAGAGTAACATTTTGACTATGCTATACTTGTAGTGGAGTAGATTTTGACCAGGAGTATCTGTACTCTTACTCAAGTACTGGGGTCGAGTACCCTGTCCATCTCTGATCAGGGCCCATTTTGAAAAATGTATGTAGTGGGGGACCGTGCTTCACCTCTCTCTCAGCTGAGGGGTCCTCGGTATGAAAAACGTTGAAGAACTCTGGCCTGCTACATTACTGTAGGCCAGTGGTTCCCAAACTTTTCAGGTGACCCAAAAGAGAAATCAGACATGCCAGGGACCCAAACTAGTGAAAATAGCAATCTACAACCACACAGTACGTTGCTTTGCGACACATGTCTTAATTCTTAAACATTTGAAATAATAATAATTAAAAACAAAATGTACGAAACAAATAAAGGGACCCATAGGCTGAATTAACCATTGGGCGGGTGGGGCCTTTGCCAGGGGCCCTTGGCTCTCAGGGGCCCTTGGGGGAACTGGGCTGCATGTGCATTGACAATTTACTATTAAATGTATACGTTAATTAAAACTCAAATGTGTGGGCCGCCTCTGTTGTCTACAGGTGCTTTCTTGGCCCACATATGATCATCATGGCTTAAAATCCGAGCTGGGTAGTGCACGTCGGTCGGTCGGGGGGGGGGGGGGGGGGGGGTTAATGGTGGATAATTTAATTATCGACCAGCGGCCCTCGCGGGGATTGAGTGGTCTAATGATCTGACTTTCAGCAGAGAGAGGTTCCATATTCAAACCCCAGTCTACCTGTAGTTTGATGATGGAGTACTTTGGAATGTTCTTTGTAAAGATATGCATGAGTAACTCAAAATGTCTTTGAAAATGCACTGGGCAGTGGGCACACAAGGTATGTGTGTTTGGGTGGCTTAGTTGTAAAAGCTCTTGACTCATCCCATTACTGGCACCTCTGCATCGAAGCATGCTGATTGTTAGATTTTTTTCAATGACAATGCATTAGGCGCTTAAAGTTAAATATTTCAAAAACTACAAACTATTCCAAAGTGAAAATCTCAAGTATGTCCACAGTAAGGTGGAATTTTTGAATTGTGAATTAAGTTGCTTGGTTAAAGTATGTAGGAACAGCTAGGTGCCAACATTTTCAGATTTAACTTTTAAAAGTTAAATGTCTCCAAAACTACAAAACATTTCAAAGTAAAATGTTCAAGCATGTGTGTCCAGTGCCCACATCTGATAACTTTGGCACCTCACTGTTCCTTCATACTTTAACTTAGCGACTTGATTCAAAATTCAAAAATTCCACCTTACCGTGGACATGTATGGTTGAGATTTTTACTTTGAAATAAACTGCAGTTTTTGAAATATTTAACTTTAAGCGCCCAATGCATTGTCAATGACAATGGCATTTTAAAGGAGAATAAAATCAAGCCATCGGTGTCAGTTGCAGTGGTGATGGTTCTGGGAATTGATCCCACAACCTCCTGATGATGAGTTAAGAGCTTCTCCAACAGAGCATAACTCAGAATGTGTGGGCGCCTATGCATTCATAAAGACATTTTGAGTCACCCATGTATATGTTTCATAGAAAATTCCAAAGTAGTGCATCATGGAACTATGGGAAGATGGGAAGGGGTTTGAACATGGCACCTCCTAGCCAAAGAACAAATCATTAGACCACTATACCACATCTCAGGCTCTTTTGGCACATCTCTCTTATTTAACATTTACATTTTTTTTCCAAGGCTAGAATAATAGAAATGGGAGGAAAAAAACACTTCTAGTAAAGTGGTCTCAGGCTGGATTAACCATTGGGCCGGTGGGGCCGTTGCCAGGTAGCCTAGCACAGCTAAACAATCCACCCATGTTAAAACAAGGTGGGGATGTATATACTGCAGTTAGTTAGCTGCATTAGTATAGTCTGGCCAAGCCAGGCTAGTTGCCAGGGGCCCTTGGCTCTCAGGGGCCCTTGGGGGAACTGGGTTGCGTGGTCATTGACAATTTACTATTAAAAATCAAATGTGTGGGCCCCTCTTCTGTTGTCTACAGGTGCTTTCTTGGCCCACAGATGATCATCATGGCTTAAAATCTGTGCTGGGTATAGTGCATGTCGGTCGGGAGGGAGGGTTATGGTGGAGGGGCCCTAAAAAAATGATCGGCCAGGGCAGGGGTCCTCGCGGGGGTTAATCCGTCCCTCCCGACCCACTGTTTGGGAACCAGTGCTATAGGCCCTACCTGAGCACTAATGGTGAGTTATTGTATTTGAACACTAGATGGCAGCAGTGTAGTAAAGCTAATTAGAAGTGTATAGGTACAGTATGGACAGCTTCGTTCAGTTTCCGAGGGAGTTTACTGGGGAAAAGGGTGTGTGTGTGTGTGTGTGTGTGTGTGTGTGTGTGTGTGTGTGTGTGTGTGTGTGTGTGTGTGTGTGTGTGTGTGTGTGTGTGTGTGTGTGTGTGTGTGTGTGTAAATTATGGACATATATTCCCTGCTGTCAGTCGGTACTTCAATTCATTTGAGGGATCTTTGTGTGTCAGTGAGTCAACAATGATGTGGGTATACAACCTGACATAAACCAAAAAGGGTCATATTAGGTTTACTATGGTAGCCTACTGAGTCTGACTATACCATATTCAGTACCATAGTCAACCTAGTCAGTACTGACTATGGTTGACTATGGATGACTATAAGTATATGGTACTTAAAGGGATATTCCACTTTCAAAAAACTTTTTGTCATTGTATGGTCTAATCAGGCTTGTATGAACACCCTGAACAGTTTTTAATTTTCTTCATTCAGTATTTAGATATTTGATGTAAATGTTATCTGGCCCTCCAGGCTCAGGGCCTCTCCCCACACACACTCATTGTAAATTCAAACTCCATTTTAACCATGATAGATTCATTAAAAACACCCATTATTTTTTCTGGTGACTCATACTACCCTCCTAATACGTGAGCAGGCCGTGTTTTTTCCATAACGTTTTTCATGTATTTTTAATAATTCTTTGGGAAAATGGAAAAAATTAAATACAATAAAAATATATAAAAAATACATGAAAAAACGTTATGGAAAAAACACGGCCTGCTCACGTATCAGGAGGGTAGTATGAGTCACCAGAAAAAAATAATGGGTGTTTTTAATGAATCTATCATGGTTAAAATGGAGTTTGAATTTACAATGAGTGTGTGTGGGGAGAGGCCCTGAGCCTGGAGGGCCAGATAACATTTACATCAAATATCTAAATATTGAATGAAGACAATTAAAAACTGTTCAGGGTGTTCATACAAGCCTTATTAGACCATACAATGACAAAAAGTTTTTTTGAAAGTGGAATATCCCTTTAATATGAACTAGACCTTACCCGTACAAAGATATGTGCTTCAAAATATGTGTGGGTTGTGGGGAAAGTTACTGTAACTGGTGCGTGCGTGAGAATATGTGGGAGCATCATAATGTAAGGAGCAGCCCATGGAGGAGTGTATTTATGATTTCCATACCCGTTGGAAGATGACCCGGTGCATGCATGACCCATGCGAGAGAGAGAGAGAGAGAGAGAGAGAGAGAGAGAGAGAGAGAGAGAGAGAGAGAGAGAGAGAGAGAATGTGTGTCTCTTCACTGCAACATTCCTAACTGTGAGAGAGGTGTGTGTGGGGCTATGGGATCCCATGGCCTGGAGGAATAGACCGTAACCCTGACAACAGGCTGAGCTGAACAGGCTGTGCTGTACAGAAGTGGTGAAGAAACGCTAATAAATAGCTTGAATTTGGGAAAAATGAAAATCGGGCTCCGTCAGCGTCTGTATAATGCTAATGGCCAATGCCATGTGAAAATTGGGATCAGTTGCTGAAGAGATAAAGGTGGAAATGCATTGTGACTGACCTACTGACTGACTGACTGACTGACCTCTCTCTCTAATTATATAATGGATGGCTATGGTACTGGATGAATGT
This sequence comes from Nannobrachium achirus, assembly GCF_963921795.1. Classification (NCBI taxonomy): domain Eukaryota; kingdom Metazoa; phylum Chordata; class Actinopteri; order Myctophiformes; family Myctophidae; genus Nannobrachium; species Nannobrachium achirus. The sequence goes on from NC_137819.1 coordinate 29,539,726, forward strand.
GGTACTTACTATCAGGGGTGTCGCACCAAATTCTGGGCCCCGGGTACAAGGATTCACTGTGGGGCCCCTGTGCTTTAAGGTGCCGCGCTGTGAGCTTGTATATATTCTATTTTTGAAAAATCATGAAAATCTTTGAATATAAAATTTGAGTTACAAATGTTCGCTTAAAAAATACATATAGGTCTATTCAAAGATTTGCACACATTTTCATGACTTTAGCTATTCAAATAGCAGATCTAAAAAATAGCAGATATACAAGCTCACAGCGCGGCACCGAGTGCCGCGCTGTGAGCTTGTATATCTGCTATTTTTCAATAGCTAAAGTATAAAATAATTAAGGCCCCTCCACCACCTTGGGCCCTAGTAACTCAGTCTCACTTTCCTACCTCTTGTGACGCCCCTGCTTACTATGGATGACTATGGTACTTACTATGGATGGCTCTGGTACTGAGGATGACTATTGCACTTACTATAGATGACTATGGTAGCCTACTTACTTACTTACTATGGATGATTATGGTACTTGCTATAGATAACTAGGCCTATAGTGACTATGATTGACTAGGGTAGATTGTAATCAGAGAAAAGAAAAGATGAGTGTTAAAATGTTTTTTTATTTACTTATATCGTTTTAGCAATTTTAATTATTTAGATTTCAGTGGGTACATGCATACAAGTGTCTAAATATGTATTTTTAGACACAATAAGCCTTTTCCCAAGATGCACCACAATCTTTCATGGGCAGATGTGACTTATGGGGGCTAGTAGTGTTACTGTAGTGTAAATGGTCATGTATGTCATGACTTTTGAATAAAGATTTATTAAAAAAAAAATATATATAAAAAAGTTGAAAAAAATCCACAAAATGTTCCTCCTCTTGTGGAAATGGCACAGCGCAGAGGCTTTCCACCTATGTTTTCCACAAAGGAGGAAAGCGGTGGAAAGCATAGGTGGAAAGCCTCTGTGCTGTGCCATTTCCTAAGAGGAGGAACATTTTGTTTAACCCTTTATTCAAAAGTCATGACATACAAGACAGTGAAAGACAGAAAATGCTCTCATTGATTTTGAACCACCAACCTTTGGTTTTCCAGGCAAAGTTCTTTCCTCTGTAGTCTTCAGGGGACAACAAAATTATTAATCTCATAGGATTCAGAAGCCTAAGCTTTCTTTTCATAATTTAAAACTTTTTTTCCTTGGCCTGAAAACATTGAAGACCCCTGTGCTAATGCATTACAATGGGAATAGAGCGGTTTGCTTCCTGTAAAGAAAATTCTCTATTCCCATTGAAATGCAATGGCAGAATTCGCCCTCATAGATAGAATAAAAGTGAGGTGTGACTGTGCCTTAACTCCAGTCAAGTAAAAATATCTCAAATTTGTACTTGAGTAATGCTCTCAGTTACTTTACACCACTTATAACATAACTATAATTACGTTGGATGCTAAGTAAGAAGTAAAGAAATATTACTCTTTACTTAAGTAATAAGTAAAGAGTAACTTAAACTTCTTAAACTTCCAGAGTAACTTCCCCAACAGTGGTATCGATAAAAATAGAATTGTACCCTCAAGTTCTCCTTGCAATTACAAATATATTTATTGGACCAACGTTTTGACCGTAGCCTTCTTCAGAATCTCACCAACATAATACAAACCAAACGCCAATTAACAATTGTGAGGAAAAACCAGAAAAGCCAAATCAAAAGTAATGTTGGTTTGTACGTATAAAAATGCCCACATTTTCTCCAGTGACTGGGTTGTACTATAAATGAATGAAAATAGCCCTGCCTCGCAACGGGATGCATGGTGAGCTTGTAGATGTGCTATTTTCACTGAAGTTTGCCTATTACGATACGCCCAGAATAAGGCCAGTGTTCATGTGTTTTAAACTAATTCAGAAACCACACTGTGGTTTACTGTACTTTACATGTCTGGCCTCAGCCTATCCAGCATACCTCTACTTTATGCAGATAATGAAAATGAGAAACACCCTTAAGAGTAAATTGAGTTTTAGGCCTAACTCTCTTTAGACATGTTAACAATAATGTCATATCTCTCAGATCTCTAAGACATTATAAGAGCTACTGTCTGTAGCTGGGCACTTTTTAAGAGAGGAGGTCCTGAGCAAGAAAGCTGTAATTTTAGAGCCTGCAAATACTTTGCAGGAAATGATTGTGGTAACCCAAGGAAATGACATTGACTCTCCACTGCTCTTCTAACTATATATATAGTGAGAACCAAGTTCTCCTTCTCTCATCCACTTGAGGCATAGCACAGCATTGCCTTTGAAATGACCTTTCTGTTTTAATTCGCTCAACAGACAAGTTAGCTTTTTGATAGCCACTGGACAGCTCCCGGTGTATATCACTGTACATTTCCATCCAGTGGCTCATTGTTTCCCATCGTGACTAGACAGCATCTCAGAGAAAACTACTCCGGTGGGATGTGAAAAGAAATAAGAAATAAATCAAGCCTCAAACTTAATATCTTTGCAGCACCTTAACTATTTAAGTGTGACCCCATTGTATGCCAAAACTATCTACAAATCTATTTTCGCAAATGTTCGCCATAATGACATGCCCAAAATAGGGATACTAGTTTTAAGTTGGTTTTATGGTGACCCAGAGAGCTGTTTGGTGAGTTGCCCTTTGAGACAGATAAAATGAAGTTGCCACTGTTTTTCTGCCCCCCCAAGTCCAGGACTATCTGCCCTAGACTGTAATAGGGGTTGCGGTTGCCAAGCCTGAAATAGCTCATTGATTCATCAAGCCCTCCCGAGGTCTCAAGCATTAACTCCAGCCAAGAGCCATTTCTCTCACTTGTTCCCGGAGCCACAAGAAGCGAATCTGAGATTGTTAGCCAGAGTTAAGAATCAGAGTTGAGAATGACATCTTACTCATGATTTATGGCATCTATCTATCCCACAGCCCAGGGTTAAACGAGACCCCTTTTAAAAGTCATTCCATGGCAGATTCCTTTCCCCTCTCATCTCCCAGGAGAGCACCAGTTGTGGAATGCCATGGATAATAAAAGCAGTTAAGATTGCTTGTAAGTGCCAGTCCATGTGTTCTTTAGAGGATTTTAATGAGATTTTCTGATTTGGAGCTGAAGGGGTGGACGTCTCTCCATGGGATGGGGCATCTCTCTTTCATACTGTGACATCTATCTATAGAATGGCTGCTCCACAGGGAAAGACTATTTTATATTCAGATTGTAGAGAGTAGGAGGGAGTGAGACAAAAGGTGAAGGGAAAAAACTGTTTCCTTTAACTCCTCTACACAGTAAAGTCCTCAGTGTTAATTAAAAACAAAACACTCATTTTAAGAGTGTATGTTGTACTCGGCAGCCTGTTTGCATTACACAACAAACCCTCAACTGTCTTTGTTTTTCTGTTGTAAAGGATGCCAAGTCATTGTATTGTACATGGTTTATCAATTTCCTACACTAAGCTACAGAATGTTGTGTTACGCCAATAGGGTAACTTTTTAAGAAGCGGTTGTCAGATCAAGATCTGGAGAACATGTGTCACGATGTGTTGTTCACTGTTTTCCCAACCTGTGTCATATCAGATGTTCCAGTGGCCAAGTGAAGGGGTTGTACTTTGGCACCTTTCCGCCAACCCCATTCTGTTTACAGAAAAATCCTATTAGCCTCATCTTTAATCCGCCCCTCTCTGATGAGGTACAACTAACAATCAGGCATGACCTGAAATTGAAAATATGCAAATGTCCACTGATAATTAGAGTACAGGACAGGACATATTAAGATAATTATTGATAAATGCACTTTGTGTGACCTAGTCTAACTAAACATAAAACATTTGTGACAGGAGGTGTCTAGTCTACTTGACAATGCCAAGGACATACTGTACCCACTGTCCTCTGACATCCAAGGCAACTTTCTGTGTGTTGGCAACTTGGCATTGGCACACACCCCAGGCTTCGTAGTACAATAGGGAGTTACATCAGGTCTGGTCAGTTGGTAAAATAACCACTGTTCCTTGCGTAATTAATCTTCATTTCGGTCATAGTTCTGGTCCAAGTTTACTTTGACTCAACTGTGTACCATCCATCCCAAATGGCATCTTCTTTGGTGCAAAAACACACCGCATTCAATGTGTATTTAATAAACATGAATTACTGTTGGCAAAAGGAGACACTGCTGTTAACTTGTTACACGTTTTCTACAGCAGGGGTTTTCATATGTTATTAAGAGAGATCAAACGACACAGTCATATCATTAAGAACAATACTTTACTTTGTCCTTGGTGAGCCCCCCCCCACCCCCCCCATTGACACTGACATCAAATGATTTACACATTTATCTACTGTCATATCCAGCAGTAGGGACATCAACAACATTCTATGGGTGAAAAATGAAAAATAGGACATCTCATAAGGTGCTTATTAATATGCAACAGGAATGTTATGAAAATATGTCCAAGTTACTCTATAGAGACACCGATGCTGTATCTATATATTCATACGATAATCATAGAAAACAATCTACACAAAAAATAGAGCAAATATTTACAGAACAGAAAGAACAAAAACTATTTACAACATCCAAAGACACTCACAATTAACGAAGAGCAATATATAGTTAAATGTTCACACAGGGGTCCGGGTGAAATAACCAATAACCCGATGTGTGAGTCACTAGACTGGAGATCACAAAGAGGCCATTTGCAGTAGCTGTTCTTTGAACTGCTGTGAATGGTGCGAGAGATCGGTGACTCTGTCCACCATCTCCTGGACGGCAGCTGTGTTGGGGTAGTTCAAGGCGGCCGTCTTGGTCGCGCCCACCACAGTCTTCAATAAGTCACAGAGAACATTGCTGGAGTTCATCACCCGGTTGGCTACCTCGGGAGCAGTAGCTTGCCTGGACAGAGTGTCACCGATGAAGACCAGTTTATGCGCACTGAGGATGACAAACTTGCTGTGAGCCACGAAGATGCGGGGAGGCTGCCCGGCGCCAACGCAGCTGAAGAAGGCGTCCACGGCGTTCAGGAGTGTGACGAAGTGCTGCTCGCACTGCTCCGAGTAGAAGCTCAGCAGCTGACGGTCCCGCCCGCACAAATGGGCCCCGCCCCCTTGCAGGGAGGCCGGCGGCGAGGAAGAGGAGTCAGAGGGCGAGGACGAGGTTCCAGCCGAGCCGTGGTGGGAGATCCACTGTGAGATGTCGTTCTCCACTGGCTTGGTCACCTCCTGCTCCAGCTGTTTGAACTGGTTGATCTGTGAAGAGTCAAAGAGAGAAACCGTTAAGACCCCAGGCCGATTCTACAAACCCCTTCTAAATCGGTGGTTCTCAAACTTTAAAATGTGAAGGTCTCCCCTTAACTTTGACAGTGACCAAAATTGTCCATTTGGTTCCATTTGTACACTGTCAAAGTTACAGACTTGTAAGGGTCAATTTAGACCCCCATAAAGGAACCTTGAGAGTCCCTGAAATCCACTTTGAGAACCACTGTTCCAAATCAACAGGTCTCAACCGCTGGCACCTTGTGCCAAGGACACCCAAAATGATATGTATTCGGCCGCGGACCTAAAAGAAAAATCTAAATGATTCAAACACTGTTGATATACGCTGAGCCTTAGAGATTGTATATCTTCTATTTTTGAGAACCACTGTTCTAAATCATTATGAGTTTTCTGAAAAACGTATGTTGCTATATACAGTATATACCCAAAAGCTAAAATGACACAGATGCTTTCCCGGTTGACGGCCAGGATTCAGAGCGTTTTTCACCAACCTTTGAAAAATCATAGAATATTCCGCGTCGCCCCGATCCGCGCACTGGTGCCGTCAAAAGACGCGCATGGATGTCCTAGAATTGGAAAATATTTCTGATCCATTAGCGACAATTAGTTTGTGAGATACAGGCTCTCGTGTAGAGCGCAGTCTAATTACATCATCCCATAGGAAGTTTTTCCCTGGGTTTTTCCCCGGCCTCCATTCAAGTCAATGGGGAAAACCAGTAAGACTCCCTAATCGGGAGATAATCGACCGCTACGTCGCATACACAAACTTTAGAAGGCAATCGTAGCCATCACTAATAAATTAATGGCCATATATGGATATCTCTGTGTCAGTCCTTGTCCCTTTCATGCCCATATATGGAGATCCCTGATGTCATCAATATTAAGCCCATATCTTGGAAAGCCCATATGGACATTATGGGTGCGTTCGGAAACCCGCACCGGGTGTGTGCTCAGTGTAGTGAGTGCAGTGGGCGTGACGTTGGAGAGTGCGTTCAGTGTGGCTTATTTACGAACGACCAGTTTTAACAGGCAGCTGTGTGCTTTTTCACTCTGAACTCTGAAGGCAAACTTTCTGAAAAGCAGCAGTTGCTAAGTATGCTAACGTAACGTTGATATTGAAAGGAGATGTAACATTGGCATACCTGCTGTTAGTTTACACGTTAATGAGTGTGAAACTATCAAGGCCAAACGACTTACTGCAAATGCTGCAAATTTTGCATTTTCCTCCATTGTTCACAGCTGAGAAGCATTCGAGACACGGCCATGAAAACCAACCAATCAGAACACCGCACCACCGCACCACACTGCCTAACCCCATCTTCTGAGTAGGGTTGGTGAGTGCGTGCACTCAACACACCAGTGCGCCGCGCACTGGATTTCCGAACGACAACGCACCAAGTGCACCGAATAAACGAACGACAACATAGCACACCAGTGCGTTGAGTGCGCATTTCCGAACGCGCCCACTGTGTCAGTCTCATGTGGTCTATGATGTCAGACATCTATGATGTCAGCTATCTCCATATTTGGGAAAAGTTTAAACTTTAATTAAAGTCAATGGAGAAAATTAATTCAAAAATGGATATAAATTAAACTAACGACGTATCTCTTAGCAAAATAGCACGCATGCGTGTCCCGATGAAGCCGGTCGATTTGACATATGGCCCAAGTGTGTGCCACCAAAACTGTGGAAGAAAGTTTACTCAAGAGACGATGGAAGATGTCAGATGGTATAAAGTCAGATAAGTTCTATAGTCTGGCTGCCCTGCAGGGGCAACCACACTAACAAACAAATTAAGCCCTACATAGTAAGTGATAAATAAATGCCATTTCTGCCCATCAAATGGACACTTGAGGGGGATTATGTGAAAAGGTTAATCTCCTGATTCCCATATTCCACTATATGTATTGCCATGAGGTGCCATCTGCCCTATAGTGCTTGTGGAACAGCAGGCTACAGATAGTTGATTCCTCAAAGCCTGTATTCTCTGAGAGTTTAGTTCACTGAGCCTATGACCCAAAAGTCAACCTGCATGTCAGATTTATTTTGTGAACATTGACTAATGGAAAAATGAATACAGGGCACAAATCCTCTATCTATATAATAGCTTAGAAGGCAAAAGGAGAGAAAGGAAAAGAGGAAGCCTTACTTGTTCCTGGCCCAGCTGAACTTTGCTTTGCTTGATAATGTTCTCTTTTTCCAAAAGTTCCTTCTGCTGACGTTCAAAGTCTTCTTTGCCCTGTGAAGGCAGAAGAATAGGTGAAAAAGGGCATTCAAACAACATTGTATCGCATCCATGTGAGCACGCTCAAACAAACCCTTGCTCAACCTGTGATATAATCCCTGCTACTGAGATTAAGATACATTTCGTCGTTGTCGGGTGGAAACCTTGTCCAAAACCTTCCTTTTTGTTATTTTAAAAACTATTTAAAATAGTGAAAATAGCCGATCTACGTCTGCTTGTAGATCTGCTATGATGAAGTAAGGCTTTAATTTACGAAAAAAACATACAAATTTGATACTTGGAGATTTCTGCCCGACAGTGACAATATCCGCAGTTAGCATAAACTCATGGAGAATAAATAAAGCAAAGCTAAATGGACCAGCATCATTTCTAGGTCTAAAAAGCAGCTAGAAGCTGACTGACTCAAAGATAAACACCTGGCCAGTATTTATAGAACAGCCATATGGTATGAATGAAATGGTTTAAATTCAGGCTATCAAGGGACATTTTAGGATTGGAAAGAATTTTGCTGAGGCGGCTTGGACTGATATATTGAATAGCGTGTCTTCCACAATATTTCACAGATAAGACCATATCGCCCCCAGCCTCCCATCCCACCCTCAGGGCTGTGTATATTGTATGCTTGCATAACAATTTCTATGTTATCTAACCATAACAGCTGAATAATTGAGCAATTAATCATAATAACGTACATCAATTAAAAAAGTATCAACTGTTTATGCACGTTCTTAGAACATTCTTAGATTTATGCCCCCTTCCCCCACAAAGTAACATTTTTCAAGCGTTAATAACATTGCGGTAGGACTACACAGACATATTACATTTTGGAAATGGCCTAAGCCTAACATAGTGACACAATCTTCTGAGGTGCATACGGTTTTTGGTGCATACGGTTTTTGGTACAGAGTGGAGCCATACCTGCAGATGCACATAGTCATAGTCCTCCATCCAGCTTTTAACACACTTTTCACTGTTGTTCATATTGTCTTTGTCTTGGCTGGAGGACACGGGGAAGGGCTTGGTCTGGCTGCCGTAGTTGTCGTTGTCCGAGGAAGGGGACGTGAGCGCGTGGATCACGGTGCCATCGGGCGTGCCTCCCCTGGAGAAGGAGCCGTCCATGGGAACCCTCCTGAAGAGCAGCTCGGCATTGCTGCCCACCGTGGAGGCCAGCTGCTTGGAGTCGTCGGGCACAGTCCTGGAGACCATGACGAAGCGGTCCAGGTCGTCGCTCTTGTTGTGGTGCTTGGCGGAGCCGCAGGAGGCCAGGGCGTTGAGGGCCCAGCCGCAGTTCTCCAGGGCCTGGTAGGTCTGCAGCAGGATCAGCTGGGAGTCCTCCATCCGCCCCAGCTGCCGCCTGAGCTTACTGTGCAGGCTGGGGTCCGACAGAGCCGTGGCGTTCGCCGCGGCCCCTCGGCCGAACACCAGGAAGTCCCCCAGGGCGGCGCGGACCCGGTCCAGCACCGTGCGCACGTCATTGGCGTGGCGCTCCATGAAGGGAAACGTCCTCCAGTGCGGGGAAGCGACCATGGTCTGGAGGGCTCCTACCGAGGCCTCCATGGCCTGCTGCAGCCGGTGCAGCCTCTGGACGGCCGAGTCCAGGTCCAGGTTCAGCCGTCCCTCGGTGCTGGAGCCCGTGGAAGACGAGGAGGTGGACATGCTGCTGCGGGTGCTTCCCGTGCTGGAGATGGACAGACGGTTGACGCCGTCCGTCGCGTCCGCCATCGCCCGGGCGTCCTGGGAAGGGATCTCGTATATGCCCTTGCCTCGGTCTCTGTCCACAGGCACAGGGGACGATCTGTGTTGCGTGTGCTGCATTCCCCGGGGGATGTCGTATAGATCTCTTTGCGATCCTGCGGCTGAGAGAAGGGCGGGGGGAGGCACATCATAAACGCCTTCATTGTCATTAGCGGCGGGGTGATGGAGATGGTGATGATGATGGGCAGAGAGTTCTGAGCTTGGGGGGAAGTCATAGTTTGACTCTGGGCTCTGGGTGGTCTTGGCGAGGGTAGGCGGGGGGACGTCATAGATGCCCTCTGGTTTGTGAGGCTGGGGGAAGTCGTAGTTTCCCTCCTGGAGAGCGGGGTTGCTTCGACAGGGTGGCACCGAGTACACCTGTTAAAAGAGTAACGTTAGATGTTGTATACACAATGCACGAAAACAAATTGTAGTCATCAAATATACTCAGGTTCCCCAAACCTTTTGTGGATACTGAACTTTGGATATACTTTTGGCCTAGAACCCACCAAATATTTTTGGCAGTACCAGAAACAATACATTCTCAATATCATCATCACCATGTCAGAAAAGTATGATAATTTAAAAAATATATATTTCTATACATTTTTCATGAATAAAGTATTCAATTCTTCAGTCTTCAAACATACCTAATGATGAAATGAAACAAAGAAGTCATGTCAACATCACAGAAAGAACTACCTGGCCCCCTGCTGTGACCCACTTATGGGTCACAGTCCATCGTTTGCAAACCAACGCTAGAGTAAGTTGCACTTGAGAACAGAGGAAGTGAAAGGCCTCTCTGGTGTCATGTAGATACCATATTTGCAAACCTCAAACGCCCCTGATTCCTTCCTTTAAATTCAGTGTCATTACGGCACACAAGCACCAAGTAATAACTATGAGCTCTTGACTATGCTGAATATGTGTTATGACGTACATGGCACAGGGCACAGAAGTCCAATGGGATAAATAAAATGGTGGACTGCAAGTGATTTCCATGAGCCCTGAAATCCACTCTTTACGGCAAGACAGGCCTGCCCAGACTGTAATTAGGAACGACGCAAATAACAGGTCCCAGCATATTTCAGGTTATTACAAACAAACTGATGGCCCAAAGCCTGGCTGTGTCTGGGAGTCTGGTTGAAATCCTAGAGGGTTTGGAGAGCGACCATTTATGTCCTTGACTTTCCTTTGTTGGATCGCTCTGGATGGTTCAGAGGCAGAGAAACGTACTCGGCTCTCTTTGAGTTTTGGTTGAACACTACTGGCAGGCAAGGCTCTCATTTAGAGCAGCCACAAGAATGTCATAAATATGATCACTGGACATATTATTGGTTTATTACAGCTAATTAAGAGGAACTGTATCAATAAACACATGCAAACCTTTTCCGGACATGCGTGGTTACCACCACTTCCTTAATTTGAGCTTATTTGACAGAAATTAATCCAGTGTCCGGTTGACGTTCCCTTTCATTTGGGTGGTAACTTTAGTACATTTGTGGAGCAGGAGCAGTTCTCTTACTTCTGTAGACGGGGGTATGTCATAGACCCCTTGTGTCCTGGGGTCCATTTGGGACGGGGGGATGTCATAGACTCCTTGACTCTGGGCACTCCCATGTTGACCAGGGTAAGGTGATCCCACCATCTTACCAGGTGGAATATCATACACCTGAAAGTAAATATCTATAATAAAAACACTGGAAACGGGGATGCATACTGAACAAGTAAGGCCAAAGTGCGTTTATGGTTCTCTGTAATTGTACAAAATGACTTGGCAAAATTGTCATACATCAACAGTTACCTACACTATACAGTGACTATACGATAAGTAACATGTATGACAAAGTGTTGTATGCAAGTTACATACGGTAATAGAGAAAGATCGGAGGGACAGGCCGAATCATGAAACACCTACCCCCTGCGATCTCATAGGAGGGACATCATAGAGGTCCTGTTGGTTGTGCTGGCCTGGGCTGTAGGTGTAGGACTGTCCCACTCTGGTTGGGGTCACCACCTGTCCAGCCACAGCAGGGGCAAGAGAGACAGACACACAGAGACAGAAGAGACAAACGGTCAGGGCTGCTGTTTAAGACTTAAGGCAGCTGGTGCACGACAGTTCTGAAGACATTCACAAACGCTCAACATCAACAAGTCTAACCATTTCCTCAAGTCCTCTAAAAAACCCTAGTGCCTCTTGCCTGGCATATCGAGTGCGTAGCTGTTTCCCATTCGTTGTCCTCAAGTGACCGGGCAACGGTAAGTAACTACATCTGAGTTAAATCAGTTCTGACAACGGAGGCAGTTCCACATCGTCCCTGTGCCATGTTTCAGCCTGTTTGTGGAGGACCCTCCAAACCGTGCGATAATCGGGAGGCCAGGAGCAGGGCGATGTGGGGAATGACATAAGATATATTGTTGATGCTGAAATGCTAAACTAAATACAAGGAACTACATGGATATGGTACCTCCAGATGAACTGTGATGCTGACACAGGAAATCTGTCATAATCTTGCATTTCTAACAGTCCATGAATTCCATATTATTATTTTATAATATTCATTATTATTATTGTAATAAATTACATTTGCCTTTACTGTAGACCTAATAATATACAATAATATACATACAGCATATTGGTCTACTTTTGAGGGAACATTTACAGTATAGGCTACATACAGACAGACCCTGTCCTAGATGGCTTGGCCTTTGGCTACGCTACGTCATACTTTTTATTTTATTTTATTTTTTTAAGTTGGAACAACAGCTTCTGCCCTGTGAATTGTTGTTTATTCTCCGTCACATTTTCCCTCCCTCTGTCCTGTCAGTGTTTATCATTCCCACCTAATCTTATGATCTCAGTCTTTCCACCCCCCCCCCCCCCCTCCCCTCACAAAAGGACCAAAAAGAATCCCACAGAGGACCATGTAGAGTAGACCTCCTTGCAGAGTCAGACAGACAGACAGACAGACAGAGGAATGTCTGGAATGTCTCTTCCCTTGAGCAGCACCAGTGACCTCCTCCCCCACCAACCCCAGTCTTCCCCTTTTGCCCCCAAACTCCACTATGACCACAGTGGAACTGAAAGCAGGGTTCATAAACAGGGCTTGAAAATGGGAACCATATTACAGCAGAGCTTCCTGGCAGAGAGAGGGAGAGAGGTGGGGGGAGAGAGTGACAGAGAGAGAGAGACTGTGAGAGTGAGACTCGAGGGAGGCGGCATGAGACTTCGGTTTCACTAACCCCTTCTGAGTCCCTGTATAGCTGACCTAATATCCTAATACCTCCTCGGAGTCAAATGATAGGAGGTGCAACCCTGGCACGAGGCTGACCAGCTCCGAATAGGATTAATCATGCCTTTGTGTAGAGACAGGGGAGAGAGAGAGAGGGGTGGGCTGGTAAAGAAGGGGGGCTTGAACAAGATTTATGGAGAGAGTTAAGAGAGGTAAGTGAGAGGAATGGAAAAATGAGGATATGAGTGTCCCAGCATGGAGAGGAATGCCATTCATCTGAGTCGGAGTTATTGTTGAGGAGGGCCGGAACGCCAGTAGTCCATATGGTTCTCATAAGTCTAATCGGAACATCACCTCGGTGAGTTAAGGTGTTCATTGTTGGCATTCCTGTCTGTACATACATCATCCCTCTGAGCTCAGCGCTGATACATTCACTATAGGCTTTAAATGCGTCAAGCCGCCGGGTGCCTGAAATGAAGCAGCCAGACGAGAGTTGACTGTAGTTCCTTTCTCCTCTTCTCACGTGTGTTTCACACACACACACACACACACACACACACACACACACACACACACACACGCACACACGCACACACACACGCTGCGTAAAGCTCCCAGAACACGTAACCAGACACACCAGCCATGGAAGAAGGCTTTTTTCAAAAGCAACAAAGAAGAGGCCCAGAGCTAGAAGAAGGTCAACCTAGAACTGGCTGTGTATTGGACTTACAATGAAAGATCCTGAGTGTTAAAGTAAGGATTTTTACTGTGCAGATTAGAAAGATATGGGAACACACACACACACACACACACACACACACACACACACACACACACACACACACACACACACACACACACACACACACACACACACACACACACACACACACACACACACACACACACACACACACACACACACACACACACACACACACACACACACACACACACACTGCCATGCGTGCACAAAAGGAGATCTCTTTTTGGAACTGGCCATTCCTACTCGCATCTTTAAAAGGAAACACCACATGTACTGTAGATGTCATCCTCCTCGTCTAAGCCACTGCCAGACACGCACTGCTCATTTATTTCACATCTCTGCCCTCTTGTTTACCCAGCAGGCCGTGCGTCAGGGCCACTTGGCGCTCCTATAATTGCCCGCTGGGTAAATATTTACCGGGGCCGCTGGCGGTCGGTTCTTTTTACAGACGTTTGGGGAAGGTCGATCAAAGGGAAAAAGTGGGTGATGTCATCACAGAGGGCCGGGGGACTGAGCAAACACTTGTTCCCACTCAGGTGACAGGCTCTTAGCATTCCAGCACGGAGGAGTCAGAATAAGGGGATGATGTGAGTGACTAATGAAGGATCAGATCCCACGTTGTGCCATGAGGAGTCCGAAAGGAGCATTGTTGAGACTCCTGTTACTATACCAGGTTGGATGACTCATAGCTCTTTCAGCAGAACAATGTTTGCTTAGCATCCTGCTGGGCTCAGGTTTGGGCAGGATGGGGATTTCAGTGTATAGCGTTCTTTTTTTTTCTTCTTTTAAGACAAACAGTTACCTCACAGGCTTGTTAGCCTATATTATGCAAGTATATATTGTTGTATATATTGTTGCTGTCAGGCAGAAACCTTAACCGTATCGGCATATTTCTTCTTTTCATGTGCCTAATGACATACCCAAACTAGTGACAGCAGGTTGAAAGTGGTTAAGGGTGTCTGTGTGGGTTTTTATCAATATTTAACCAATGCTAACCATGCTGGAGACTGTGTGGAAACATGGACGCTGATCACGAGCATATATTTTGGAACTGTCCAAAAATTGACAAATATTGGGATGAAGTATGGTCAGTAGATATTGAAATATGAAATACCAAAGACAAGTGTGGTATTATATCTAGGAAACTTGAAAACACACATGGAGACGACATCGTATCTGGTCAAGGTGCTGCTGGCAGCCAGCAAAACAACAATAACGAGATTGTGGTATAGAAGTGACTCCCCAACTTGTGAGCAGTGGCTGTGCATTGTGGAGGAAATTTATGTGATGGAGAGATTTACACATTGACTCAGGATACAAGAGGAGCCGTTTCTTGAAAAATGGGAGAAATGGACTGAATACACAACCCGGAAGAATTACACCACAGAGGATTGAAATGGACTGTAATATGAAGATGAAAATGATGTAAAATGTTGACCCTGTGAATGTTTGTGCACGTGACAAAATAAAAATTATGTTTAAAAAAAAAGAAAAGTATGTGTTTAAGTTGAGTTTTGACACTAAATAAAATAACTACATTGGACTCAGGAACACAGGTTAGTTTTTCCTGAAAAGTAATGGTCCTGCCCAACAGCGAAGTGTCGCTTGCGTGCGTGTGTGCGTGTGTGTGTGTGGTGTGTGTGTGTGTGTGCGCGCGTGTGTGCGCGTGTGTGTGTGTGTGTTTAAGATAGTGTCTCTGTGTACAGCAAGCATCAACAGGATATGATCACTTCACACCTTTTCATCGGTTATGAAGTGCACCGCAAATGTGCTTCCGTCTCATCTAATGACCCACTGACAACACAAGTCAACGAGACGATCTCGCCAAAGTTCAGGTTGCAGAAAGAACACGGTGACAATGACATTGCTGGCAAGGTGACAACTGAGCCCCATTGAAAGCAGACTGCATCCATCTATCCATTCACCTTTTCCACCCTGCACCTCATCTCTCATCTTGCACGGCCATCACCACTGTTCCCTTATCCATCCATCCTGCAGGTGCTGACAAAGTACAAATCACCCGTTTCTTGTTACCTTCCTCCATCCCCCCGTTCTGCCATTTGCTTCTGTCAGCACAAAGCTGTTGTTTTAGCATTAAGTGGCTATGGGTCACAAAAAAAAAGTATGACAAAAGAAAAGTGAGGGAATTTAATCAACTGAAAAAAAGGAGAGATGACATGCACATCCAACCCTAGTTGGGCAGGTGCTGAGAGAACGAGTAGATACTAGAAAAATAAATAAAATAAATAAATAAATAAACAAAAACACTCGCACACTGAGGGCTCACATGCGAAAGAGTGCTTTATTGCACCAAATAAATGTTGTTTAGTTCATTTTTCTGGAATTGAATCAACTGCCTTCACTATACAGTAGTACCCAAGGGATGACTGGGTCTATCACAGTCGCTCTTCAGTGCCCAGTTATGTTCAACACTAACCTTTTCTTTCAGAAACACCTGCACTGCTGTGCTGAATCATGGTAGGAGTGATATAGCTTGCAGTGTTCCAGGCTATTTTCTCTCATGCCTGAACTGGAGTGCTCCTCAGAGCCGCATTGATTCTTTTCCACCGCTTGGAGCGGCGCTGGCCTATTAACGTGCCAAACTAATTAATGCAGGTAATTAAGTCTTGAATCCTATGTGGCCTCGGTCTCCATAATGCGAGCAAGTGGCCAAACCCAAACAGAGAGTGTGTGTTTGGGGGGGGGGGGGGGGGTATTACAGTGTCACATGCCGAAAATAGCAGATCTACAGGCTCATAGTGTATTACGTGCTGTGAGCTTGAAGATCAGCTATTTTGGCTTAATGAGGGAGGGGCACTGAGGAAGGACATACGGATTCTTCATTTATTCTCGCTTTAAAGAGGCTTCTTAAACCCAGGACAAGACTGTTTTAATGTCATCGTTGGAATAAATAATCAAAACTCTGTTTCTAAAAGACAAAACGCTGTTATAGAGAGATGATAATCTACATTGTGAAAAGTAACCAAAAATGGAGACAGGAGACAGAAGAATGTCCAGGAAGACCCCTGTCCGCATATAGATCTTAATAGGGGAAAATGTTACCTTTCAGCAAAGCATTTCCTGCCCCGTCTCCTCCCTCAACCTCTCTGGTATTCCTTCATAGCTGCAGCTCTGAACCACGCAGGCCTGGCGGGGAGTTTCTCCCAGTGTGCAAATGGCAGCAGGGGTGTCGCACTAAATTCTGGGCCCTGGGTACAAGGATTCGCTGCGGCCCCTCCACCTTGGGCCCTAGTAACTCAGTCCCACTTTCCCCCCCCCCCCTCGTGACGCCCCTGATGGCAGAGCAGAATGCTTTCGATAGCACAATGGATTTATGACCTTGGCCCCGCGGTCAGAGCTCACAGACCGGTGATTCATCACAAACTGTGACAATGGAGTGTCTGAAGAAGTGGGCTCGCTCCAGGAAGGGATAATTCATTAATCTGGTGCCGAGATCGTTCTGCACGTGATTAGAGTGAAAATAAATATGGTTCCTGAACCGAACCAACAGGCCATTAATAACGGATGACCTGGTAACTTCCCAGAGGCAGAACCTTATCAAGGTAGTCGCCGTACCCTGTCTGCAGTGTAGTCTATAAACACGTAGCAGTTACTACGCCGAACTTAAGTTGTGTGGGAGTTTATTTGTCCCTCTGTCATTGCCTTACACATCTTTACGGTGGGCAGGCCCAAGAGGAGGAATGCTTGGATGTATGAAACGCGTGGAGGAAGTGCCTGCCCATAGAAGGAGCTAGGAAGTGAGAAATAAAAAGGCTGTCTGGGTAGGAGTAGATAAGAGGCTCGGCAGAGGCCTTTGAACCCTGACCCCACCCCATCTTTAAGCACCATGACCTCATTGCCTGACTCAGAGGGTGGGGGAATCCAGAGGCACCACTGTCTGTGTGGAGGAGTGTGAGAGACAAACTGACGTACCTTTTGGGGCCGTGAGGAAAGAACAATCAAGGGCACTCTCGGATGACAAATGGACTTCTAACAACAGGGTGATCACGGGTGGTACAAGGCTTCATCCTTGGCCTCCATGACAGGAGACTCTTTGTGGAGCCCCGGAGCCCTGAGGCCTTGGGTGCCGCACTCTGACCTCGCTGTGGGGCCCCGAAGGGGGCCAGCTGTGAGGCTCTCTTTTAGCTCGCTCCCCTAAAGGGTCACCCGAGGACGAGGCTGCAGCATCAAACCAAACAGCCGGAGGAGCGGAAAGAGCCAAACCTCAGAGTGCCTTCACAGAACCCAAAGCCCTATGCCACATGAATAGAAAATAACCAAGTCGCCAGGATTTGCATGGTGGAGTTGGAATGCCAACCTGACTGCACAAAGTGGAGGATGTGTGCTTGCAAGAGCGCACAGGGGAGGACATAAAGCATTTTAAAAAATCAGAGTGGGAGGGGGGATGCGCGCCTGTGTCGCATGTCAGAAATAGCAGATCAACAAGTTCAAACCGAGTAACATCGGGGCACACTGTGAGCTTGTAGATTGCCTATTGCTAGTGTGCAACACGATGCGCAAACCAACTATCCAAATCAGGCATACTATGGAGAGGGGATTATTAGATTAAATCTCCATAATTACCGGTATTTAGGAAACAAGCACGTTGTCTGCAGCATGCAATGAATGCATACATACATGTGTGACAACAATAAGGAACACCATTCCTTTCCCTACACCAGCAGCTATTACCACTCCACATGACACCTGAACAGACTATTTAACATGCGTCAATGTGCAGAGCCTGTCATCAAGCACACCATCCATGTGGTGCATTGGAGAACTGCTGAGTCACAAATCAGACCATTCTCCATGATGCGCGCGCACACACACACACACACACACACACACACACACACACACACACACACACACACACACACACACACACACACACACACACACACACACACACACACACACACACACACACACACACACACACACACACACACACACACACACGCGCACGCACACACACACAGAGAAATATGTATATTTTATACATGGGCTCTGTTACACATATACATAAGTACGAATTGCATTCCCCCCCGAAATGCATGCAAATGCACACACAAACAAATATGTACGAATTGCATGTTCTTTGTCAGGGATGCAAATGTGAGTGTGTGCGCACACACACACGCACACACACAGTCCTTTTCCCCTAATAGCCAGAAACTGGAATCTGCACCACTTTGACTACCACAGATTGGAGGGTTGGCTAAATATCCCAGATTTAATATAATCTCTCAAACAACATGATTACAGACTGCAAGCGCAAGAAGAATTTTCACAAGAACAGCATTTAATTTTCCATGTTATCACCCTGAGCCCTTTTAATACCACCGCGTTAAGTCCTATGTGCAACTTGTGCAAAGGAGAGGAGTCGTTTGACCCTTCTCCTGTGTGTATGTGTGTGCGCGCGAGTGCATGTGTGTGCATGCTTGCGTGTTTGGGGGTACAAGTGAATGACAGGCCTCCTGTTCCAAGCCCCTCCTCACCCCCCCAGCCCCTGGGTTTGTCTAGCTTATCACAACCGTTCTTGTACCGTGAATCACAGTCCCTTAAGCTCCTGGCGCCTGCTCCCTATTTACCCACCAACCAGTCACCTTAGCTCATTTCTATGACAACTAATGCCATTCTGTTAAAAAAAAGAAAAAAAGAAGGAAAAAAAAACACCCCAGGATATAAAAGGCTTTTGCAGGATATAATAACCATCCTCGTCTCCTGCACAGATGCTATGGTGTGAGGTGCTACAGTACAGCTAGTTAAGCGCGGGTAAATGAATAAGAGCATTGGATTTCATTTTTCTCATGCATCCAAGGTTTGAACCCACCCTTGCCAAGTCACCATATGTCAGAATGATTTCTCTGCCGGTCCATGAAAAGCGATGGGAAAGGTTTCTGGAAAACTGCTTGCTTATTTTTTTCTCTGCTATTACAGGCCATTGTGTCTGTGACAGACAGACTTAGATGTATGCCTTCACTGATATAATGTCCAGCTCCGTGCTACAAATATAGTACTGTAGCATGATGGACATGCTGCTAGGAGGCCACTGTAGTGTAAATAGCCATATACTGTAATTGACCGGGCCATGGGTTTTTGCAATTGGCTTGCCAGCGACCTGTGTATAGCATTTGAGTACAGGGCAACCTACATTCAGGCATCTGGACTCCACCAAAATGCAAAAAAACCAGCCTTGTGTTGTTTGCTTTTCCACGAGTTTTCCCCATGTTCACTGTGGCTCGTCTGGCTCTGCAGCACAGAGCTTGCCAGCACACAAGCAGCTCCGAATGGGAGCTGTGCATAAAACACTACCCTGTTCTGTGGTTGAGTGCCACAGCACAGGCACACCCTGTGCACAGTTCACGTTGCAGACCCACAATCCCTCTGGCCGTGTGATTCTATCTCCCCGCAATAAGACTGACGCAATGGCATCATTCACCATATGAACGCTTTAGGTCCTGTCATGTCTAAATGTACACATGCACAGATTGCACGTACGCATCCACACATTATTTTCAATTCTCCCTCTCGTCAAAACAACCCGTCTATGCCACGCGGTTGGTGCTGGTGGTCGGTTTCAACCGAACAATCTCCGCTTTCTTTCACCTACGTCAGAAATGATTTTATTTTCTCTGGGACAGGATACAGTATATTTCCCTTTTCTCCCACTCCTCTATCACATTTCATTTCTGTACATATGTAGTTATTAGTGATGCGCGGATAGGCTTTTGAGGTAATCCGAATCCATCGGCGGATCACTGCGGTGCACCGTGGCTAAAACCGCCATCCACGCATCACTAGTAGCCATGTACAGAAATAGGCTACACTACAGGGTGGCGGTAATACTACAGAAAGCAATAAAGAAGCAAAATGACAAAAATGTGACAACCTCCAGTCCGTAAATCTGTAAACTGTCCCGTGCAGTCAAACACAGTCAGTGTTAATTTATCGATTTGCAACCATTTAGTTTTACTGTGTAAGGTCTATATCACTTTGAGTGTGCATATTATTGTCTGTGTACTATCCTATCTCTCACCTTGCTGGGCGTGTGATCAGCAGCGAGGTTGTTGCTCCTCTGGGGTACTTGGTAGACATCCTGGCTGGGGGGCACCTGGTAAATGCTCTGCTGACCTTGCTGCTGCGGGCTCTGGAAGGACGGGGGCACCTGATACAGACTCTGAGCTGAGCCTGCCTTCTGCTGGTAGGCGGCGGCGCTCTGACCCGGGGACGGAAGGGCGGCAGCAGCGGCGGTGGCAGAGGCCTGGGACTGGGCCTCGAACATGGGCCCGATGAGCAGCTTCAAGCGGTTCCCGGGGGCGATCCCCTGACGACCGTGCAGCGAGCAGAGCCACCAGCCCTCCAGGCCACCCGTGTTCTGCTCGATGACAGTCAGGATGTCCCCCTTGCGGAAGGCCAGCTCCTCGGGGGACTCGGGCACGTTGTCGTACAGCGCCTTGGCCATCAGGTTCTGAGCAGAGGGAGAACAGACACGACGCCGGTTAGAACCAGGGGTTCTCAAATCTTTTCAGGCCGTGACCCCCAAAATAAACATGTTTGAACAGGGGACCCCACACCCTGAAAAACACTTGGAATTGTAGGTATTACATTTAATGTTCCACAGATAAATATTGTGAAAATAGCCGATCTACATGCTCACAACGCCTGACCATGTAGATCAACTATTTTCACAATGTTCGCCTCTTGCTTACTTAATATTTGACAGTTTGGCCAGTTTGGTATTAAAACGGCCTTGAAAGTCCTTAAATTGTCACTTTATAAATGTGCAGAAACCCTGTATACACTTACACTGTATGTTGTTTTGTTTACTGTTGAGTGAAAAAAATAAGTTACATTAAGCTAATCATCTGGGGACCCCACAAAATAATTTGGGGAGCCCACTTGGGGTCCTGACCCCAAGTCTGAGAACCACTGAATTAGACACAAGTTTATACAGTAAAGAGTCAAAAGCTAGCACCCTATACCTAAAGGCATATTATGGGGAAACCTCACTCCGTTTCCGACCCCCGTCTATGAAGTAAGAGGAAAAATGGCCGCCATGTGAATATGGCCAATTATGCCGCTCTGGTGAATACAATGAGAAACTACTCGGTGCACTTGTAATTAGCAATTTTCAAAATTGCATTACCCCTTCAGGTCCCGACCAGATGTCTTCCAAAGTGATTTGAACTTGATAGGATTTTCTCAGGCCATGCGGCGCTGCAGGGCACAGTTACCTAACAGGCTCGCCTGGTAAATGGTGGTGTAATGACTCAAAGCCACAGATCTGGAGATAGCAAAGCCCAAAGGGAAGTCACCATTGTGTCTGAGAGCCACTTACCAATAATTACCTTGCTAAAGGCACTCATCTGATGGCCATTGTAAATACAGTACTACTAGAACACACTGCCCTTATTTCTGCAACAGCACTGAAATAGTGGAATGGGATTTCTTATAATCATGACAAGTCATCAAACTGGAGGAGCTATGCACATCTAGATACACTTTTTTGTAATCATAAACACACAGTGAACTCCAACGGGATGAATGCGCGCATATCAAATAAACAAAATGGATAACACTGGACACTTAATCTGACACAAAACAGAAATTTGGAGCAAACATCACCACAGCACAGGGAGCAAACAGTAAACAAAAACATATTTTGTGAACGTAATCTTCACAAAGTTTAAATGTCTTGTTTGTTTCCCTTCCATAAATACAAACACATCTCTCGCCTCCGCCAGTAGTGGTACTGGTTCCCTCTCTCTAGTCTGTAGTGTGGGAATCAGGAAGCCTACTTTTGGGCTGCTGTTGGGCTGAGCCCTCCCCGAACATTCAGCCATGCATCTTTCCCTCCACAGCCTGATTCAGAAGATTCCCATGTGAACCATTCTCCACCGGTAACATTGTTATCTCTTGCTGGGAGTCTGTTCTCCCTGTTCATTGTCTCAGTATGCCGTCATGACCATTATACAGCAACACCCAATGCACAATTACCCTCCACAATCACCTCAGCCGGTACCAGCTAGCTCATCTGCAGGCCTGTAACACACTTGAACATGACCCCAGAGCAATGGAAGTGGACATCTAATTTTTGAATAAAATAAGTTCATCTCAATGGGCTGGGCACTCATCTAAGATGAAACGAAACAAGGATTACTGCAAAGATTCACTCTCATGCCCCTCCAACGGTTTAGCGTAGTTGTAATTTTATCCGTGAGAAATAAGAGTGAAACACCGTCAAGCTGACGTCAAACATGCTTAAAGTAGCTCTAAACTGTAATGCTTTGTCACTTTTTGGTTTTATGTTGCATCACATGAAACTTGATGAGGTTAACTTCCAAATGCTCCATACTCAAATAAAGTAGTTCAAGACCACTCCTATAAACAAAACAAAACGTAAAGACATACTGTAACATAGTTCTTTGCCTACTCCCACGTCTCCACTAATTATAGCAACTATAATCAACTGCCAAAACAACAAAACTCTCGGTCTTGAGACATAATGTATTGGCACACCAAAAAAACAAACAAGTAAAAACACCTCTATTTGGGCAGCTAAGACCAGCCAAGTCCTACTAAGCTTTATGAAGATAAAAGCTGATATGACAGTGAGACACCTTTAAAGAAAAGCTCACGTGTCTGAATCCGCCAAAACCACACAGTCTAAGCCTCTCTGAGCATACAATTACAAAATGATAGATGTGAGATAGAACATGTAATTCATTGCACTGAAACAAAAATAAATCATTCCAAAGACAAAGGCAATAATAAAGGAGCAAGTAGAGTTTCGAATACCTTTTTGAATATTTGTCATGAACTGAGGCCAGAGCGAGTAAACATATTTCTCTGTTCAAAAATCAACACAGCTGTTACTGCAATTGTTATTCATACTCCTTCAGCCTTCTAGAACAAGAGAAATGTATTACTTTTTAAAATCAAAACATGTTGAACAGAAAAAGATTCAATAACAGATTTGTTTGACTTGGAGCTCATCGAATACAATTATTTGCCTACTCCAAAATAGTTTCAAAATGGAGCTGCTGGCTGTCAAAGCCCAAGTGTCTGTCTGTGTGGCAAGATTTTTACACATAAGGAGTCACGGGCAAAAAAGTGTCACAAAACCGTAGCCAATCATTGCCTATACTCTTGGCTAATCGACCACATGCCAGTGATGACACATCCGTTCAAAGAATCATTGGCATGGCTGTTGATGAGTGAACTACTTTGTGTGAGTAGCTGGACATTTGCCGAAGTCTGACATCAGTCCGAGTGAAGAAAAAATGTGGTGGTTTGTTCCTGGAACAGATATACCAGGAAACAAATGGTCGACAAACTTGACAAACTTTCACACCGTCAACATCCTTCTGTCCAAAGTTTGGCTATGTAGGAGCCAGTCTTAGACAACATAAATATAAATATAGACAACACATGTAAACTCAATTTAACTCTCAAACCGTAACAATTTACATATTTAGAGTTACATTATCACATATTTTGATGCGGCCAAAGTAAACACTGACTTTATAGTTCTATATTGACCAAATTAGACTTCTAGCAGAATAACTAAATACTAGGGTCTCTATATATTTTGGTTATTTATAAAAGTAAATGATTTAACTGTTCCAGGACCAGAGACTTCCAGGACCGTCTGGGGCAAAGAAGAGGCTCCCTGGTTGGAGAGTCTTTTAAGTGTGTCATTGCTGGGAATACAAACAGGTTGTTAGCCATAATGGAGACCAGAAACATGGAAATCCCTTTCATGTGAGGCATGGGCGGGAAAGATCAGCCCCCGTTTGCTTGTTTTTGTTTGCTCCTGGACACTGCACATCTGTAATTGGAGCAGGTGAAACTGACTATTAAAACAGATGTCATATCTCAGGCATAAACATTAGTTAGTCAGAACGAGGTGACTCCAATGCTTGTCACTGATCCGCCTGTAAACACATGTGTTTGCCATTTCTAAGTGGGCAGAGGGGTGGGCCCTGTGCTTATGCTTCACCTACACAGATGAGTGTTGTCTTCCGGGAAGTTATCTTTTACGCACTGTTAAACACACTTCTGTAGGTAACTTCCCTTTTTTTGCTTCCCCTGAAAGGTTGTCAATGAATTGACTGGTGTATTTGCGTGACAGCAACGGTGTTAAAACAACATATTGGTCGAGGTGTGTGGACTGATGGTGGACTGGCATGTTCAAGGCAATCATTCAACATTTGCTTGTGTAACTGATCCACAGCTGATAACGATGGCATAAAAAAAGTGTTTCAACTTTGACTCAGGGCTTGTAAATAACTGGGCCACACAGGATACACGCCTCATGTTTATGACAGTACACAAGGTGGTAAAAAGTACACACACACACACACACACACACACACACACACACACACACACACACACACACACACACACACACACACACACACACACACACACACACACACACACACACACACACACACACACACACACACACACACACACACACACACACACACACACACACACAGTGAGGGTTGCACAATGAATGAATGAATAATTCGAAAATCAAACACCTTATTTGGTCAGTTGTTACACGTTACACTCCTCTCCTGACAGAACACAACATTTAATATAACCAGAACATTGTACAGCCCATCTCTCCATCCATCTGGCAAAGGAACAATAAATCACAGAGGCTATTACATACCATTTGACCAAGCACATGGCACAGATAAACACAGTGAGCAACAAAGGCAGTAAGAAAATGATAAAAACATGTTTTTCCACCAAAGATTGTTGTTGCCAATAATCATGATTAATACTCATGACTACAATATTAAAATATGAAAGTATTAAAGTGACATATACAGTTAGGCAGTTTGAGCAAAATATCCTAATCCGGACCATCGTTTTAGCCATAATCACGGAGACCTAATGCCTGCTCATGTGTCTCTCTAGTCTTAACACCTGGAGACTGATAAATACCTCGGAGAATCTCTCAATAAACGTGTGCTTAAGCCATTAGAAAGCAATTAAATAGGAGAAAAGCAGTACAAAGCGGAGCCGTTTAGGTTCACACCTGGAGCAGCGCGTGTAAAGTTCCAGACACAGCTGTGTAGCCCCACTCCTCCAATACCTCTCTCTTTCCTTTTCTTTTTTTTTTGGGGGGGGGGGGGGGGGGGGGAGTGATGACTCATACACTTCTACATCAACAGTGCATTTTCCACATGGTGTCTCGTCTGAGCGCTAATAGCAGTCTGCTTTGCTCGTTTGTGCGGAAGGTGCGCTCGTCGTACCCTGTGCTGCTGACCACTCCAGAAATAAGAAGCCCTTACGTAACACACTGCCACTGAAAGCAAGCAAGGGCCCCGCCTCTGTTTTCAGTAAAGAGCACTCTGGGTGGGTTTGGCTCCGATTCTAGAGTACACGTCGGGCCTAGTGAAGGTGGCTTTGGGTAAATGAGCTCACAAATGCAACGCGCTCTGAATTCCCCCGCCACCTCAGCCAGAATCACTACCACACCACACATCGCATGAGATCTGCGTCCCCACGGCAACGGGAGGGGTCACACATTTAAAGAGGCATGGACGTGTTACGGTCCAAACTAGGGGTGTAACGATACACCTTAATAGCGATTCGATACATATCACGATACATGGTTGAC